>NW_027363806.1:0-453323 GCF_046119375.1 Phyllobates terribilis | reverse complement strand
ATGTGGAGATATTACTGTTTGTGCATTTACAATATTCATTGATTTTTGCCATTGAAAAACATCATGTTATTCATATACCAGAAATGTTTGAAGCTACTGACTGAATGAAAGGAGCTGGCATCTCACTCTCTTTGAATCTTCTTTATCATGCTAGGATTAGCAGGAAAAAGCAAAAAATTTCAGAATTGCACCTTGCAATGTGGGAGATATTACTGTTGTGCATTTACAATATTCATTGATTTTTGCCATTGAAAAACTCCAGAAATGTTTGAAGCTACTGACTGAATGAAAGGAGCTGGCATCTCACTCTCTTTGAATCTTCTTTATCATGCTAGGATTAGCAGGAAAAAGCAAAAATTTCAGAATTGCACCTTGCAATGTGGAGATATTACTGTTTGTGCATTTACAATATTCATTGATTTTTGCCATTGAAAAACATCATGTTATTCATATACAAGAAATGTTTGAAGCTACTGACTGAATGAAAGGAGCTGGCATCTCACTCTCTTTGAATCTTCTTTATCATGCTAGGATTAGCAGGAAAAAGCAAAAAATTTCAGAAATGCACCCTTGCAATGTGGAGATATTACTGTTTGTGCATTTACAATATTCATTGATTTTTGCCATTGAAAAACGTCCAGAAATGTTTGAAGCTACTGACTGAATGAAAGGAGCTGGCATCTTCACTCTCTTTGAATCTTCTTTATCATGCTAGGATTAGCAGGAAAAAGCAAAAAATTTCAGAATTGCACCTTGCAATGTGGAGATATTACTGTTTGTGCATTTACAATATTCATTGATTTTTGCCATTGAAAAACTCATGTTATTCATATCAGAAATGTTTGAAGCTACTGACTGAATGAAAGGAGCTGGCATCTCACTCTCTTTGAATCTTCTTTATCATGCTAGGATTAGCAGGAAAAAGCAAAAAATTTCAGAATTGCACCTTGCAATGTGGAGATATTACTGTTTGTGCATTTACAATATTCATTGATTTTTGCCATTGAAAAACATCATGTTATTCATATACCAGAAATGTTTGAAGCTACTGACTGAATGAAAGGAGCTGGCATCTCACTCTCTTTGAATCTTCTTTATCATGCTAGGATTAGCAGGAAAAAGCAAAAAATTTCAGAATTGGCACCTTGCAATGTGGAGATATTACTGTTTGTGCATTTACAATATTCATTGATTTTTGCCATTGAAAAACGTCCAGAAATGTTTGAAGCTACTGACTGAATGAAAGGAGCTGGCATCTCACTCTCTTTGAATCTTCTTTTTCATGCTAGGATTAGCAGGAAAAAGCAAAAAATTTCAGAATTGCACCTTGCAATGTGGAGATATTACTGTTTGTGCATTTACAATATTCATTGATTTTTGCCATTGAAAAACATCATGTTATTCATATACCAGAAATGATTTGAAGCTACTGACTGAATGAAAGGAGCTGGCATCTCACTCTCTTTGAATCTTCTTTATCATGCTAGGATTAGCAGGAAAAAGCAAAAAATTTCAGAATTGCACCTTGCAATGTGGAGATATTACTGTTTGTGCATTTACAATATTCATTGATTTTTGCCATTGAAAAACGTTTTCCAGAAATGTTTGAAGCTACTGACTGAATGAAAGGAGCTGGCATCTCACTCTCTTTGAATCTTCTTTATCATGCTAGGATTAGCAGGAAAAAGGCAAAAATATCAGAATTGCACCTTGCAATGTGGAGATATTACTGTTTGTGCATTTACAATATTCATTGATTTTTGCCATTGAAAAACGTCCAGAAATGTTTGAAGCTACTGACTGAATGAAAGGAGCTGGCATCTCACTCTCTTTGAATCTTCTTTATCATGCTAGGATTAGCAGGAAAAAGCAAAAAATTTCAGAATTGCACCTTGCAATGTGGAGATATTACTGTTTGTGCATTTACAATATTCATTGATTTTTGCCATTGAAAAACATCATGTTATTCATATACCAGAAATGTTTGAAGCTACTGACTGAATGAAAGGAGCTGGCATCTCACTCTCTTTGAATCTTCTTTATCATGCTAGGATTAGCAGAAAAAGCAAAAAATTTCAGAATTGCACCTTGCAATGTGGAGATATTACTGTTTGTGCATTTACAATATTCATTGATTTTTGCCATTGAAAAACGTCCAGAAATGTTTGAAGCTACTGACTGAATGAAAGGAGCTGGCATCTCACTCTCTTTGAATCTTCTTTATCATGCTAGGATTAGCAGGAAAAAGCAAAAATTTCAGAATTGCACCTTGCAATGTGGAGATATTACTGTTTGTGCATTTACAATATTCATTGATTTTTGCCATTGAAAAACATCATGTTATTCATATACCAGAAATGTTTGAAGCTACTGACTGAATGAAAGGAGCTGGCATCTCACTCTCTTTGAATCTTCTTTATCATGCTAGGATTAGCAGGAAAAAGCAAAAATTTCAGAATTGCACCTTGCAATGTGGAGATATTACTGTTTGTGCATTTACAATATTCATTGATTTTTGCCATTGAAAAACGTCCAGAAATGTTTGAAGCTACTGACTGAACAGAAAGGAGCTGGCATCTCACTCTCTTTGAATCTTCTTTATCATGCTAGGATTAGCAGGAAAAAGCAAAAAATTTCAGAATTGCACCTTGCAATGTGGAGATATTACTGTTTGTGCATTTACAATATTCATTGATTTTTGCCATTGAAAAACATCATGTTATTCATATACCAGAAATGTTTGAAGCTACTGACTGAATGAAAGGAGCTGGCATCTCACTCTCTTTGAATCTTCTTTATTCATGCTAGGATTAGCAGGAAAAAGCAAAAAATTTCAGAATTGCACCTTGCAATGTGGAGATATTACTGTTTGTGCATTTACAATATTCATTGATTTTTGCCATTGAAAAACATCATGTTATTCATATACCAGAAATGTTTGAAGCTACTGACTGAATGAAAGGAGCTGGCATCTCACTCTCTTTGAATCTTCTTTATCATGCTAGGATTAGCAGGAAAAAGCAAAAATTTCAGAATTGCACCTTGCAATGTGGAGATATTACTGTTTGTGCATTTACAATATTCATTGATTTTTGCCATTGAAAAACGTCCAGAAATGTTTGAAGCTACTGACTGAATGAAAGGAGCTGGCATCTCACTCTCTTTGAATCTTCTTTATCATGCTAGGATTAGCAGGAAAAAGCAAAAAATTTCAGAATTGCACCTTGCAATGTGGAGATATTACTGTTTGTGCATTTACAATATTCATTGATTTTTGCCATTGAAAAACATCATGTTATTCATATACCAGAAATGTTTGAAGCTACTGACTGAATGAAAGGAGCTGGCATCTCACTCTCTTTGAATCTTCTTTATCATGCTAGGATTAGCAGGAAAAAGCAAAAAATTTCAGAATTGCACCTTGCAATGTGGAGATATTACTGTTTGTGCATTTACAATATTCATTGATTTTTGCCATTGAAAAACGTCCAGAAATGTTTGAAGCTACTGACTGAATGAAAGGAGCTGGCATCTCACTCTCTTTGAATCTTCTTTTTCATGCTAGGATTAGCAGGAAAAAGCAAAAATTTCAGAATTGCACCTTGCAATGTGGAGATATTACTGTTTGTGCATTTACAATATTCATTGATTTTTGCCATTGAAAAACATCATGTTATTCATATACCAGAAATGTTTGAAGCTACTGACTGAATGAAAGGAGCTGGCATCTCACTCTCTTTGAATCTTCTTTATCATGCTAGGATTAGCAGAAAAAGCAAAAAATTTCAGAATTGCACCTTGCAATGTGGAGATATTACTGTTTGTGCATTTACAATATTCATTGATTTTTGCCATTGAAATAACATCATGTTATTCATTATTACCAGAAATGTTGAAGCTACTGACTGATGAAAGGAGCTGGCATCTCACTCTCTTTGAATCTTCTTTATCATGCTAGGATTAGCAGGAAAAAGCAAAAAATTTTCAGAATTGCACCTTGCAATGTGGAGATATTACTGTTTGTGCATTTACAATATTCATTGATTTTTGCCATTGAAAAACGTCCAGAAATGTTTGAAGCTACTGACTGAATGAAAGGAGCTGGCATCTCACTCTCTTTGAATCTTCTTTATCATGCTAGGATTAGCAGGAAAAAGCAAAAAAATTCAGAATTGCACCTTGCAATGTGGAGATATTACTGTTTGTGCATTTACAATATTCATTGATTTTTGCCATTGAAAAACATCATGTTATTCATATACCAGAAATGTTTGAAGCTACTGACTGAATGAAAGGAGCTGGCATCTCACTCTCTTTGAATCTTCTTTATCATGCTAGGATTAGCAGGAAAAAGCAAAAAATTTCAGAATTGCACCTTGCAATGTGGAGATATTACTGTTTGTGCATTTACAATATTCATTGATTTTTGCCATTGAAAAACGTCCAGAATGTTTGAAGCTACTGACTGAATGAAAGGAGCTGGCATCTCACTCTCTTTGAATCTCTCTTTATCATGCTAGGATTAGCAGGAAAAAGCAAAAATTTCAGAATTGCACCTTGCAATGTGGAGATATTACTGTTTGTGCATTTACAATATTCATTGATTTTTGCCATTGAAAAACGTCCAGAAATGTTTGAAGCTACTGACTGAATGAAAGGAGCTGGCATCTCACTCTCTTTGAATCTTCTTTATCATGCTAGGATTAGCAGGAAAAAGCAAAAAATTTCAGAATTGCACCTTGCAATGTGGAGATATTACTGTTTGTGCATTTACAATATTCATTGATTTTTGCCATTGAAAAACATCATGTTATTCATATACCAGAAATGTTTGAAGCTACTGACTGAATGAAAGGAGCTGGCATCTCACTCTCTTTGAATCTTCTTTATCATGCTAGGATTAGCAGGAAAAAGCAAAAAATTTCAGAATTGCACCTTGCAATGTGGAGATATTACTGTTTGTGCATTTACAATATTCATTGATTTTTGCCATTGAAAAACGTCCAGAAATGTTTGAAGCTACTGACTGAATGAAAGGAGCTGGCATCTCACTCTCTTTGAATCTTCTTTATCATGCTAGGATTAGCAGGAAAAAGCAAAAAATTTCAGAATTGCACCTTGCAATGTGGAGATATTACTGTTTGTGCATTTACAATATTCATTGATTTTTGCCATTGAAAAACATCATGTTATTCATATACCAGAAATGTTTGAAGCTACTGACTGAATGAAAGGAGCTGGCATCTCACTCTCTTTGAATCTTCTTTATCATGCTAGGATTAGCAGGAAAAAGCAAAAAAATTTCAGAATTGCACCTTGCAATGTGGAGATATTACTGTTTGTGCATTTACAATTATTCATTGATTTTGCCATTGAAAAACATCATGTTATTCATATACAAGAAATGTTTGAAGCTACTGACTGAATGAAAGGAGCTGGCATCTCACTCTCTTTGAATCTTCTTTATCATGCTAGGATTAGCAGGAAAAAGCAAAAAATTTCAGAATTGCACCTTGCAATGTGGAGATATTACTGTTTGTGCATTTACAATATTCATTGATTTTTGCCATTGAAAAACGTCAGAAATGTTTGAAGCTACTGACTGAATGAAAGGAGCTGGCATCTCACTCTCTTTGAATCTTCTTTATCATGCTAGGATTAGCAGAAAAGCAAAAAATTTCAGAATTGCACCTTGCAATGTGGAGATATTACTGTTTGTGCATTTAGCAATATTCATTGATTTTTGCCATTGAAAAACATCATGTTATTCATATACAAGAAATGTTTGAAGCTACTGACTGAATGAAAGGAGCTGGCATCTCACTCTCTTTGAATCTTCTTTATCATGCTAGGATTAGCAGGAAAAAGCAAAAAATTTCAGAATTGCACCTTGCAATGTGGAGATATTACTGTTTGTGCATTTACAATATTCATTGATTTTTGCCATTGAAAAACACGTCCAGAAATGTTTGAAGCTACTGACTGAATGAAAGGAGCTGGCCATCTCACTCTCTTTGAATCTTCTTTATCATGCTAGGATTAGCAGGAAAAAGCAAAAAATTTCAGAATTGCACCTTGCAATGTGGAGATATTACTGTTTGTGCATTTACAATATTCATTGATTTTTGCCATTGAAAAACGTCCAGAAATGTTTGAAGCTACTGACTGAATGAAAGGAGCTGGCATCTCACTCTCTTTGAATCTTCTTTATCATGCTAGGATTAGCAGGAAAAAGCAAAAAATTTCAGAATTGCACCTTGCAATGTGGAGATATTACTGTTTGTGCATTTACAATATTCATTGATTTTTGCCATTGAAAAACATCATGTTATTCATATACCAGAAATGTTTGAAGCTACTGACTGAATGAAAGGAGCTGGCATCTCACTCTCTTTGAATCTTCTTTATCATGCTAGGATTAGCAGGAAAAAGCAAAAAATTTCAGAATTGCACCTTGCAATGTGGAGATATTACTGTTTGTGCATTTACAATATTCATTGATTTTTGCCATTGAAAAACGTCCAGAAATGTTTGAAGCTACTGACTGAATGAAAGGAGCTGGCATCTCACTCTCTTTGAATCTTCTTTTTCATGCTAGGATTAGCAGGAAAAAGCAAAAAATTTCAGAATTGCACCTTGCAATGTGGAGATATTACTGTTTGTGCATTTACAATATTCATTGATTTTTGCCATTGAAAAACATCATGTTATTCATATACCAGAAATGATTGAAGCTACTGACTGAATGAAAGGAGCTGGCATCTCACTCTCTTTGAATCTTCTTTATCATGCTAGGATTAGCAGGAAAAAGCAAAAAATTTCAGAATTGCACCTTGCAATGTGGAGATATTACTGTTTGTGCATTTACAATATTCATTGATTTTTGCCATTGAAAAACGTCCAGAAATGTTTGAAGCTACTGACTGAATGAAAGGAGCTGGCATCTCACTCTCTTTGAATCTTCTTTATCATGCTAGGATTAGCAGGAAAAAGCAAAAAATTTCAGAATTGCACCTTGCAATGTGGAGATATTACTGTTTGTGCATTTACAATATTCATTGATTTTTGCCATTGAAAAACGTCCAGAAATGTTTGAAGCTACTGACTGAATGAAAGGAGCTGGCATCTCACTCTCTTTGAATCTTCTTTATCATGCTAGGATTAGCAGGAAAAAGCAAAAAATTTCAGAATTGCACCTTGCAATGTGGAGATATTACTGTTTGTGCATTTACAATATTCATTGATTTTTGCCATTGAAAAACATCATGTTATTCATATACCAGAAATGTTTGAAGCTACTGACTGAATGAAAGGAGCTGGCATCTCACTCTCTTTGAATCTTCTTTATCATGCTAGGATTAGCAGGAAAAAGCAAAAAATTTCAGAATTGCACCTTGCAATGTGGAGATATTACTGTTTGTGCATTTACAATATTCATTGATTTTTGCCATTGAAAAACGTCCAGAAATGTTTGAAGCTACTGACTGAATGAAAGGAGCTGGCATCTCACTCTCTTTGAATCTTCTTTATCATGCTAGGATTAGCAGGAAAAAGCAAAAAATTTCAGAATTGCACCTTGCAATGTGGAGATATTACTGTTTGTGCATTTACAATATTCATTGATTTTTGCCATTGAAAAACATCATGTTATTCATATACCAGAAATGTTTGAAGCTACTGACTGAATGAAAGGAGCTGGCATCTCACTCTCTTTGAATCTTCTTTATCATGCTAGGATTAGCAGGAAAAAGCAAAAAATTTCAGAATTGCACCTTGCAATGTGGAGATATTACTGTTTGTGCATTTACAATATTCATTGATTTTTGCCATTGAAAAACGTCCAGAAATGTTTGAAGCTACTGACTGAATGAAAGGAGCTGGCATCTCACTCTCTTTGAATCTTCTTTATCATGCTAGGATTAGCAGGAAAAAGCAAAAAATTTCAGAATTGCACCTTGCAATGTGGAGATATTACTGTTTGTGCATTTACAATATTCATTGATTTTTGCCATTGAAAAACATCATGTTATTCATATACCAGAAATGTTTGAAGCTACTGACTGAATGAAAGGAGCTGGCATCTCACTCTCTTTGAATCTTCTTTATCATGCTAGGATTAGCAGGAAAAAGCAAAAAATTTCAGAATTGCACCTTGCAATGTGGAGATATTACTGTTTGTGCATTTACAATATTCATTGATTTTTGCCATTGAAAAACGTCCAGAAATGTTTGAAGCTACTGACTGAATGAAAGGAGCTGGCATCTCACTCTCTTTGAATCTTCTTTATCATGCTAGGATTAGCAGGAAAAAGCAAAAAATTTCAGAATTGCACCTTGCAATGTGGAGATATTACTGTTTGTGCATTTACAATATTCATTGATTTTTGCCATTGAAAAACATCATGTTATTCATATACCAGAAATGTTTGAAGCTACTGACTGAATGAAAGGAGCTGGCATCTCACTCTCTTTGAATCTTCTTTATCATGCTAGGATTAGCAGGAAAAAGCAAAAAATTTCAGAATTGCACCTTGCAATGTGGAGATATTACTGTTTGTGCATTTACAATATTCATTGATTTTTGCCATTGAAAAACATCATGTTATTCATATACCAGAAATGTTTGAAGCTACTGACTGAATGAAAGGAGCTGGCATCTCACTCTCTTTGAATCTTCTTTATCATGCTAGGATTAGCAGGAAAAAGCAAAAAATTTCAGAATTGCACCTTGCAATGTGGAGATATTACTGTTTGTGCATTTACAATATTCATTGATTTTTGCCATTGAAAAACGTCCAGAAATGTTTGAAGCTACTGACTGAATGAAAGGAGCTGGCATCTCACTCTCTTTGAATCTTCTTTATCATGCTAGGATTAGCAGGAAAAAGCAAAAAATTTCAGAATTGCACCTTGCAATGTGGAGATATTACTGTTTGTGCATTTACAATATTCATTGATTTTTGCCATTGAAAAACATCATGTTATTCATATACCAGAAATGTTTGAAGCTACTGACTGAATGAAAGGAGCTGGCATCTCACTCTCTTTGAATCTTCTTTATCATGCTAGGATTAGCAGGAAAAAGCAAAAAATTTCAGAATTGCACCTTGCAATGTGGAGATATTACTGTTTGTGCATTTACAATATTCATTGATTTTTGCCATTGAAAAACGTCCAGAAATGTTTGAAGCTACTGACTGAATGAAAGGAGCTGGCATCTCACTCTCTTTGAATCTTCTTTTTCATGCTAGGATTAGCAGGAAAAAGCAAAAAATTTCAGAATTGCACCTTGCAATGTGGAGATATTACTGTTTGTGCATTTACAATATTCATTGATTTTTGCCATTGAAAAACATCATGTTATTCATATACCAGAAATGATTGAAGCTACTGACTGAATGAAAGGAGCTGGCATCTCACTCTCTTTGAATCTTCTTTATCATGCTAGGATTAGCAGGAAAAAGCAAAAAATTTCAGAATTGCACCTTGCAATGTGGAGATATTACTGTTTGTGCATTTACAATATTCATTGATTTTTGCCATTGAAAAACGTCCAGAAATGTTTGAAGCTACTGACTGAATGAAAGGAGCTGGCATCTCACTCTCTTTGAATCTTCTTTATCATGCTAGGATTAGCAGGAAAAAGCAAAAAATTTCAGAATTGCACCTTGCAATGTGGAGATATTACTGTTTGTGCATTTACAATATTCATTGATTTTTGCCATTGAAAAACGTCCAGAAATGTTTGAAGCTACTGACTGAATGAAAGGAGCTGGCATCTCACTCTCTTTGAATCTTCTTTATCATGCTAGGATTAGCAGGAAAAAGCAAAAAAATTCAGAATTGCACCTTGCAATGTGGAGATATTACTGTTTGTGCATTTACAATATTCATTGATTTTTGCCATTGAAAAACATCATGTTATTCATATACCAGAAATGTTTGAAGCTACTGACTGAATGAAAGGAGCTGGCATCTCACTCTCTTTGAATCTTCTTTATCATGCTAGGATTAGCAGGAAAAAGCAAAAAATTTCAGAATTGCACCTTGCAATGTGGAGATATTACTGTTTGTGCATTTACAATATTCATTGATTTTTGCCATTGAAAAACGTCCAGAAATGTTTGAAGCTACTGACTGAATGAAAGGAGCTGGCATCTCACTCTCTTTGAATCTTCTTTATCATGCTAGGATTAGCAGGAAAAAGCAAAAAATTTCAGAATTGCACCTTGCAATGTGGAGATATTACTGTTTGTGCATTTACAATATTCATTGATTTTTGCCATTGAAAAACGTCCAGAAATGTTTGAAGCTACTGACTGAATGAAAGGAGCTGGCATCTCACTCTCTTTGAATCTTCTTTATCATGCTAGGATTAGCAGGAAAAAGCAAAAAATTTCAGAATTGCACCTTGCAATGTGGAGATATTACTGTTTGTGCATTTACAATATTCATTGATTTTTGCCATTGAAAAACATCATGTTATTCATATACCAGAAATGTTTGAAGCTACTGACTGAATGAAAGGAGCTGGCATCTCACTCTCTTTGAATCTTCTTTATCATGCTAGGATTAGCAGGAAAAAGCAAAAAATTTCAGAATTGCACCTTGCAATGTGGAGATATTACTGTTTGTGCATTTACAATATTCATTGATTTTTGCCATTGAAAAACGTCCAGAAATGTTTGAAGCTACTGACTGAATGAAAGGAGCTGGCATCTCACTCTCTTTGAATCTTCTTTATCATGCTAGGATTAGCAGGAAAAAGCAAAAAATTTCAGAATTGCACCTTGCAATGTGGAGATATTACTCTTTGAGCATTTACAATATTCATTGATTTTTGCCATTGAAAAACATCATGTTATTCATATACCAGAAATGTTTGAAGCTACTGACTGAATGAAAGGAGCTGGCATCTCACTCTCTTTGAATCTTCTTTATCATGCTAGGATTAGCAGGAAAAAGCAAAAAATTTCAGAATTGCACCTTGCAATGTGGAGATATTACTGTTTGTGCATTTACAATATTCATTGATTTTTGCCATTGAAAAACATCATGTTATTCATATACCAGAAATGTTTGAAGCTACTGACTGAATGAAAGGAGCTGGCATCTCACTCTCTTTGAATCTTCTTTATCATGCTAGGATTAGCAGGAAAAAGCAAAAAATTTCAGAATTGCACCTTGCAATGTGGAGATATTACTGTTTGTGCATTTACAATATTCATTGATTTTTGCCATTGAAAAACGTCCAGAAATGTTTGAAGCTACTGACTGAATGAAAGGAGCTGGCATCTCACTCTCTTTGAATCTTCTTTATCATGCTAGGATTAGCAGGAAAAAGCAAAAAATTTCAGAATTGCACCTTGCAATGTGGAGATATTACTGTTTGTGCATTTACAATATTCATTGATTTTTGCCATTGAAAAACATCATGTTATTCATATACCAGAAATGTTTGAAGCTACTGACTGAATGAAAGGAGCTGGCATCTCACTCTCTTTGAATCTTCTTTATCATGCTAGGATTAGCAGGAAAAAGCAAAAAATTTCAGAATTGCACCTTGCAATGTGGAGATATTACTGTTTGTGCATTTACAATATTCATTGATTTTTGCCATTGAAAAACGTCCAGAAATGTTTGAAGCTACTGACTGAATGAAAGGAGCTGGCATCTCACTCTCTTTGAATCTTCTTTTTCATGCTAGGATTAGCAGGAAAAAGCAAAAAATTTCAGAATTGCACCTTGCAATGTGGAGATATTACTGTTTGTGCATTTACAATATTCATTGATTTTTGCCATTGAAAAACATCATGTTATTCATATACCAGAAATGATTGAAGCTACTGACTGAATGAAAGGAGCTGGCATCTCACTCTCTTTGAATCTTCTTTATCATGCTAGGATTAGCAGGAAAAAGCAAAAAATTTCAGAATTGCACCTTGCAATGTGGAGATATTACTGTTTGTGCATTTACAATATTCATTGATTTTTGCCATTGAAAAACGTCCAGAAATGTTTGAAGCTACTGACTGAATGAAAGGAGCTGGCATCTCACTCTCTTTGAATCTTCTTTATCATGCTAGGATTAGCAGGAAAAAGCAAAAAATTTCAGAATTGCACCTTGCAATGTGGAGATATTACTGTTTGTGCATTTACAATATTCATTGATTTTTGCCATTGAAAAACGTCCAGAAATGTTTGAAGCTACTGACTGAATGAAAGGAGCTGGCATCTCACTCTCTTTGAATCTTCTTTATCATGCTAGGATTAGCAGGAAAAAGCAAAAAAATTCAGAATTGCACCTTGCAATGTGGAGATATTACTGTTTGTGCATTTACAATATTCATTGATTTTTGCCATTGAAAAACATCATGTTATTCATATACCAGAAATGTTTGAAGCTACTGACTGAATGAAAGGAGCTGGCATCTCACTCTCTTTGAATCTTCTTTATCATGCTAGGATTAGCAGGAAAAAGCAAAAAATTTCAGAATTGCACCTTGCAATGTGGAGATATTACTGTTTGTGCATTTACAATATTCATTGATTTTTGCCATTGAAAAACGTCCAGAAATGTTTGAAGCTACTGACTGAATGAAAGGAGCTGGCATCTCACTCTCTTTGAATCTTCTTTATCATGCTAGGATTAGCAGGAAAAAGCAAAAAATTTCAGAATTGCACCTTGCAATGTGGAGATATTACTGTTTGTGCATTTACAATATTCATTGATTTTTGCCATTGAAAAACGTCCAGAAATGTTTGAAGCTACTGACTGAATGAAAGGAGCTGGCATCTCACTCTCTTTGAATCTTCTTTATCATGCTAGGATTAGCAGGAAAAAGCAAAAAATTTCAGAATTGCACCTTGCAATGTGGAGATATTACTGTTTGTGCATTTACAATATTCATTGATTTTTGCCATTGAAAAACATCATGTTATTCACATACCAGAAATGTTTGAAGCTACTGACTGAATGAAAGGAGCTGGCATCTCACTCTCTTTGAATCTTCTTTATCATGCTAGGATTAGCAGGAAAAAGCAAAAAATTTCAGAATTGCACCTTGCAATGTGGAGATATTACTGTTTGTGCATTTACAATATTCATTGATTTTTGCCATTGAAAAACGTCCAGAAATGTTTGAAGCTACTGACTGAATGAAAGGAGCTGGCATCTCACTCTCTTTGAATCTTCTTTATCATGCTAGGATTAGCAGGAAAAAGCAAAAAATTTCAGAATTGCACCTTGCAATGTGGAGATATTACTCTTTGAGCATTTACAATATTCATTGATTTTTGCCATTGAAAAACATCATGTTATTCATATACCAGAAATGTTTGAAGCTACTGACTGAATGAAAGGAGCTGGCATCTCACTCTCTTTGAATCTTCTTTATCATGCTAGGATTAGCAGGAAAAAGCAAAAAATTTCAGAATTGCACCTTGCAATGTGGAGATATTACTGTTTGTGCATTTACAATATTCATTGATTTTTGCCATTGAAAAACGTCCAGAAATGTTTGAAGCTACTGACTGAATGAAAGGAGCTGGCATCTCACTCTCTTTGAATCTTCTTTATCATGCTAGGATTAGCAGGAAAAAGCAAAAAATTTCAGAATTGCACCTTGCAATGTGGAGATATTACTGTTTGTGCATTTACAATATTCATTGATTTTTGCCATTGAAAAACGTCCAGAAATGTTTGAAGCTACTGACTGAATGAAAGGAGCTGGCATCTCACTCTCTTTGAATCTTCTTTATCATGCTAGGATTAGCAGGAAAAAGCAAAAAATTTCAGAATTGCACCTTGCAATGTGGAGATATTACTGTTTGTGCATTTACAATATTCATTGATTTTTGCCATTGAAAAACATCATGTTATTCATATACCAGAAATGTTTGAAGCTACTGACTGAATGAAAGGAGCTGGCATCTCACTCTCTTTGAATCTTCTTTATCATGCTAGGATTAGCAGGAAAAAGCAAAAAATTTCAGAATTGCATCTTGCAATGTGGAGATATTACTGTTTGTGCATTTACAATATTCATTGATTTTTGCCATTGAAAAACGTCCAGAAATGTTTGAAGCTACTGACTGAATGAAAGGAGCTGGCATCTCACTCTCTTTGAATCTTCTTTATCATGCTAGGATTAGCAGGAAAAAGCAAAAAATTTCAGAATTGCACCTTGCAATGTGGAGATATTACTGTTTGTGCATTTACAATATTCATTGATTTTTGCCATTGAAAAACATCATGTTATTCATATACCAGAAATGTTTGAAGCTACTGACTGAATGAAAGGAGCTGGCATCTCACTCTCTTTGAATCTTCTTTATCATGCTAGGATTAGCAGGAAAAAGCAAAAAATTTCAGAATTGCACCTTGCAATGTGGAGATATTACTGTTTGTGCATTTACAATATTCATTGATTTTTGCCATTGAAAAACGTCCAGAAATGTTTGAAGCTACTGACTGAATGAAAGGAGCTGGCATCTCACTCTCTTTGAATCTTCTTTATCATGCTAGGATTAGCAGGAAAAAGCAAAAAATTTCAGAATTGCACCTTGCAATGTGGAGATATTACTGTTTGTGCATTTACAATATTCATTGATTTTTGCCATTGAAAAACGTCCAGAAATGTTTGAAGCTACTGACTGAATGAAAGGAGCTGGCATCTCACTCTCTTTGAATCTTCTTTATCATGCTAGGATTAGCAGGAAAAAGCAAAAAATTTCAGAATTGCACCTTGCAATGTGGAGATATTACTGTTTGAGCATTTACAATATTCATTGATTTTTGCCATTGAAAAACATCATGTTATTCATATACCAGAAATGTTTGAAGCTACTGACTGAATGAAAGGAGCTGGCATCTCACTCTCTTTGAATCTTCTTTATCATGCTAGGATTAGCAGGAAAAAGCAAAAAATTTCAGAATTGCACCTTGCAATGTGGAGATATTACTGTTTGTGCATTTACAATATTCATTGATTTTTGCCATTGAAAAACGTCCAGAAATGTTTGAAGCTACTGACTGAATGAAAGGAGCTGGCATCTCACTCTCTTTGAATCTTCTTTATCATGCTAGGATTAGCAGGAAAAAGCAAAAAATTTCAGAATTGCACCTTGCAATGTGGAGATATTACTGTTTGTGCATTTACAATATTCATTGATTTTTGCCATTGAAAAACGTCCAGAAATGTTTGAAGCTACTGACTGAATGAAAGGAGCTGGCATCTCACTCTCTTTGAATCTTCTTTATCATGCTAGGATTAGCAGGAAAAAGCAAAAAATTTCAGAATTGCACCTTGCAATGTGGAGATATTACTGTTTGTGCATTTACAATATTCATTGATTTTTGACATTGAAAAACATCATGTTATTCATATAATAGAAATGTTTGAAGCTACTGACTGAATGAAAGGAGCTGGCATCTCACTCTCTTTGAATCTTCTTTATCATGCTAGGATTAGCAGGAAAAAGCAAAAAATTTCAGAATTGCACCTTGCAATGTGGAGATATTACTGTTTGTGCATTTACAATATTCATTGATTTTTGCCATTGAAAAACGTCCAGAAATGTTTGAAGCTACTGACTGAATGAAAGGAGCTGGCATCTCACTCTCTTTGAATCTTCTTTATCATGCTAGGATTAGCAGGAAAAAGCAAAAAATTTCAGAATTGCACCTTGCAATGTGGAGATATTACTGTTTGTGCATTTACAATATTCATTGATTTTTGCCATTGAAAAACATCATGTTATTCATATACCAGAAATGTTTGAAGCTACTGACTGAATGAAAGGAGCTGGCATCTCACTCTCTTTGAATCTTCTTTATCATGCTAGGATTAGCAGGAAAAAGCAAAAAATTTCAGAATTGCACCTTGCAATGTGGAGATATTACTGTTTGTGCATTTACAATATTCATTGATTTTTGCCATTGAAAAACGTCCAGAAATGTTTGAAGCTACTGACTGAATGAAAGGAGCTGGCATCTCACTCTCTTTGAATCTTCTTTATCATGCTAGGATTAGCAGGAAAAAGCAAAAAATTTCAGAATTGCACCTTGCAATGTGGAGATATTACTGTTTGTGCATTTACAATATTCATTGATTTTTGCCATTGAAAAACGTCCAGAAATGTTTGAAGCTACTGACTGAATGAAAGGAGCTGGCATCTCACTCTCTTTGAATCTTCTTTATCATGCTAGGATTAGCAGGAAAAAGCAAAAAATTTCAGAATTGCACCTTGCAATGTGGAGATATTACTGTTTGTGCATTTACAATATTCATTGATTTTTGCCATTGAAAAACATCATGTTATTCATATACCAGAAATGTTTGAAGCTACTGACTGAATGAAAGGAGCTGGCATCTCACTCTCTTTGAATCTTCTTTATCATGCTAGGATTAGCAGGAAAAAGCAAAAAATTTCAGAATTGCACCTTGCAATGTGGAGATATTACTGTTTGTGCATTTACAATATTCATTGATTTTTGCCATTGAAAAACGTCCAGAAATGTTTGAAGCTACTGACTGAATGAAAGGAGCTGGCATCTCACTCTCTTTGAATCTTCTTTTTCATGCTAGGATTAGCAGGAAAAAGCAAAAAATTTCAGAATTGCACCTTGCAATGTGGAGATATTACTGTTTGTGCATTTACAATATTCATTGATTTTTGCCATTGAAAAACATCATGTTATTCATATACCAGAAATGATTGAAGCTACTGACTGAATGAAAGGAGCTGGCATCTCACTCTCTTTGAATCTTCTTTATCATGCTAGGATTAGCAGGAAAAAGCAAAAAATTTCAGAATTGCACCTTGCAATGTGGAGATATTACTGTTTGTGCATTTACAATATTCATTGATTTTTGCCATTGAAAAACATCATGTTATTCATATACCAGAAATGTTTGAAGCTACTGACTGAATGAAAGGAGCTGGCATCTCACTCTCTTTGAATCTTCTTTATCATGCTAGGATTAGCAGGAAAAAGCAAAAAATTTCAGAATTGCACCTTGCAATGTGGAGATATTACTGTTTGTGCATTTACAATATTCATTGATTTTTGCCATTGAAAAACGTCCAGAAATGTTTGAAGCTACTGACTGAATGAAAGGAGCTGGCATCTCACTCTCTTTGAATCTTCTTTATCATGCTAGGATTAGCAGGAAAAAGCAAAAAATTTCAGAATTGCACCTTGCAATGTGGAGATATTACTGTTTGTGCATTTACAATATTCATTGATTTTTGCCATTGAAAAACATCATGTTATTCATATACCAGAAATGTTTGAAGCTACTGACTGAATGAAAGGAGCTGGCATCTCACTCTCTTTGAATCTTCTTTATCATGATAGGATTAGCAGGAAAAAGCAAAAAATTTCAGAATTGCACCTTGCAATGTGGAGATATTACTGTTTGTGCATTTACAATATTCATTGATTTTTGCCATTGAAAAACGTCCAGAAATATTTGAAGCTACTGACTGAATGAAAGGAGCTGGCATCTCACTCTCTTTGAATCTTCTTTTTCATGCTAGGATTAGCAGGAAAAAGCAAAAAATTTCAGAATTGCACCTTGCAATGTGGAGATATTACTGTTTGTGCATTTACAATATTCATTGATTTTTGCCATTGAAAAACATCATGTTATTCATATACCAGAAATGATTGAAGCTACTGACTGAATGAAAGGAGCTGGCATCTCACTCTCTTTGAATCTTCTTTATCATGCTAGGATTAGCAGGAAAAAGCAAAAAATTTCAGAATTGCACCTTGCAATGTGGAGATATTACTGTTTGTGCATTTACAATATTCATTGATTTTTGCCATTGAAAAACGTCCAGAAATGTTTGAAGCTACTGACTGAATGAAAGGAGCTGGCATCTCACTCTCTTTGAATCTTCTTTATCATGCTAGGATTAGCAGGAAAAAGCAAAAAATTTCAGAATTGCACCTTGCAATGTGGAGATATTACTGTTTGTGCATTTACAATATTCATTGATTTTTGCCATTGAAAAACGTCCAGAAATGTTTGAAGCTACTGACTGAATGAAAGGAGCTGGCATCTCACTCTCTTTGAATCTTCTTTATCATGCTAGGATTAGCAGGAAAAAGCAAAAAATTTCAGAATTGCACCTTGCAATGTGGAGATATTACTGTTTGTGCATTTACAATATTCATTGATTTTTGCCATTGAAAAACATCATGTTATTCATATACCAGAAATGTTTGAAGCTACTGACTGAATGAAAGGAGCTGGCATCTCACTCTCTTTGAATCTTCTTTATCATGCTAGGATTAGCAGGAAAAAGCAAAAAATTTCAGAATTGCACCTTGCAATGTGGAGATATTACTGTTTGTGCATTTACAATATTCATTGATTTTTGCCATTGAAAAACGTCCAGAAATGTTTGAAGCTACTGACTGAATGAAAGGAGCTGGCATCTCACTCTCTTTGAATCTTCTTTATCATGCTAGGATTAGCAGGAAAAAGCAAAAAAATTCAGAATTGCACCTTGCAATGTGGAGATATTACTGTTTGTGCATTTACAATATTCATTGATTTTTGCCATTGAAAAACATCATGTTATTCATATACCAGAAATGTTTGAAGCTACTGACTGAATGAAAGGAGCTGGCATCTCACTCTCTTTGAATCTTCTTTATCATGCTAGGATTAGCAGGAAAAAGCAAAAAATTTCAGAATTGCACCTTGCAATGTGGAGATATTACTGTTTGTGCATTTACAATATTCATTGATTTTTGCCATTGAAAAACGTCCAGAAATGTTTGAAGCTACTGACTGAATGAAAGGAGCTGGCATCTCACTCTCTTTGAATCTTCTTTATCATGCTAGGATTAGCAGGAAAAAGCAAAAAATTTCAGAATTGCACCTTGCAATGTGGAGATATTACTGTTTGTGCATTCACAATATTCATTGATTTTTGCCATTGAAAAACGTCCAGAAATGTTTGAAGCTACTGACTGAATGAAAGGAGCTGGCATCTCACTCTCTTTGAATCTTCTTTATCATGCTAGGATTAGCAGGAGAAAGCAAAAAATTTCAGAATTGCACCTTGCAATGTGGAGATATTACTGTTTGTGCATTTGCAATATTCATTGATTTTTGCCATTGAAAAACATCATGTTATTCATATACCAGAAATGTTTGAAGCTACTGACTGAATGAAAGAGGCTGGCATCTCACTCTCTTTGAATCTTCTTTATCATGCTAGGATTAGCAGGAAAAAGCAAAAAAATTTCAGAATTGCACCTTGCAATGTGGAGATATTACTGTTTGTGCATTTACAATATTCATTGATTTTTGCCATTGAAAAACATCCAGAAATGTTTGAAGCTACTGACTGAATGAAAGGAGCTGGCATCTCACTCTCTTTGAATCTTCTTTTTCATGCTAGGATTAGCAGGAAAAAGCAAAAAATTTCAGAATTGCACCTTGCAATGTGGAGATATTACTGTTTGTGCATTTACAATATTCATTGATTTTTGCCATTGAAAAACATCATGTAATTCATATACCAGAAATGTTTGAAGCTACTGACTGAATGAAAGGAGCTGGCATCTCACTCTCTTTGAATCTTCTTTATCATTCTAGGATTAGCAGGAAAAAGCAAAAAATTTCAGAATTGCACCTTGCAATGTGGAGATATTACTGTTTGTGCATTTACAATATTCATTGATTTTTGCCATTGAAAAATGTCCAGAAATGTTTGAAGCTACTGACTGAATGAAAGGAGCTGGCATCTCACTCTCTTTGAATCTTCTTTATCATGCTAGGATTAGCAGGAAAAAGCAAAAAATTTCAGAATTGCACCTTGCAATGTGGAGATATTACTGTTTGAGCATTTACAATATTCATTGATTTTTGCCATTGAAAAACATCATGTTATTCATATACCAGAAATGTTTGAAGCTACTGACTGAATGAAAGGAGCTGGCATCTCACTCTCTTTGAATCTTCTTTATCATGCTAGGATTAGCAGGAAAAAGCAAAAAATTTCAGAATTGCACCTTGCAATGTGGAGATATTACTGTTTGTGCATTTACAATATTCATTGATTTTTGCCATTGAAAAACGTCCAGAAATGTTTGAAGCTACTGATTGAATGAAAGGAGCTGGCATCTCACTCTCTTTGAATCTTCTTTATCATTCTAGGATTAGCAGTAAAAGGCAAAAAATTTCAGAATTGCTCCTTGCAATGTGGAGATATTACTGTTTGTGCATTTACAATATTCATTGATTTTTGCCATTGAAAAACATCATGTTATTCATATACCAGAAATGTTTGAAGCTACTGACTGAATGAAAGGAGCTGGCATCTCACTCTCTTTGAATCTTCTTTATCATGCTAGGATTAGCAGGAAAAAGCAAAAAAATTCAGAATTGCACCTTGCAATGTGGAGATATTACTGTTTGTGCATTTACAATATTCATTGATTTTTGCCATTGAAAAACGTCCAGAAATGTTTGAAGCTACTGACTGAATGAAAGGAGCTGGCATCTCACTCTCTTTGAATCTTCTTTATCATGCTAGGATTAGCAGGAAAAAGCAAAAAATTTCAGAATTGCACCTTGCAATGTGGAGATATTACTGTTTGTGCATTTACAATATTCATTGATTTTTGCCATTGAAAAACATCCAGAAATGTTTGAAGCTACTGACTGAATGAAAGGAGCTGGCATCTCACTCTCTTTGAATCTTCTTTATCATGCTAGGATTAGCAGGAAAAAGCAAAAAATTTCAGAATTGCACCTTGCAATGTGGAGATATTACTGTTTGTGCATTTACAATATTCATTGATTTTTGCCATTGAAAAACGTCCAGAAATGTTTGAAGCTACTGACTGAATGAAAGGAGCTGGCATCTCACTCTCTTTGAATCTTCTTTATCATGCTAGGATTAGCAGGAAAAAGCAAAAAAATTCAGAATTGCACCTTGCAATGTGGAGATATTACTGTTTGTGCATTTACAATATTCATTGATTTTTGCCATTGAAAAACATCATGTTATTCATATACCAGAAATGTTTGAAGCTACTGACTGAATGAAAGGAGCTGGCATCTCACTCTCTTTGAATCTTCTTTATCATGCTAGGATTAGCAGGAAAAAGCAAAAAATTTCAGAACTGCACCTTGCAATGTGGAGATATTACTGTTTGTGCATTTACAATATTCATTGATTTTTGCCATTGAAAAACGTCCAGAAATGTTTGAAGCTACTGACTGAATGAAAGGAGCTGGCATCTCACTCTCTTTGAATCTTCTTTTTCATGCTAGGATTAGCGGGAAAAAGCAAAAAATTTCAGAATTGCACCTTGCAATGTGGAGATATT
The DNA here is from genome assembly GCF_046119375.1 of Phyllobates terribilis. Lineage (NCBI taxonomy): Eukaryota > Metazoa > Chordata > Amphibia > Anura > Dendrobatidae > Phyllobates > Phyllobates terribilis. Next base: position 431,962 of record NW_027363806.1, on the reverse strand, counting down.
ACTGTTTGTGCATTTACAATATTCATTGATTTTTGCATTGAAAAACATCATGTTATTCATATACCAGAAATGTTTGAAGCTACTGACTGAATGAAAGGAGCTGGCATCTCACTCTCTTTGAATCTTCTTTATCATGCTAGGATTAGCAGGAAAAAGCAAAAAATTTCAGAATTGCACCTTGCAAGGTGGAGATATTACTGTTTGTGCATTTACAATATTCATTGATTTTTGCCATTGAAAAACGTCCAGAAATATTTGAAGCTACTGACTGAATGAAAGGAGCTGGCATCTCACTCTCTTTGAATCTTCTTTATCATGCTAGGATTAGCAGGAAAAAGCAAAAAATTTCAGAATTGCACCTTGCAATGTGGAGATATTACTGTTTATGCATTTACAATATTCATTGATTTTTGCCATTGAAAAACATCATGTTATTCATATACCAGAAATGTTTGAAGCTACTGACTGAATGAAAGGAGCTGGCATCTCACTCTCTTTGAATCTTCTTTATCATGCTAGGATTAGCAGGAAAAAGCAAAAAATTTCAGAATTGCACCTTGCAATGTGGAGATATTACTGTTTGTGCAGTTACAATATTCATTGATTTTTGCCATTGAAAAACGTCCAGAAATGTTTGAAGCTACTGACTGAATGAAAGGAGCTGGCATCTCACTCTCTTTGAATCTTCTTTATCATGCTATGATTAGCAGGAAAAAGCAAAAAATTTCAGAATTGCACCTTGCAATGTGGAGATATTACTGTTTGTGCATTTACAATATTCATTGATTTTTGCCATTGAAAAACGTCCAGAAATGTTTGAAGCTACTGACTGAATGAAAGGAGCTGGCATCTCACTCTCTTTGAATCTTCTTTATCATGCTAGGATTAGCAGGAAAAAGCAAAAAATTTCAGAATTGCACCTTGCAATGTGGAGATATTACTGTTTGTGCATTTACAATATTCATTGATTTTTGCCATTGAAAAACGTCCAGAAATGTTTGAAGCTACTGACTGAATGAAAGGAGCTGGCATCTCACTCTCTTTGAATCTTCTTTATCATGCTAGGATTAGCAGGAAAAAGCAAAAAATTTCAGAATTGCACCTTGCAATATGGAGATATTACTGTTTGTGCATTTACAATATTCATTGATTTTTGTCATTGAAAAACATCATGTTATTCATATACCAGAAATGTTTGAAGCTACTGACTGAATGATAGGAGCTGGCATCTCACTCTCTTTGAATCTTCTTTATCATGCTAGGATTAGCAGGAAAAAGCAAAAAATTTCAGAATTGCACCTTGCAATGTGGAGATATTACTGTTTGTGCATTTACAATATTCATTGATTTTTGCCATTGAAAAACGTCCAGAAATGTTTGAAGCTACTGACTGAATGAAAGGAGCTGGCATCTCACTCTCTTTGAATCTTCTTTATCATGCTAGGATTAGCAGTAAAAGGCAAAAAATTTCAGTATTGCTCCTTGCAATGTGGAGATATTACTGTTTGTGCATTTACAATATTCATTGATTTTTGCCATTGAAAAACATCATGTTATTCATATACCAGAAATGTTTGAAGCTACTGACTGAATGAAAGGAGCTGGCATCTCACTCTCTTTGAATCTTCTTTATCATGCTAGGATTAGCAGGAAAAAGCAAAAAATTTCAGAATTGCACCTTGCAATGTGGAGATATTACTGTTTGTGCATTTACAATATTCATTGATTTTTGCCATTGAAAAACGTCCAGAAATGTTTGAAGCTACTGACTGAATGAAAGGAGCTGGCATCTCACTCTCTTTGAATCTTCTTTATCATGCTAGCATTAGCAGGAAAAAGCAAAAAATTTCAGAATTGCACCTTGCAATGTGGAGATATTACTGTTTGTGAATTTACAATATTCATTGATTTTTGCCATTGAAAAACATCCAGAAATGTTTGAAGCTACTGACTGAATGAAAGGAGCTGGCATCTCACTCTCTTTGAATCTTCTTTATCATGCTAGGATTAGCAGGAAAAAGCAAAAAATTTCAGAATTGCACCTTGCAATGTGGAGATATTACTGTTTGTGCATTTACAATATTCATTGATTTTTGCCATTGAAAAACGTCCAGAAATGTTTGAAGCTACTGACTGAATGAAAGGAGCTGGCATCTCACTCTCTTTGAATCTTCTTTATCATGCTAGGATTAGCAGGAAAAAGCAAAAAAATTCAGAATTGCACCTTGCAATGTGGAGATATTACTGTTTGTGCATTTACAATATTCATTGATTTTTGCCATTGAAAAACATCATGTTATTCATATACCAGAAATGTTTGAAGCTACTGACTGAATGAAAGGAGCTGGCATCTCACTCTCTTTGAATCTTCTTTATCATGCTAGGATTAGCAGGAAAAAGCAAAAAATTTCAGAATTGCACCTTGCAATGTGGAGATATTACTGTTTGTGCATTTACAATATTCATTGATTTTTGCCATTGAAAAACATCCAGAAATGTTTGAAGCTACTGACTGAATGAAAGGAGCTGGCATCTCACTCTCTTTGAATCTTCTTTATCATGCTAGGATTAGCAGGAAAAAGCAAAAAATTTCAGAATTGCACCTTGCAATGTGGAGATATTACTGTTTGTGCATTTACAATATTCATTGATTTTTGCCATTGAAAAACGTCCAGAAATGTTTGAAGCTACTGACTGAATGAAAGGAGCTGGCATCTCACTCTCTTTGAATCTTCTTTATCATGCTAGGATTAGCAGGAAAAAGCAAAAAATTTCAGAATTGCACCTTGCAATGTGGAGATATTACTGTTTGTGCATTTACAATATTCATTGATTTTTGCCATTGAAAAACATCATGTTATTCATATACCAGAAATGTTTGAAGCTACTGACTGAATGAAAGGAGCTGTCATCTCACTCTCTTTGAATCTTCTTTATCATGCTAGGATTAGCAGGAAAAAGCAAAAAATTTCAGAATTGCACCTTGCAATGTGGAGATATTACTGTTTGTGCATTTACAATATTCATTGATTTTTGCCATTGAAAAACGTCCAGAAATGTTTGAAGCTACTGACTGAATGAAAGGAGCTGGCATCTCACTCTCTTTGAATCTTCTTTATCATGCTAGGATTAGCAGGAAAAAGCAAAAAATTTCAGAATTGCACCTTGCAATGTGGAGATATTACTGTTTGTGCATTTACAATATTCATTGATTTTTGCCATTGAAAAACATCATGTTATTCATATACCAGAAATGTTTGAAGCTACTGACTGAATGAAAGGAGCTGGCATCTCACTCTCTTTGAATCTTCTTTATCATGCTAGGATTAGCAGGAAAAAGCAAAAAATTTCAGAATTGCACCTTGCAATGTGGAGATATTACTGTTTGTGCATTTACAATATTCATTGATTTTTGCCATTGAAAAACGTCCAGAAATGTTTGAAGCTACTGACTGAATGAAAGGAGCTGGCATCTCACTCTCTTTGAATCTTCTTTATCATGCTAGGATTAGCAGTAAAAGGCAAAAAATTTCAGAATTGCTCCTTGCAATGTGGAGATATTACTGTTTGTGCATTTACAATATTCATTGATTTTTGCCATTGAAAAACATCATGTTATTCATATACCAGAAATGTTTGAAGCTACTGACTGAATGAAAGGAGCTGGCATCTCACTCTCTTTGAATCTTCTTTATCATGCTAGGATTAGCAGGAAAAAGCAAAAAATTTCAGAATTGCACCTTGCAATGTGGAGATATTACTGTTTGTGCATTTACAATATTCATTGATTTTTGCCATTGAAAAACGTCCAGAAATGTTTGAAGCTACTGACTGAATGAAAGGAGCTGGCATCTCACTCTCTTTGAATCTTCTTTATCATGCTAGGATTAGCAGGAAAAAGCAAAAAATTTCAGAATTGCACCTTGCAATGTGGAGATATTACTGTTTGTGCATTTACAATATTCATTGATTTTTGCCATTGAAAAACGTCCAGAAATGTTTGAAGCTACTGACTGAATGAAAGGAGCTGGCATCTCACTCTCTTTGAATCTTCTTTATCATGCTAGGATTAGCAGGAAAAAGCAAAAAATTTCAGAATTGCACCTTGCAATGTGGAGATATTACTGTTTGTGCATTTACAATATTCATTGATTTTTGCCATTGAAAAACGTCCAGAAATGTTTGAGACTACTGACTGAATGAAAGGAGCTGGCATCTCACTCTCTTTGAATCTTCTTTATCATGCTAGGATTAGCAGGAAAAAGCAAAAAAATTCTGAATTGCACCTTGCAATGTGGAGATATTACTGTTTGTGCATTTACAATATTCATTGATTTTTGCCATTGAAAAACATCATGTTATTCATATACCAGAAATGTTTGAAGCTACTGACTGAATGAAAGGAGCTGGCATCTCACTCTCTTTGAATCTTCTTTATCATGCTAGGATTAGCAGGAAAAAGCAAAAAATTTCAGAATTGCACCTTGCAATGTGGAGATATTACTGTTTGTGCATTTACAATATTCATTGATTTTTGCCATTGAAAAACGTCCAGAAATGTTTGAAGCTACTGACTGAATGAAAGGAGCTGGCATCTCACTCTCTTTGAATCTTCTTTATCATGCTAGGATTAGCAGGAAAAAGCAAAAAATTTCAGAATTGCACCTTGCAATGTGGAGATATTACTGTTTGTGCATTTACAATATTCATTGATTTTTGCCATTGAAAAACGTCCAGAAATGTTTGAAGCTACTGACTGAATGAAAGGAGCTGGCATCTCACTCTCTTTGAATCTTCTTTATCATGCTAGGATTAGCAGGAAAAAGCAAAAAATTTCAGAATTGCACCTTGCAATGTGGAGATATTACTGTTTGTGCATTTACAATATTCATTGATTTTTGCCATTGAAAAACATCATGTTATTCATATACCAGAAATGTTTGAAGCTACTGACTGAATGAAAGGAGCTGGCATCTCACTCTCTTTGAATCTTCTTTATCATGCTAGGATTAGCAGGAAAAAGCAAAAAATTTCAGAATTGCACCTTGCAATGTGGAGATATTACTGTTTGTGCATTTACAATATTCATTGATTTTTGCCATTGAAAAACGTCCAGAAATGTTTGAAGCTACTGACTGAATGAAAGGAGCTGGCATCTCACTCTCTTTGAATCTTCTTTTTCATGCTAGGATTAGCAGGAAAAAGCAAAAAATTTCAGAATTGCACCTTGCAATGTGGAGATATTACTGTTTGTGCATTTACAATATTCATTGATTTTTGCCATTGAAAAACATCATGTTATTCATATACCAGAAATGTTTGAAGCTACTGACTGAATGAAAGGAGCTGGCATCTCACTCTCTTTGAATCTTCTTTATCATGCTAGGATTAGCAGGAAAAAGCAAAAAATTTCAGAATTGCACCTTGCAATGTGGAGATATTACTGTTTGTGCATTTACAATATTCATTGATTTTTGCCATTGAAAAACGTCCAGAAATGTTTGAAGCTACTGACTGAATGAAAGGAGCTGGCATCTCACTCTCTTTGAATCTTCTTTATCATGCTAGGATTAGCAGGAAAAAGCAAAAAATTTCAGAATTGCACCTTGCAATGTGGAGATATTACTGTTTGTGCATTTACAATATTCATTGATTTTTGCCATTGAAAAACATCATGTTATTCATATACCAGAAATGTTTGAAGCTACTGACTGAATGAAAGGAGCTGGCATCTCACTCTCTTTGAATCTTCTTTATCATGCTAGGATTAGCAGGAAAAAGCAAAAAATTTCAGAATTGCACCTTGCAATGTGGAGATATTACTGTTTGTGCATTTACAATATTCATTGATTTTTGCCATTGAAAAACGTCCAGAAATGTTTGAAGCTACTGATTGAATGAAAGGAGCTGGCATCTCACTCTCTTTGAATCTTCTTTATCATTCTAGGATTAGAAGTAAATGGCAAAAAATTTCAGAATTGCTCCTTGCAATGTGGAGATATTACTGTTTGTGCATTTACAATATTCATTGATTTTTGCCATTGAAAAACATCATGTTATTCATATACCAGAAATGTTTGAAGCTACTGACTGAATGAAAGGAGCTGGCATCTCACTCTCTTTGAATCTTCTTTATCATGCTAGGATTAGCAGGAAAAAGCAAAAAATTTCAGAATTGCACCTTGCAATGTGGAGATATTACTGTTTGTGCATTTACAATATTCATTGATTTTTGCCATTGAAAAATGTCCAGAAATGTTTGAAGCTACTGACTGAATGAAAGGAGTTGGCATCTCACTCTCTTTGAATCTTCTTTATCATGCTAGGATTAGCAGGAAAAAGCAAAAAATTTCAGAATTGCACCTTGCAATGTGGAGATATTACTGTTTGTGCATTTACAATATTCATTGATTTTTGCCATTGAAAAACGTCCAGAAATGTTTGAAGCTACTGACTGAATGAAAGGAGCTGGCATCTCACTCTCTTTGAATCTTCTTTATCATGCTAGGATTAGCAGGAAAAAGCAAAAAATTTCAGAATTGCACCTTGCAATGTGGAGATATTACTGTTTGTGCATTTACAATATTCATTGATTTTTGCCATTGAAAAACGTCCAGAAATGTTTGAAGCTACTGACTGAATGAAAGGAGCTGGCATCCCACTCTCTTTGAATCTTCTTTATCATGCTAGGATTAGCAGGAAAAAGCAAAAAAATTCAGAATTGCACCTTGCAATGTGGAGATATTACTGTTTGTGCATTTACAATATTCATTGATTTTTGCCATTGAAAAACATCATGTTATTCATATACCAGAAATGTTTGAAGCTACTGACTGAATGAAAGGAGCTGGCATCTCACTCTCTTTGAATCTTCTTTATCATGCTAGAATTAGCAGGAAAAAGCAAAAAATTTCAGAACTGCACCTTGCAATGTGGAGATATTACTGTTTGTGCATTTACAATATTCATTGATTTTTGCCATTGAAAAACGTCCAGAAATGTTTGAAGCTACTGACTGAATGAAAGGAGCTGGCATCTCACTCTCTTTGAATCTTCTTTTTCATGCTAGGATTAGCAGGAAAAAGCAAAAAATTTCAGAATTGCACCTTGCAATGTGGAGATATTACTGTTTGTGCATTTACAATATTCATTGATTTTTGCATTGAAAAACATCATGTTATTCATATACCAGAAATGTTTGAAGCTACTGACTGAATGAAAGGAGCTGGCATCTCACTCTCTTTGAATCTTCTTTATCATGCTAGGATTAGCAGGAAAAAGCAAAAAATTTCAGAATTGCACCTTGCAATGTGGAGATATTACTGTTTGTGCATTTACAATATTCATTGATTTTTGCCATTGAAAAACGTCCAGAAATGTTTGAAGCTACTGACTGAATGAAAGGAGCTGGCATCTCACTCTCTTTGAATCTTCTTTATCATGCTAGGATTAGCAGTAAAAAGCAAAAAATTTCAGAATTGCACCTTGCAATGTGGAGATATTACTGTTTGTGCATTTACAATATTCATTGATTTTTGCCATTGAAAAACATCATGTTATTCATATACCAGAAATGTTTGAAGCTACTGACTGAATGAAAGGAGCTGGCATCTCACTCTCTTTGAATCTTCTTTATCATGCTAGGATTAGCAGGAAAAAGCAAAAAATTTCAGAATTGCACCTTGCAATGTGGAGATATTACTGTTTGTGCATTTACAATATTCATTGATTTTTGCCATTGAAAAACGTCCAGAAATGTTTGAAGCTACTGACTGAATGAAAGGAGCTGGCATCTCACTCTCTTTGAATCTTCTTTATCATGCTAGGATTAGCAGGAAAAAGCAAAAAATTTCAGAATTGCACCTTGCAATGTGGAGATATTACTGTTTGTGCATTTACAATATTCATTGATTTTTGCCATTGAAAAACGTCCAGAAATGTTTGAAGCTACTGACTGAATGAAAGGAGCTGGCATCTCACTCTCTTTGAATCTTCTTTATCATGCTAGGATTAGCAGGAAAAAGCAAAAAATTTCAGAATTGCACCTTGCAATGTGGAGATATTACTGTTTGTGCATTTACAATATTCATTGATTTTTGCCATTGAAAAACGTCCAGAAATGTTTGAAGCTACTGACTGAATGAAAGGAGCTGTCATCTCACTCTCTTTGAATCTTCTTTATCATGCTAGGATTAGCAGTAAAAAGCAAAAAATTTCAGAATTGCACCTTGCAATGTGGAGATATTACTGTTTGTGCATTTACAATATTCATTGATTTTTGCCATTGAAAAACATCATGTTATTCATATACCAGAAATGTTTGAAGCTACTGACAGAATGAAAGGAGCTGGCATCTCACTCTCTTTGAATCTTCTTTATCATGCTAGGATTAGCAGGAAAAAGCAAAAAATTTCAGAATTGCACCTTGCAATGTGGAGATATTACTGTTTGTGCATTTACAATATTCATTGATTTTTGCCATTGAAAAACGTCCAGAAATGTTTGAAGCTACTGACTGAATGAAAGGAGCTGGCATCTCACTCTCTTTGAATCTTCTTTATCATGCTAGGATTAGCAGGAAAAAGCAAAAAATTTCAGAATTGCACCTTGCAATGTGGAGATATTACTGTTTGTGCATTTACAATATTCATTGATTTTTGCCATTGAAAAACGTCCAGAAATGTTTGAAGCTACTGATTGAATGAAAGGAGCTGGCATCTCACTCTCTTTGAATCTTCTTTATCATTCTAGGATCAGTAGTAAAAGGCAAAAAATTTCAGAATTGCTCCTTGCAATGTGGAGATATTACTGTTTGTGCATTTACAATATTCATTGATTTTTGCCATTGAAAAACATCATGTTATTCATATACCAGAAATGTTTGAAGCTACTGACTGAATGAAAGGAGCTGGCATCTCACTCTCTTTGAATCTTCTTTATCATGCTAGGATTAGCAGGAAAAAGCAAAAAAATTCAGAATTGCACCTTGCAATGTGGAGATATTACTGTTTGTGCATTTACAATATTCATTGATTTTTGCTATTGAAAAACGTCCAGAAATGTTTGAAGCTACTGACTGAATGAAAGGAGCTGGCATCTCACTCTCTTTGAATCTTCTTTATCATGCTAGGATTAGCAGGAAAAAGCAAAAAATTTCAGAATTGCACCTTGCAATGTGGAGATATTACTGTTTGTGCATTTACAATATTCATTGATTTTTGCCATTGAAAAACGTCCAGAAATGTTTGAAGCTACTGACTGAATGAAAGGAGCTGTCATCTCACTCTCTTTGAATCTTCTTTATCATGCTAGGATTAGCAGTAAAAAGCAAAAAATTTCAGAATTGCACCTTGCAATGTGGAGATATTACTGTTTGTGCATTTACAATATTCATTGATTTTTGCCATTGAAAAACATCATGTTATTCATATACCAGAAATGTTTGAAGCTACTGACAGAATGAAAGGAGCTGGCATCTCACTCTCTTTGAATCTTCTTTATCATGCTAGGATTAGCAGGAAAAAGCAAAAAATTTCAGAATTGCACCTTGCAATGTGGAGATATTACTGTTTGTGCATTTACAATATTCATTGATTTTTGCCATTGAAAAACGTCCAGAAATGTTTGAAGCTACTGACTGAATGAAAGGAGCTGGCATCTTACTCTCTTTGAATCTTCTTTATCATGCTAGGATTAGCAGGAAAAAGCAAAAAATTTCAGAATTGCACCTTGCAATGTGGAGATATTACTGTTTGTGCATTTACAATATTCATTGATTTTTGCCATTGAAAAACGTCCAGAAATGTTTGAAGCTACTGATTGAATGAAAGGAGCTGGCATCTCACTCTCTTTGAATCTTCTTTATCATTCTAGGATTAGCAGTAAAAGGCAAAAAATTTCAGAATTGCTCCTTGCAATGTGGAGATATTACTGTTTGTGCATTTACAATATTCATTGATTTTTGCCATTGAAAAACATCATGTTATTCATATACCAGAAATGTTTGAAGCTACTGACTGAATGAAAGGAGCTGGCATCTCACTCTCTTTGAATCTTCTTTATCATGCTAGGATTAGCAGGATAAAGCAAAAAAATTCAGAATTGCACCTTGCAATGTGGAGATATTACTGTTTGTGCATTTACAATATTCATTGATTTTTGCCATTGAAAAACGTCCAGAAATGTTTGAAGCTACTGACTGAATGGAAGGAGCTGGCATCTCACTCTCTTTGAATCTTCTTTATCATGCTAGGATTAGCAGGAAAAAGCAAAAAATTTCAGAATTGCACCTTGCAATGTGGAGATATTACTGTTTGTGCATTTACAATATTCATTGATTTTTGCCATTGAAAAACATCCAGAAATGTTTGAAGCTACTGACTGAATGAAAGGAGCTGGCTTCTCACTCTCTTTGAGTCTTCTTTATCATGCTAGGATTAGCAGGAAAAAGCAAAAAATTTCAGAATTGCACCTTGCAATGTGGAGATATTACTGTTTGTGCATTTACAATATTCATTGATTTTTGCCATTGAAAAACGTCCAGAAATGTTTGAAGCTACTGACTGAATGAAAGGAGCTGGCATCTCACTCTCTCTGAATCTTCTTTATCATGCTAGGATTAGCAGGAAAAAGCAAAAAAATTCAGAATTGCACCTTGCAATGTGGAGATATTACTGTTTGTGCATTTACAATATTCATTGATTTTTGCCATTGAAAAACATCATGTTATTCATATACCAGAAATGTTTGAAGCTACTGACTGAATGAAAGGAGCTGGCATCTCACTCTCTTTGAATCTTCTTTATCATGCTAGGATTAGCAGGAAAAAGCAAAAAATTTCAGAACTGCACCTTGCAATGTGGAGATATTACTGTTTGTGCATTTACAATATTCATTGATTTTTGCCATTGAAAAACGTCCAGAAATGTTTGAAGCTACTGACTGAATGAAAGGAGCTGGCATCTCACTCTCTTTGAATCTTCTTTTTCATGCTAGGATTAGCAGGAAAAAGCAAAAAATTTCAGAATTGCACCTTGCAATGTGGAGATATTACTGTTTGTGCATTTACAATATTCATTGATTTTTGCCATTGAAAAACATCATGTTATTCATATACCAGAAATGTTTGAAGCTACTGACTGAATGAAAGGAGCTGGCATCTCACTCTCTTTGAATCTTCTTTATCATGCTAGGATTAGCAGGAAAAAGCAAAAAATTTCAGAATTGCACCTTGCAATGTGGAGATATTACTGTTTGTGCATTTACAATATTCATTGATTTTTGCCATTGAAAAACGTCCAGAAATGTTTGAAGCTACTGACTGAATGAAAGGAGCTGGCATCTCACTCTCTTTGAATCTTCTTTATCATGCTAGGATTAGCAGGAAAAAGCAAAAAATTTCAGAATTGCACCTTGCAATGTGGAGATATTACTGTTTGTGCATTTACAATATTCATTGATTTTTGCCATTGAAAAACATCATGTTATTCATATACCAGAAATGTTTGAAGCTACTGACTGAATGAAAGGAGCTGGCATCTCACTCTCTTTGAATCTTCTTTATCATGCTAGGATTAGCAGGAAAAAGCAAAAAATTTCAGAATTGCACCTTGCAATGTGGAGATATTACTGTTTGTGCATTTACAATATTCATTGATTTTTGCCATTGAAAAACGTCCAGAAATGTTTGAAGCTACTGACTGAATGAAAGGAGTTGGCATCTCACTCTCTTTGAATCTTCTTTATCATGCTAGGATTATCAGGAAAAAGCAAAAAATTTCAGAATTGCACCTTGCAATGTGGAGATATTACTGTTTGTGCACTTACAATATTCATTGATTTTTGCCATTGAAAAACGTCCAGAAATGTTTGAAGCTACTGACTGAATGAAAGGAGCTGGCATCTCACTCTCTTTGAATCTTCTTTATCATGCTAGGATTAGCAGGAAAAAGCAAAAAATTTCAGAATTGCACCTTGCAATGTGGAGATATTACTGTTTGTGCATTTACAATATTCATTGATTTTTGCCATTGAAAAACGTCCAGAAATGTTTGAAGCTACTGACTGAATGAAAGGAGCTGGCATCTCACTCTCTTTGAATCTTCTTTATCATGCTAGGATTAGCAGTAAAAAGCAAAAAATTTCAGAATTGCACCTTGCAATGTGGAGATATTACTGTTTGTGCATTTACAATATTCATTGATTTTTGCCATTGAAAAACATCATGTTATTCATATACCAGAAATGTTTGAAGCTACTGACAGAATGAAAGGAGCTGGCATCTCACTCTCTTTGAATCTTCTTTATCATGCTAGGATTAGCAGGAAAAAGCAAAAAATTTCAGAATTGCACCTTGCAATGTGGAGATATTACTGTTTGTGCATTTACAATATTCATTGATTTTTGCCATTGAAAAACGTCCAGAAATGTTTGAAGCTACTGACTGAATGAAAGGAGCTGGCATCTCACTCTCTTTGAATCTTCTTTATCATGCTAGGATTAGCAGGAAAAAGCAAAAAATTTCAGAATTGCACCTTGCAATGTGGAGATATTACTGTTTGTGCATTTACAATATTCATTGATTTTTGCCATTGAAAAACGTCCAGAAATGTTTGAAGCTACTGATTGAATGAAAGGAGCTGGCATCTCACTCTCTTTGAATCTTCTTTATCATTCTAGGATCAGCAGTAAAAGGCAAAAAATTTCAGAATTGCTCCTTGCAATGTGGAGATATTACTGTTTGTGCATTTACAATATTCATTGATTTTTGCCATTGAAAAACATCATGTTATTCATATACCAGAAATGTTTGAAGCTACTGACTGAATGAAAGGAGCTGGCATCTCACTCTCTTTGAATCTTCTTTATCATGCTAGGATTAGCAGGAAAAAGCAAAAAAATTCAGAATTGCACCTTGCAATGTGGAGATATTACTGTTTGTGCATTTACAATATTCATTGATTTTTGCTATTGAAAAACGTCCAGAAATGTTTGAAGCTACTGACTGAATGAAAGGAGCTGGCATCTCACTCTCTTTGAATCTTCTTTATCATGCTAGGATTAGCAGGAAAAAGCAAAAAATTTCAGAATTGCACCTTGCAATGTGGAGATATTACTGTTTGTGCATTTACAATATTCATTGATTTTTGCCATTGAAAAACGTCCAGAAATGTTTGAAGCTACTGACTGAATGAAAGGAGCTGTCATCTCACTCTCTTTGAATCTTCTTTATCATGCTAGGATTAGCAGTAAAAAGCAAAAAATTTCAGAATTGCACCTTGCAATGTGGAGATATTACTGTTTGTGCATTTACAATATTCATTGATTTTTGCCATTGAAAAACATCATGTTATTCATATACCAGAAATGTTTGAAGCTACTGACAGAATGAAAGGAGCTGGCATCTCACTCTCTTTGAATCTTCTTTATCATGCTAGGATTAGCAGGAAAAAGCAAAAAATTTCAGAATTGCACCTTGCAATGTGGAGATATTACTGTTTGTGCATTTACAATATTCATTGATTTTTGCCATTGAAAAACGTCCAGAAATGTTTGAAGCTACTGACTGAATGAAAGGAGCTGGCATCTTACTCTCTTTGAATCTTCTTTATCATGCTAGGATTAGCAGGAAAAAGCAAAAAATTTCAGAATTGCACCTTGCAATGTGGAGATATTACTGTTTGTGCATTTACAATATTCATTGATTTTTGCCATTGAAAAACGTCCAGAAATGTTTGAAGCTACTGATTGAATGAAAGGAGCTGGCATCTCACTCTCTTTGAATCTTCTTTATCATTCTAGGATTAGCAGTAAAAGGCAAAAAATTTCAGAATTGCTCCTTGCAATGTGGAGATATTACTGTTTGTGCATTTACAATATTCATTGATTTTTGCCATTGAAAAACATCATGTTATTCATATACCAGAAATGTTTGAAGCTACTGACTGAATGAAAGGAGCTGGCATCTCACTCTCTTTGAATCTTCTTTATCATGCTAGGATTAGCAGGATAAAGCAAAAAAATTCAGAATTGCACCTTGCAATGTGGAGATATTACTGTTTGTGCATTTACAATATTCATTGATTTTTGCCATTGAAAAACGTCCAGAAATGTTTGAAGCTACTGACTGAATGGAAGGAGCTGGCATCTCACTCTCTTTGAATCTTCTTTATCATGCTAGGATTAGCAGGAAAAAGCAAAAAATTTCAGAATTGCACCTTGCAATGTGGAGATATTACTGTTTGTGCATTTACAATATTCATTGATTTTTGCCATTGAAAAACATCCAGAAATGTTTGAAGCTACTGACTGAATGAAAGGAGCTGGCTTCTCACTCTCTTTGAGTCTTCTTTATCATGCTAGGATTAGCAGGAAAAAGCAAAAAATTTCAGAATTGCACCTTGCAATGTGGAGATATTACTGTTTGTGCATTTACAATATTCATTGATTTTTGCCATTGAAAAACGTCCAGAAATGTTTGAAGCTACTGACTGAATGAAAGGAGCTGGCATCTCACTCTCTCTGAATCTTCTTTATCATGCTAGGATTAGCAGGAAAAAGCAAAAAAATTCAGAATTGCACCTTGCAATGTGGAGATATTACTGTTTGTGCATTTACAATATTCATTGATTTTTGCCATTGAAAAACATCATGTTATTCATATACCAGAAATGTTTGAAGCTACTGACTGAATGAAAGGAGCTGGCATCTCACTCTCTTTGAATCTTCTTTATCATGCTAGGATTAGCAGGAAAAAGCAAAAAATTTCAGAACTGCACCTTGCAATGTGGAGATATTACTGTTTGTGCATTTACAATATTCATTGATTTTTGCCATTGAAAAACGTCCAGAAATGTTTGAAGCTACTGACTGAATGAAAGGAGCTGGCATCTCACTCTCTTTGAATCTTCTTTTTCATGCTAGGATTAGCAGGAAAAAGCAAAAAATTTCAGAATTGCACCTTGCAATGTGGAGATATTACTGTTTGTGCATTTACAATATTCATTGATTTTTGCCATTGAAAAACATCATGTTATTCATATACCAGAAATGTTTGAAGCTACTGACTGAATGAAAGGAGCTGGCATCTCACTCTCTTTGAATCTTCTTTATCATGCTAGGATTAGCAGGAAAAAGCAAAAAATTTCAGAATTGCACCTTGCAATGTGGAGATATTACTGTTTGTGCATTTACAATATTCATTGATTTTTGCCATTGAAAAACGTCCAGAAATGTTTGAAGCTACTGACTGAATGAAAGGAGCTGGCATCTCACTCTCTTTGAATCTTCTTTATCATGCTAGGATTAGCAGGAAAAAGCAAAAAATTTCAGAATTGCACCTTGCAATGTGGAGATATTACTGTTTGTGCATTTACAATATTCATTGATTTTTGCCATTGAAAAACATCATGTTATTCATATACCAGAAATGTTTGAAGCTACTGACTGAATGAAAGGAGCTGGCATCTCACTCTCTTTGAATCTTCTTTATCATGCTAGGATTAGCAGGAAAAAGCAAAAAATTTCAGAATTGCACCTTGCAATGTGGAGATATTACTGTTTGTGCATTTACAATATTCATTGATTTTTGCCATTGAAAAACGTCCAGAAATGTTTGAAGCTACTGACTGAATGAAAGGAGTTGGCATCTCACTCTCTTTGAATCTTCTTTATCATGCTAGGATTATCAGGAAAAAGCAAAAAATTTCAGAATTGCACCTTGCAATGTGGAGATATTACTGTTTGTGCACTTACAATATTCATTGATTTTTGCCATTGAAAAACGTCCAGAAATGTTTGAAGCTACTGACTGAATGAAAGGAGCTGGCATCTCACTCTCTTTGAATCTTCTTTATCATGCTAGGATTAGCAGGAAAAAGCAAAAAATTTCAGAATTGCACCTTGCAATGTGGAGATATTACTGTTTGTGCATTTACAATATTCATTGATTTTTGCCATTGAAAAACGTCCAGAAATGTTTGAAGCTACTGACTGAATGAAAGGAGCTGGCATCTCACTCTCTTTGAATCTTCTTTATCATGCTAGGATTAGCAGGAAAAAGCAAAAAAATTCAGAATTGCACCTTGCAATGTGGAGATATTACTGTTTGTGCATTTACAATATTCATTGATTTTTGCCATTGAAAAACATCATGTTATTCATATACCAGAAATGTTTGAAGCTACTGACTGAATGAAAGGAGCTGGCATCTCACTCTCTTTGAATCTTCTTTATCATGCTAGAATTAGCAGGAAAAAGCAAAAAATTTCAGAACTGCACCTTGCAATGTGGAGATATTACTGTTTGTGCATTTACAATATTCATTGATTTTTGCCATTGAAAAACGTCCAGAAATGTTTGAAGCTACTGACTGAATGAAAGGAGCTGGCATCTCACTCTCTTTGAATCTTCTTTTTCATGCTAGGATTAGCAGGAAAAAGCAAAAAATTTCAGAATTGCACCTTGCAATGTGGAGATATTACTGTTTGTGCATTTACAATATTCATTGATTTTTGCATTGAAAAACATCATGTTATTCATATACCAGAAATGTTTGAAGCTACTGACTGAATGAAAGGAGCTGGCATCTCACTCTCTTTGAATCTTCTTTATCATGCTAGGATTAGCAGGAAAAAGCAAAAAATTTCAGAATTGCACCTTGCAATGTGGAGATATTACTGTTTGTGCATTTACAATATTCATTGATTTTTGCCATTGAAAAACATCATGTTATTCATATACCAGAAATGTTTGAAGCTACTGACAGAATGAAAGGAGCTGGCATCTCACTCTCTTTGAATCTTCTTTATCATGCTAGGATTAGCAGGAAAAAGCAAAAAATTTCAGAATTGCACCTTGCAATGTGGAGATATTACTGTTTGTGCATTTACAATATTCATTGATTTTTGCCATTGAAAAACGTCCAGAAATGTTTGAAGCTACTGACTGAATGAAAGGAGCTGGCATCTCACTCTCTTTGAATCTTCTTTATCATGCTAGGATTAGCAGGAAAAAGCAAAAAATTTCAGAATTGCACCTTGCAATGTGGAGATATTACTGTTTGTGCATTTACAATATTCATTGATTTTTGCCATTGAAAAACGTCCAGAAATGTTTGAAGCTACTGATTGAATGAAAGGAGCTGGCATCTCACTCTCTTTGAATCTTCTTTATCATTCTAGGATCAGCAGTAAAAGGCAAAAAATTTCAGAATTGCTCCTTGCAATGTGGAGATATTACTGTTTGTGCATTTACAATATTCATTGATTTTTGCCATTGAAAAACATCATGTTATTCATATACCAGAAATGTTTGAAGCTACTGACTGAATGAAAGGAGCTGGCATCTCACTCTCTTTGAATCTTCTTTATCATGCTAGGATTAGCAGGAAAAAGCAAAAAAATTCAGAATTGCACCTTGCAATGTGGAGATATTACTGTTTGTGCATTTACAATATTCATTGATTTTTGCTATTGAAAAACGTCCAGAAATGTTTGAAGCTACTGACTGAATGAAAGGAGCTGGCATCTCACTCTCTTTGAATCTTCTTTATCATGCTAGGATTAGCAGGAAAAAGCAAAAAATTTCAGAATTGCACCTTGCAATGTGGAGATATTACTGTTTGTGCATTTACAATATTCATTGATTTTTGCCATTGAAAAACGTCCAGAAATGTTTGAAGCTACTGACTGAATGAAAGGAGCTGTCATCTCACTCTCTTTGAATCTTCTTTATCATGCTAGGATTAGCAGTAAAAAGCAAAAAATTTCAGAATTGCACCTTGCAATGTGGAGATATTACTGTTTGTGCATTTACAATATTCATTGATTTTTGCCATTGAAAAACATCATGTTATTCATATACCAGAAATGTTTGAAGCTACTGACAGAATGAAAGGAGCTGGCATCTCACTCTCTTTGAATCTTCTTTATCATGCTAGGATTAGCAGGAAAAAGCAAAAAATTTCAGAATTGCACCTTGCAATGTGGAGATATTACTGTTTGTGCATTTACAATATTCATTGATTTTTGCCATTGAAAAACGTCCAGAAATGTTTGAAGCTACTGACTGAATGAAAGGAGCTGGCATCTTACTCTCTTTGAATCTTCTTTATCATGCTAGGATTAGCAGGAAAAAGCAAAAAATTTCAGAATTGCACCTTGCAATGTGGAGATATTACTGTTTGTGCATTTACAATATTCATTGATTTTTGCCATTGAAAAACGTCCAGAAATGTTTGAAGCTACTGATTGAATGAAAGGAGCTGGCATCTCACTCTCTTTGAATCTTCTTTATCATTCTAGGATTAGCAGTAAAAGGCAAAAAATTTCAGAATTGCTCCTTGCAATGTGGAGATATTACTGTTTGTGCATTTACAATATTCATTGATTTTTGCCATTGAAAAACATCATGTTATTCATATACCAGAAATGTTTGAAGCTACTGACTGAATGAAAGGAGCTGGCATCTCACTCTCTTTGAATCTTCTTTATCATGCTAGGATTAGCAGGATAAAGCAAAAAAATTCAGAATTGCACCTTGCAATGTGGAGATATTACTGTTTGTGCATTTACAATATTCATTGATTTTTGCCATTGAAAAACGTCCAGAAATGTTTGAAGCTACTGACTGAATGGAAGGAGCTGGCATCTCACTCTCTTTGAATCTTCTTTATCATGCTAGGATTAGCAGGAAAAAGCAAAAAATTTCAGAATTGCACCTTGCAATGTGGAGATATTACTGTTTGTGCATTTACAATATTCATTGATTTTTGCCATTGAAAAACATCCAGAAATGTTTGAAGCTACTGACTGAATGAAAGGAGCTGGCTTCTCACTCTCTTTGAGTCTTCTTTATCATGCTAGGATTAGCAGGAAAAAGCAAAAAATTTCAGAATTGCACCTTGCAATGTGGAGATATTACTGTTTGTGCATTTACAATATTCATTGATTTTTGCCATTGAAAAACGTCCAGAAATGTTTGAAGCTACTGACTGAATGAAAGGAGCTGGCATCTCACTCTCTCTGAATCTTCTTTATCATGCTAGGATTAGCAGGAAAAAGCAAAAAAATTCAGAATTGCACCTTGCAATGTGGAGATATTACTGTTTGTGCATTTACAATATTCATTGATTTTTGCCATTGAAAAACATCATGTTATTCATATACCAGAAATGTTTGAAGCTACTGACTGAATGAAAGGAGCTGGCATCTCACTCTCTTTGAATCTTCTTTATCATGCTAGGATTATCAGGAAAAAGCAAAAAATTTCAGAACTGCACCTTGCAATGTGGAGATATTACTGTTTGTGCATTTACAATATTCATTGATTTTTGCCATTGAAAAACGTCCAGAAATGTTTGAAGCTACTGACTGAATGAAAGGAGCTGGCATCTCACTCTCTTTGAATCTTCTTTTTCATGCTAGGATTAGCAGGAAAAAGCAAAAAATTTCAGAATTGCACCTTGCAATGTGGAGATATTACTGTTTGTGCATTTACAATATTCATTGATTTTTGCCATTGAAAAACATCATGTTATTCATATACCAGAAATGTTTGAAGCTACTGACTGAATGAAAGGAGCTGGCATCTCACTCTCTTTGAATCTTCTTTATCATGCTAGGATTAGCAGGAAAAAGCAAAAAATTTCAGAATTGCACCTTGCAATGTGGAGATATTACTGTTTGTGCATTTACAATATTCATTGATTTTTGCCATTGAAAAACGTCCAGAAATGTTTGAAGCTACTGACTGAATGAAAGGAGCTGGCATCTCACTCTCTTTGAATCTTCTTTATCATGCTAGGATTAGCAGGAAAAAGCAAAAAATTTCAGAATTGCACCTTGCAATGTGGAGATATTACTGTTTGTGCATTTACAATATTCATTGATTTTTGCCATTGAAAAACATCATGTTATTCATATACCAGAAATGTTTGAAGCTACTGACTGAATGAAAGGAGCTGGCATCTCACTCTCTTTGAATCTTCTTTATCATGCTAGGATTAGCAGGAAAAAGCAAAAAATTTCAGAATTGCACCTTGCAATGTGGAGATATTACTGTTTGTGCATTTACAATATTCATTGATTTTTGCCATTGAAAAACGTCCAGAAATGTTTGAAGCTACTGACTGAATGAAAGGAGTTGGCATCTCACTCTCTTTGAATCTTCTTTATCATGCTAGGATTATCAGGAAAAAGCAAAAAATTTCAGAATTGCACCTTGCAATGTGGAGATATTACTGTTTGTGCACTTACAATATTCATTGATTTTTGCCATTGAAAAACGTCCAGAAATGTTTGAAGCTACTGACTGAATGAAAGGAGCTGGCATCTCACTCTCTTTGAATCTTCTTTATCATGCTAGGATTAGCAGGAAAAAGCAAAAAATTTCAGAATTGCACCTTGCAATGTGGAGATATTACTGTTTGTGCATTTACAATATTCATTGATTTTTGCCATTGAAAAACGTCCAGAAATGTTTGAAGCTACTGACTGAATGAAAGGAGCTGGCATCTCACTCTCTTTGAATCTTCTTTATCATGCTAGGATTAGCAGGAAAAAGCAAAAAAATTCAGAATTGCACCTTGCAATGTGGAGATATTACTGTTTGTGCATTTACAATATTCATTGATTTTTGCCATTGAAAAACATCATGTTATTCATATACCAGAAATGTTTGAAGCTACTGACTGAATGAAAGGAGCTGGCATCTCACTCTCTTTGAATCTTCTTTATCATGCTAGAATTAGCAGGAAAAAGCAAAAAATTTCAGAACTGCACCTTGCAATGTGGAGATATTACTGTTTGTGCATTTACAATATTCATTGATTTTTGCCATTGAAAAACGTCCAGAAATGTTTGAAGCTACTGACTGAATGAAAGGAGCTGGCATCTCACTCTCTTTGAATCTTCTTTTTCATGCTAGGATTAGCAGGAAAAAGCAAAAAATTTCAGAATTGCACCTTGCAATGTGGAGATATTACTGTTTGTGCATTTACAATATTCATTGATTTTTGCATTGAAAAACATCATGTTATTCATATACCAGAAATGTTTGAAGCTACTGACTGAATGAAAGGAGCTGGCATCTCACTCTCTTTGAATCTTCTTTATCATGCTAGGATTAGCAGGAAAAAGCAAAAAATTTCAGAATTGCACCTTGCAATGTGGAGATATTACTGTTTGTGCATTTACAATATTCATTGATTTTTGCCATTGAAAAACGTCCAGAAATGTTTGAAGCTACTGACTGAATGAAAGGAGCTGGCATCTCACTCTCTTTGAATCTTCTTTATCATGCTAGGATTAGCAGTAAAAAGCAAAAAATTTCAGAATTGCACCTTGCAATGTGGAGATATTACTGTTTGTGCATTTACAATATTCATTGATTTTTGCCATTGAAAAACATCATGTTATTCATATACCAGAAATGTTTGAAGCTACTGACTGAATGAAAGGAGCTGGCATCTCACTCTCTTTGAATCTTCTTTATCATGCTAGGATTAGCAGGAAAAAGCAAAAAATTTCAGAATTGCACCTTGCAATGTGGAGATATTACTGTTTGTGCATTTACAATATTCATTGATTTTTGCCATTGAAAAACGTCCAGAAATGTTTGAAGCTACTGACTGAATGAAAGGAGCTGGCATCTCACTCTCTTTGAATCTTCTTTATCATGCTAGGGTTAGCAGGAAAAAGCAAAAAATTTCAGAATTGCACCTTGCAATGTGGAGATATTACTGTTTGTGCATTTACAATATTCATTGATTTTTGCCATTGAAAAACGTCCAGAAATGTTTGAAGCTACTGACTGAATGAAAGGAGCTGGCATCTCACTCTCTTTGAATCTTCTTTATCATGCTAGGATTAGCAGGAAAAAGCAAAAAATTTCAGAATTGCACCTTGCAATGTGGAGATATTACTGTTTGTGCATTTACAATATTCATTGATTTTTGCCATTGAAAAACGTCCAGAAATGTTTGAAGCTACTGACTGAATGAAAGGAGCTGTCATCTCACTCTCTTTGAATCTTCTTTATCATGCTAGGATTAGCAGTAAAAAGCAAAAAATTTCAGAATTGCACCTTGCAATGTGGAGATATTACTGTTTGTGCATTTACAATATTCATTGATTTTTGCCATTGAAAAACATCATGTTATTCATATACCAGAAATGTTTGAAGCTACTGACAGAATGAAAGGAGCTGGCATCTCACTCTCTTTGAATCTTCTTTATCATGCTAGGATTAGCAGGAAAAAGCAAAAAAATTCAGAATTGCACCTTGCAATGTGGAGATATTACTGTTTGTGCATTTACAATATTCATTGATTTTTGCCATTGAAAAACGTCCAGAAATGTTTGAAGCTACTGACTGAATGAAAGGAGCTGGCATCTCACTCTCTTTGAATCTTCTTTATCATGCTAGGATTAGCAGGAAAAAGCAAAAAATTTCAGAATTGCACCTTGCAATGTGGAGATATTACTGTTTGTGCATTTACAATATTCATTGATTTTTGCCATTGAAAAACGTCCAGAAATGTTTGAAGCTACTGATTGAATGAAAGGAGCTGGCATCTCACTCTCTTTGAATCTTCTTTATCATTCTAGGATTAGCAGTAAAAGGCAAAAAATGTCAGAATTGCTCCTTGCAATGTGGAGATATTACTGTTTGTGCATTTACAATATTCATTGATTTTTGCCATTGAAAAACATCATGTTATTCATATACCAGAAATGTTTGAAGCTACTGACTGAATGAAAGGAGCTGGCATCTCACTCTCTTTGAATCTTCTTTATCATGCTAGGATTAGCAGGAAAAAGCAAAAAAATTCAGAATTGCACCTTGCAATGTGGAGATATTACTGTTTGTGCATTTACAATATTCATTGATTTTTGCCATTGAAAAACGTCCAGAAATGTTTGAAGCTACTGACTGAATGAAAGGAGCTGGCATCTCACTCTCTTTGAATCTTCTTTATCATGCTAGGATTAGCAGGAAAAAGCAAAAAATTTCAGAATTGCACCTTGCAATGTGGAGATATTACTGTTTGTGCATTTACAATATTCATTGATTTTTGCCATTGAAAAACGTCCAGAAATGTTTGAAGCTACTGACTGAATGAAAGGAGCTGTCATCTCACTCTCTTTGAATCTTCTTTATCATGCTAGGATTAGCAGTAAAAAGCAAAAAATTTCAGAATTGCACCTTGCAATGTGGAGATATTACTGTTTGTGCATTTACAATATTCATTGATTTTTGCCATTGAAAAACATCATGTTATTCATATACCAGAAATGTTTGAAGCTACTGACTGAATGAAAGGAGCTGGCATCTCACTCTCTTTGAATCTTCTTTATCATGCTAGGATTAGCAGGAAAAAGCAAAAAATTTCAGAATTGCACCTTGCAATGTGGAGATATTACTGTTTGTGCATTTACAATATTCATTGATTTTTGCCATTGAAAAACGTCCAGAAATGTTTGAAGCTACTGACTGAATGAAAGGAGTCGGCATCTCACTCTCTTTGAATCTTCTTTATCATGCTAGGATTAGCAGGAAAAAGCAAAAAATTTCAGAATTGCACCTTGCAATGTGGAGATATTACTGTTTGTGCATTTACAATATTCATTGATTTTTGCCATTGAAAAACGTCCAGAAATGTTTGAAGCTACTGACTGAATGAAAGGAGCTGGCATCTCACTCTCTTTGAATCTTCTTTATCATGCTAGGATTAGCAGGAAAAAGCAAAAAATTTCAGAATTGCACCTTGCAATGTGGAGATATTACTGTTTGTGCATTTACAATATTCATTGATTTTTGCCATTGAAAAACGTCCAGAAATGTTTGA
The DNA here is from genome assembly GCF_046119375.1 of Phyllobates terribilis. Classification (NCBI taxonomy): domain Eukaryota; kingdom Metazoa; phylum Chordata; class Amphibia; order Anura; family Dendrobatidae; genus Phyllobates; species Phyllobates terribilis. Next base: position 408,114 of record NW_027363806.1, on the reverse strand, counting down.
AGCTACTGACTGAATGAAAGGAGCTGGCATCTCACTCTCTTTGAATCTTCTTTATCATGCTAGGATTAGCAGGAAAAAGCAAAAAAATTCAGAATTGCACCTTGCAATGTGGAGATATTACTGTTTGTGCATTTACAATATTCATTGATTTTTGCCATTGAAAAACATCATGTTATTCATATACCAGAAATGTTTGAAGCTACTGACTGAATGAAAGGAGCTGGCATCTCACTCTCTTTGAATCTTCTTTATCATGCTAGAATTAGCAGGAAAAAGCAAAAAATTTCAGAACTGCACCTTGCAATGTGGAGATATTACTGTTTGTGCATTTACAATATTCATTGATTTTTGCCATTGAAAAACGTCCAGAAATGTTTGAAGCTACTGACTGAATGAAAGGAGCTGGCATCTCACTCTCTTTGAATCTTCTTTTTCATGCTAGGATTAGCAGGAAAAAGCAAAAAATTTCAGAATTGCACCTTGCAATGTGGAGATATTACTGTTTGTGCATTTACAATATTCATTGATTTTTGCATTGAAAAACATCATGTTATTCATATACCAGAAATGTTTGAAGCTACTGACTGAATGAAAGGAGCTGGCATCTCACTCTCTTTGAATCTTCTTTATCATGCTAGGATTAGCAGGAAAAAGCAAAAAATTTCAGAATTGCACCTTGCAATGTGGAGATATTACTGTTTGTGCATTTACAATATTCATTGATTTTTGCCATTGAAAAACGTCCAGAAATGTTTGAAGCTACTGACTGAATGAAAGGAGCTGGCATCTCACTCTCTTTGAATCTTCTTTATCATGCTAGGATTAGCAGTAAAAAGCAAAAAATTTCAGAATTGCACCTTGCAATGTGGAGATATTACTGTTTGTGCATTTACAATATTCATTGATTTTTGCCATTGAAAAACGTCCAGAAATGTTTGAAGCTACTGACTGAATGAAAGGAGCTGGCATCTCACTCTCTTTGAATCTTCTTTATCATGCTAGGGTTAGCAGGAAAAAGCAAAAAATTTCAGAATTGCACCTTGCAATGTGGAGATATTACTGTTTGTGCATTTACAATATTCATTGATTTTTGCCATTGAAAAACGTCCAGAAATGTTTGAAGCTACTGACTGAATGAAAGGAGCTGGCATCTCACTCTCTTTGAATCTTCTTTATCATGCTAGGATTAGCAGGAAAAAGCAAAAAATTTCAGAATTGCACCTTGCAATGTGGAGATATTACTGTTTGTGCATTTACAATATTCATTGATTTTTGCCATTGAAAAACGTCCAGAAATGTTTGAAGCTACTGACTGAATGAAAGGAGCTGTCATCTCACTCTCTTTGAATCTTCTTTATCATGCTAGGATTAGCAGTAAAAAGCAAAAAATTTCAGAATTGCACCTTGCAATGTGGAGATATTACTGTTTGTGCATTTACAATATTCATTGATTTTTGCCATTGAAAAACATCATGTTATTCATATACCAGAAATGTTTGAAGCTACTGACAGAATGAAAGGAGCTGGCATCTCACTCTCTTTGAATCTTCTTTATCATGCTAGGATTAGCAGGAAAAAGCAAAAAATTTCAGAATTGCACCTTGCAATGTGGAGATATTACTGTTTGTGCATTTACAATATTCATTGATTTTTGCCATTGAAAAACGTCCAGAAATGTTTGAAGCTACTGACTGAATGAAAGGAGCTGGCATCTCACTCTCTTTGAATCTTCTTTATCATGCTAGGATTAGCAGGAAAAAGCAAAAAATTTCAGAATTGCACCTTGCAATGTGGAGATATTACTGTTTGTGCATTTACAATATTCATTGATTTTTGCCATTGAAAAACGTCCAGAAATGTTTGAAGCTACTGATTGAATGAAAGGAGCTGGCATCTCACTCTCTTTGAATCTTCTTTATCATTCTAGGATTAGCAGTAAAAGGCAAAAAATGTCAGAATTGCTCCTTGCAATGTGGAGATATTACTGTTTGTGCATTTACAATATTCATTGATTTTTGCCATTGAAAAACATCATGTTATTCATATACCAGAAATGTTTGAAGCTACTGACTGAATGAAAGGAGCTGGCATCTCACTCTCTTTGAATCTTCTTTATCATGCTAGGATTAGCAGGAAAAAGCAAAAAAATTCAGAATTGCACCTTGCAATGTGGAGATATTACTGTTTGTGCATTTACAATATTCATTGATTTTTGCCATTGAAAAACGTCCAGAAATGTTTGAAGCTACTGACTGAATGAAAGGAGCTGGCATCTCACTCTCTTTGAATCTTCTTTATCATGCTAGGATTAGCAGGAAAAAGCAAAAAATTTCAGAATTGCACCTTGCAATGTGGAGATATTACTGTTTGTGCATTTACAATATTCATTGATTTTTGCCATTGAAAAACGTCCAGAAATGTTTGAAGCTACTGACTGAATGAAAGGAGCTGGCATCTCACTCTCTTTGAATCTTCTTTATCATGCTAGGATTAGCAGGAAAAAGCAAAAAATTTCAGAATTGCACCTTGCAATGTGGAGATATTACTGTTTGTGCATTTACAATATTCATTGATTTTTGCCATTGAAAAACGTCCAGAAATGTTTGAAGCTACTGACTGAATGAAAGGAGCTGTCATCTCACTCTCTTTGAATCTTCTTTATCATGCTAGGATTAGCAGTAAAAAGCAAAAAATTTCAGAATTGCACCTTGCAATGTGGAGATATTACTGTTTGTGCATTTACAATATTCATTGATTTTTGCCATTGAAAAACATCATGTTATTCATATACCAGAAATGTTTGAAGCTACTGACAGAATGAAAGGAGCTGGCATCTCACTCTCTTTGAATCTTCTTTATCATGCTAGGATTAGCAGGAAAAAGCAAAAAATTTCAGAATTGCACCTTGCAATGTGGAGATATTACTGTTTGTGCATTTACAATATTCATTGATTTTTGCCATTGAAAAACGTCCAGAAATGTTTGAAGCTACTGACTGAATGAAAGGAGCTGGCATCTCACTCTCTTTGAGTCTTCTTTATCATGCTAGGATTAGCAGGAAAAAGCAAAAAATTTCAGAATTGCACCTTGCAATGTGGAGATATTACTGTTTGTGCATTTACAATATTCATTGATTTTTGCCATTGAAAAACGTCCAGAAATGTTTGAAGCTACTGATTGAATGAAAGGAGCTGGCATCTCACTCTCTTTGAATCTTCTTTATCATTCTAGGATTAGCAGTAAAAGGCAAAAAATGTCAGAATTGCTCCTTGCAATGTGGAGATATTACTGTTTGTGCATTTACAATATTCATTGATTTTTGCCATTGAAAAACATCATGTTATTCATATACCAGAAATGTTTGAAGCTACTGACTGAATGAAAGGAGCTGGCATCTCACTCTCTTTGAATCTTCTTTATCATGCTAGGATTAGCAGGAAAAAGAAAAAAAAATTCAGAATTGCACCTTGCAATGTGGAGATATTACTGTTTGTGCATTTACAATATTCATTGATTTTTGCCATTGAAAAACGTCCAGAAATGTTTGAAGCTACTGACTGAATGAAAGGAGCTGGCATCTCACTCTCTTTGAATCTTCTTTATCATGCTAGGATTAGCAGGAAAAAGCAAAAAATTTCAGAATTGCACCTTGCAATGTGGAGATATTACTGTTTGTGCATTTACAATATTCATTGATTTTTGCCATTGAAAAACGTCCAGAAATGTTTGAAGCTACTGACTGAATGAAAGGAGCTGTCATCTCACTCTCTTTGAATCTTCTTTATCATGCTAGGATTAGCAGTAAAAAGCAAAAAATTTCAGAATTGCACCTTGCAATGTGGAGATATTACTGTTTGTGCATTTACAATATTCATTGATTTTTGCCATTGAAAAACATCATGTTATTCATATACCAGAAATGTTTGAAGCTACTGACAGAATGAAAGGAGCTGGCATCTCACTCTCTTTGAATCTTCTTTATCATGCTAGGATTAGCAGGAAAAAGCAAAAAATTTCAGAATTGCACCTTGCAATGTGGAGATATTACTGTTTGTGCATTTACAATATTCATTGATTTTTGCCATTGAAAAACGTCCAGAAATGTTTGAAGCTACTGACTGAATGAAAGGAGCTGGCATCTCACTCTCTTTGAATCTTCTTTATCATGCTAGGATTAGCAGGAAAAAGCAAAAAATTTCAGAATTGCACCTTGCAATGTGGAGATATTACTGTTTGTGCATTTACAATATTCATTGATTTTTGCCATTGAAAAACGTCCAGAAATGTTTGAAGCTACTGATTGAATGAAAGGAGCTGGCATCTCACTCTCTTTGAATCTTCTTTATCATTCTAGGATTAGCAGTAAAAGGCAAAAAATTTCAGAATTGCTCCTTGCAATGTGGAGATATTACTGTTTGTGCATTTACAATATTCATTGATTTTTGCCATTGAAAAACATCATGTTATTCATATACCAGAAATGTTTGAAGCTACTGACTGAATGAAAGGAGCTGGCATCTCACTCTCTTTGAATCTTCTTTATCATGCTAGGATTAGCAGGAAAAAGCAAAAAAATTCAGAATTGCACCTTGCAATGTGGAGATATTACTGTTTGTGCATTTACAATATTCATTGATTTTTGCCATTGAAAAACGTCCAGAAATGTTTGAAGCTACTGACTGAATGAAAGGAGCTGGCATCTCACTCTCTTTGAATCTTCTTTATCATGCTAGGATTAGCAGGAAAAAGCAAAAAATTTCAGAATTGCACCTTGCAATGTGGAGATATTACTGTTTGTGCATTTACAATATTCATTGATTTTTGCCATTGAAAAACATCCAGAAATGTTTGAAGCTACTGACTGAATGAAAGGAGCTGGCATCTCACTCTCTTTGAATCTTCTTTATCATGCTAGGATTAGCAGGAAAAAGCAAAAAATTTCAGAATTGCACCTTGCAATGTGGAGATATTACTGTTTGTGCATTTACAATATTCATTGATTTTTGCCATTGAAAAACGTCCAGAAATGTTTGAAGCTACTGACTGAATGAAAGGAGCTGGCATCTCACTCTCTTTGAATCTTCTTTATCATGCTAGGATTAGCAGGAAAAAGCAAAAAAATTCAGAATTGCACCTTGCAATGTGGAGATATTACTGTTTGTGCATTTACAATATTCATTGATTTTTGCCATTGAAAAACATCATGTTATTCATATACCAGAAATGTTTGAAGCTACTGACTGAATGAAAGGAGCTGGCATCTCACTCTCTTTGAATCTTCTTTATCATGCTAGGATTAGCAGGAAAAAGCAAAAAATTTCAGAACTGCACCTTGCAATGTGGAGATATTACTGTTTGTGCATTTACAATATTCATTGATTTTTGCCATTGAAAAACGTCCAGAAATGTTTGAAGCTACTGACTGAATGAAAGGAGCTGGCATCTCACTCTCTTTGAATCCTCTTTTTCATGCTAGGATTAGCGGGAAAAAGCAAAAAATTTCAGAATTGCACCTTGCAATGTGGAGATATTACTGTTTGTGCATTTACAATATTCATTGATTTTTGCATTGAAAAACATCATGTTATTCATATACCAGAAATGTTTGAAGCTACTGACTGAATGAAAGGAGCTGGCATCTCACTCTCTTTGAATCTTCTTTATCATGCTAGGATTAGCAGGAAAAAGCAAAAAATTTCAGAATTGCACCTTGCAATGTGGAGATATTACTGTTTGTGCATTTACAATATTCATTGATTTTTGCCATTGAAAAACGTCCAGAAATGTTTGAAGCTACTGACTGAATGAAAGGAGCTGGCATCTCACTCTCTTTGAATCTTCTTTATCATGCTAGGATTAGCAGGAAAAAGCAAAAAATTTCAGAATTGCACCTTGCAATGTGGAGATATTACTGTTTGTGCATTTACAATATTCATTGATTTTTGCCATTGAAAAACATCATGTTATTCATATACCAGAAATATTTGAAGCTACTGACTGAATGAAAGGAGCTGGCATCTCACTCTCTTTGAATCTTCTTTATCATGCTAGGATTAGCAGGAAAAAGCAAAAAATTTCAGAATTGCACCTTGCAATGTGGAGATATTACTGTTTGTGCATTTACAATATTCATTGATTTTTGCCATTGAAAAACGTCCAGAAATGTTTGAAGCTACTGACTGAATGAAAGGAGCTGGCATCTCACTCTCTTTGAATCTTCTTTATCATGCTAGGATTAGCAGGAAAAAGCAAAAAATTTCAGAATTGCACCTTGCAATGTGGAGATATTACTGTTTGTGCATTTACAATATTCATTGATTTTTGCCATTGAAAAACGTCCAGAAATGTTTGAAGCTACTGACTGAATGAAAGGAGCTGGCATCTCACTCTCTTTGAATCTTCTTTATCATGCTAGGATTAGCAGGAAAAAGCAAAAAATTTCAGAATTGCTCCTTGCAATGTGGAGATATTACTGTTTGTGCATTTACAATATTCATTGATTTTTGCCATTGAAAAACGTCCAGAAATGTTTGAAGCTACTGACTGAATGAAAGGAGCTGGCATCTCACTCTCTTTGAATCTTCTTTATCATGCTAGGATTAGCAGGAAAAAGCAAAAAATTCCAGAATTGCACCTTGCAATGTGGAGATATTACTGTTTGTGCATTTACAATATTCATTGATTTTTGTCATTGAAAAACATCATGTTATTCATATACCAGAAATGTTTGAAGCTACTGACAGAATGAAAGGAGCTGGCATCTCACTCTCTTTGAATCTTCTTTATCATGCTAGGATTAGCAGGAAAAAGCAAAAAATTTCAGAATTGCACCTTGCAATGTGGAGATATTACTGTTTGTGCATTTACAATTTTCATTGATTTTTGCCATTGAAAAACGTCCAGAAATGTTTGAAGCTACTGACTGAATTAAAGGAGCTGGCATCTCACTCTCTTTGAATCTTCTTTATCATGCTAGGATTAGCAGGAAAAAGTAAAAAATTTCAGAATTGCACCTTGCAATGTGGAGATATTACTGTTTGTGCATTTACAATATTCATTGATTTTTGCCATTGAAAAACATCATGTTATTCATATACCAGAAATGTTTGAAGCTACTGACTGAATGAAAGGAGCTGGCATCTCACTCTCTTTGAATCTTCTTTATCATGCTAGGATTAGCAAGAAAAAGCAAAAAATTTCAGAATTGCACCTTGCAATGTGGAGATATTACTGTTTGTGCATTTACAATATTCATTGATTTTTGCCATTGAAAAACGTCCAGAAATGTTTGAAGCTACTGACTGAATGAAAGGAGCTGGCATCTCACTCTCTTTGAATCTTCTTTATCATGCTAGGATTAGCAGTAAAAGGCAAAAAATTTCAGAATTGCTCCTTGCAATGTGGAGATATTACTGTTTGTGCATTTACAATATTCATTGATTTTTGCCATTGAAAAACATCATGTTATTCATATACCAGAAATGTTTGAAGCTACTGACTGAATGAAAGGAGCTGGCATCTCACTCTCTTTGAATCTTCTTTATCATGCTAGGATTAGCAGGAAAAAGCAAAAAATTTCAGAATTGCACCTTGCAATGTGGAGATATTACTGTTTGTGCATTTACAATATTCATTGATTTTTGCCATTGAAAAACGTCCAGAAATGTTTGAAGCTACTGACTGAATGAAAGGAGCTGGCATCTCACTCTCTTTGAATCTTCTTTATCATGCTAGCATTAGCAGGAAAAAGCAAAAAATTTCAGAATTGCACCTTGCAATGTGGAGATATTACTGTTTGTGCATTTACAATATTCATTGATTTTTGCCATTGAAAAACATCCAGAAATGTTTGAAGCTACTGACTGAATGAAAGGAGCTGGCATCTCACTCTCTTTGAATCTTCTTTATCATGCTAGGATTAGCAGCAAAAAGCAAAAAATTTCAGAATTGCACCTTGCAATGTGGAGATATTACTGTTTGTGCATTTACAATATTCATTGATTTTTGCCATTGAAAAACGTCCAGAAATGTTTGAAGCTACTGACTGAATGAAAGGAGCTGGCATTTCACTCTCTTTGAATCTTCTTTATCATGCTAGGATTAGCAGGAAAAAGCAAAAAAAATTCAGAATTGCACCTTGCAATGTGGAGATATTACTGTTTGTGCATTTACAATATTCATTGATTTTTGCCATTGAAAAACATCATGTTATTCATATACCAGAAATGTTTGAAGCTACTGACTGAATGAAAGGAGCTGGCATCTCACTCTCTTTGAATCTTCTTTATCATGCTAGGATTAGCAGGAAAAAGCAAAAAATTTCAGAATTGCACCTTGCAATGTGGAGATATTACTGTTTGTGCATTTACAATATTCATTGATTTTTGCCATTGAAAAACATCCAGAAATGTTTGAAGCTACTGACTGAATGAAAGGAGCTGGCATCTCACTCTCTTTGAATCTTCTTTATCATGCTAGGATTAGCAGGAAAAAGCAAAAAATTTCAGAATTGCACCTTGCAATGTGGAGATATTACTGTTTGTGCATTTACAATATTCATTGATTTTTGCCATTGAAAAACGTCCAGAAATGTTTGAAGCTACTGACTGAATGAAAGGAGCTGGCATCTCACTCTCTTTGAATCTTCTTTATCATGCTAGGATTAGCAGGAAAAAGCAAAAAATTTCAGAATTGCACCTTGCAATGTGGAGATATTACTGTTTGTGCATTTACAATATTCATTGATTTTTGCCATTGAAAAACATCATGTTATTCATATACCAGAAATGTTTGAAGCTACTGACTGAATGAAAGGAGCTGGCATCTCACTCTCTTTGAATCTTCTTTATCATGCTAGGATTAGCAGGAAAAAGCAAAAAATTTCAGAATTGCACCTTGCAATGTGGAGATATTACTGTTTGTGCATTTACAATATTCATTGATTTTTGCCATTGAAAAACGTCCAGAAATGTTTGAAGCTACTGACTGAATGAAAGGAGCTGGCATCTCACTCTCTTTGAATCTTCTTTTTCATGCTAGGATTAGCAGGAAAAAGCAAAAAATTTCAGAATTGCACCTTGCAATGTGGAGATATTACTGTTTGTGCATTTACAATATTCATTGATTTTTGCCATTGAAAAACATCATGTTATTCATATACCAGAAATGTTTGAAGTTACTGACTGAATGAAAGGAGCTGGCATCTCACTCTCTTTGAATCTTCTTTATCATGCTAGGATTAGCAGGAAAAAGCAAAAAATTTCAGAATTGCACCTTGCAATGTGGAGATATTACTGTTTGTGCATTTACAATATTCATTGATTTTTGCCATTGAAAAACGTCCAGAAATGTTTGAAGCTACTGACTGAATGAAAGGAGCTGGCATCTGACTCTCTTTGAGTCTTCTTTATCATGCTAGGATTAGCAGGAAAAAGCAAAAAATTTCAGAATTGCACCTTGCAATGTGGAGATATTACTGTTTGTGCATTTACAATATTCATTGATTTTTGCCATTGAAAAACGTCCAGAAATGTTTGAAGCTACTGACTGAATGAAAGGAGCTGGCATCTCACTCTCTTTGAATCTTCTTTATCATGCTAGGATTAGCAGGAAAAAGCAAAAAATTTCAGAATTGCACCTTGCAATGTGGAGATATTACTGTTTGTGCATTTACAATATTCATTGATTTTTGCCATTGAAAAACATCATGTTATTCATATACCAGAAATGTTTGAAGCTACTGACTGAATGAAAGGAGCTGGCATCTCACTCTCTTTGAATCTTCTTTATCATGCTAGGATTAGCAGAAAAAAGCAAAAAATTTCAGAATTGCACCTTGCAATGTGGAGATATTACTGTTTGTGCATTTACAATATTCATTGATTTTTGCCATTGAAAAACGTCCAGAAATGTTTGAAGCTACTGACTGAATGAAAGGAGCTGGCATCTCACTCTCTTTGAATCTTCTTTATCATGCTAGGATTAGCAGTAAAAGGCAAAAAATTTCAGAATTGCTCCTTGCAATGTGGAGATATTACTGTTTGTGCATTTACAATATTCATTGATTTTTGCCATTGAAAAACATCATGTTATTCATATACCAGAAATGTTTGAAGCTACTGACTGAATGAAAGGAGCTGGCATCTCACTCTCTTTGAATCTTCTTTATCATGCTAGGATTAGCAGGAAAAAGCAAAAAATTTCAGAATTGCACCTTGCAATGTGGAGATATTACTGTTTGTGCATTTACAATATTCATTGATTTTTGCCATTGAAAAACGTCCAGAAATGTTTGAAGCTACTGACTGAATGAAAGGAGCTGGCATCTCACTCTCTTTGAATCTTCTTTATCATGCTAGGATTAGCAGGAAAAAGCAAAAAATTTCAGAATTGCACCTTGCAATGTGGAGATATTACTGTTTGTGCATTTACAATATTCATTGATTTTTGCCATTGAAAAACGTCCAGAAATGTTTGAAGCTACTGACTGAATGAAAGGAGCTGGCATCTCACTCTCTTTGAATCTTCTTTATCATGCTAGGATTAGCAGGAAAAAGCAAAAAATTTCAGAATTGCACCTTGCAATGTGGAGATATTACTGTTTGTGCATTTACAATATTCATTGATTTTTGCCATTGAAAAACATCATGTTATTCATATACCAGAAATGTTTGAAGCTACTTACTGAATGAAAGGAGCTGGCATCTCACTCTCTTTGAATCTTCTTTATCATGCTAGGATTAGCAGGAAAAAGCAAAAAATTTCAGAATTGCACCTTGCAATGTGGAGATATTACTGTTTGTGCATTTACAATATTCATTGATTTTTGCCATTGAAAAACGTCCAGAAATGTTTGAAGCTACTGACTGAATGAAAGGAGCTGGCATCTCACTCTCTTTGAATCTTCTTTTTCATGCTAGGATTAGCAGGAAAAAGCAAAAAATTTCAGAATTGCACCTTGCAATGTGGAGATATTACTGTTTGTGCATTTACAATATTCATTGATTTTTGCCATTGAAAAACATCATGTTATTCATATACCAGAAATGTTTGAAGTTACTGACTGAATGAAAGGAGCTGGCATCTCACTCTCTTTGAATCTTCTTTATCATGCTAGGATTAGCAGGAAAAAGCAAAAAATTTCAGAATTGCACCTTGCAATGTGGAGATATTACTGTTTGTGCATTTACAATATTCATTGATTTTTGCCATTGAAAAACGTCCAGAAATGTTTGAAGCTACTGACTGAATGAAAGGAGCTGGCATCTGACTCTCTTTGAGTCTTCTTTATCATGCTAGGATTAGCAGGAAAAAGCAAAAAATTTCAGAATTGCACCTTGCAATGTGGAGATATTACTGTTTGTGCATTTACAATATTCATTGATTTTTGCCATTGAAAAACGTCCAGAAATGTTTGAAGCTACTGACTGAATGAAAGGAGCTGGCATCTCACTCTCTTTGAATCTTCTTTATCATGCTAGGATTAGCAGGAAAAAGCAAAAAATTTCAGAATTGCACCTTGCAATGTGGAGATATTACTGTTTGTGCATTTACAATATTCATTGATTTTTGCCATTGAAAAACATCATGTTATTCATATACCAGAAATGTTTGAAGCTACTGACTGAATGAAAGGAGCTGGCATCTCACTCTCTTTGAATCTTCTTTATCATGCTAGGATTAGCAGAAAAAAGCAAAAAATTTCAGAATTGCACCTTGCAATGTGGAGATATTACTGTTTGTGCATTTACAATATTCATTGATTTTTGCCATTGAAAAACGTCCAGAAATGTTTGAAGCTACTGACTGAATGAAAGGAGCTGGCATCTCACTCTCTTTGAATCTTCTTTATCATGCTAGGATTAGCAGTAAAAGGCAAAAAATTTCAGAATTGCTCCTTGCAATGTGGAGATATTACTGTTTGTGCATTTACAATATTCATTGATTTTTGCCATTGAAAAACATCATGTTATTCATATACCAGAAATGTTTGAAGCTACTGACTGAATGAAAGGAGCTGGCATCTCACTCTCTTTGAATCTTCTTTATCATGCTAGGATTAGCAGGAAAAAGCAAAAAATTTCAGAATTGCACCTTGCAATGTGGAGATATTACTGTTTGTGCATTTACAATATTCATTGATTTTTGCCATTGAAAAACGTCCAGAAATGTTTGAAGCTACTGACTGAATGAAAGGAGCTGGCATCTCACTCTCTTTGAATCGTCTTTATCATGCTAGGATTAGCAGGAAAAAGCAAAAAAATTCAGAATTGCACCTTGCAATGTGGAGATATTACTGTTTGTGCATTTACAATATTCATTGATTTTTGCCATTGAAAAACATCATGTTATTCATATACCAGAAATGTTTGAAGCTACTGACTGAATGAAAGGAGCTGGCATCTCACTCTCTTTGAATCTTCTTTATCATGCTAGGATTAGCAGGAAAAAGCAAAAAATTTCAGAATTGCACCTTGCAATGTGGAGATATTACTGTTTGTGCATTTACAATATTCATTGATTTTTGCCATTGAAAAACGTCCAGAAATGTTTGAAGCTACTGACTGAATGAAAGGAGCTGGCATCTCACTCTCTTTGAATCTTCTTTATCATGCTAGGATTAGCAGGAAAAAGCAAAAAATTTCAGAATTGCACCTTGCAATGTGGAGATATTACTGTTTGTGCATTTACAATATTCATTGATTTTTGCCATTGAAAAACGTCCAGAAATGTTTGAAGCTACTGACTGAATGAAAGGAGCTGGCATCTCACTCTCTTTGAATCGTCTTTATCATGCTAGGATTAGCAGGAAAAAGCAAAAAAATTCAGAATTGCACCTTGCAATGTGGAGATATTACTGTTTGTGCATTTACAATATTCATTGATTTTTGCCATTGAAAAACATCATGTTATTCATATACCAGAAATGTTTGAAGCTACTGACTGAATGAAAGGAGCTGGCATCTCACTCTCTTTGAATCTTCTTTATCATGCTAGGATTAGCAGGAAAAAGCAAAAAATTTCAGAATTGCACCTTGCAATGTGGAGATATTACTGTTTGTGCATTTACAATATTCATTGATTTTTGCCATTGAAAAACATCATGTTATTCATATACCAGAAATGTTTGAAGCTACTGACTGAATGAAAGGAGCTGGCATCTCACTCTCTTTGAATCTTCTTTATCATGCTAGGATTAGCAGGAAAAAGCAAAAAATTTCAGAATTGCACCTTGCAATGTGGAGATATTACTGTTTGTGCATTTACAATATTCATTGATTTTTGCCATTGAAAAACGTCCAGAAATGTTTGAAGCTACTGACTGAATGAAAGGAGCTGGCATCTCACTCTCTTTGAATCTTCTTTTTCATGCTAGGATTAGCAGGAAAAAGCAAAAAATTTCAGAATTGCACCTTGCAATGTGGAGATATTACTGTTTGTGCATTTACAATATTCATTGATTTTTGCCATTGAAAAACATCATGTTATTCATATACCAGAAATGTTTGAAGCTACTGACTGAATGAAAGGAGCTGGCATCTCACTCTCTTTGAATCTTCTTTATCTTGCTAGGATTAGCAGGAAAAAGCAAAAAATTTCAGAATTGCACCTTGCAATGTGGAGATATTACTGTTTGTGCATTTACAATATTCATTGATTTTTGCCATTGAAAAACGTCCAGAAATGTTTGAAGCTACTGACTGAATGAAAGGAGCTGGCATCTCACTCTCTTTGAATCTTCTTTATCATGCTAGGATTAGCAGGAAAAAGCAAAAAATTTCAGAATTGCACCTTGCAATGTGGAGATATTACTGTTTGTGCATTTACAATATTCATTGATTTTTGCCATTGAAAAACATCATGTTATTCATATACCAGAAATGTTTGAAGCTGCTGACTGAATGAAAGGAGCTGGCATCTCACTCTCTTTGAATCTTCTTTATCATGCTAGGATTAGCAGGAAAAAGCAAAAAATTTCAGAATTGCACCTTGCAATGTGGAGATATTACTGTTTGTGCATTTACAATATTCATTGATTTTTGCCATTGAAAAACGTCCAGAAATGTTTGAAGCTACTGATTGAATGAAAGGAGCTGGCATCTCACTCTCTTTGAATCTTCTTTATCATTCTAGGATTAGCAGTAAATGGCAAAAAATTTCAGAATTGCTCCTTGCAATGTGGAGATATTACTGTTTGTGCATTTACAATATTCATTGATTTTTGCCATTGAAAAACATCATGTTATTCATATACCAGAAATGTTTGAAGCTACTGACTGAATGAAAGGAGCTGGCATCTCACTCTCTTTGAATCTTCTTTATCATGCTAGGATTAGCAGGAAAAAGCAAAAAATTTCAGAATTGCACCTTGCAATGTGGAGATATTACTGTTTGTGCATTTACAATATTCATAGATTTTTGCCAGTGAAAAACGTCCAGAAATGTTTGAAGCTACTGACTGAATGAAAGGAGTTGGCATCTCACTCTCTTTGAATCTTCTTTATCATGCTAGGATTAGCAGGAAAAAGCAAAAAATTTCAGAATTGCACCTTGCAATGTGGAGATATTACTGTTTGTGCATTTACAATATTCATTGATTTTTGCCATTGAAAAACGTCCAGAAATGTTTGAAGCTACTGACTGAATGAAAGGAGCTGGCATCTCACTCTCTTTGAATCTTCTTTATCATGCTAGGATTAGCAGGAAAAAGCAAAAAATTTCAGAATTGCACCTTGCAATGTGGAGATATTACTGTTTGTGCATTTACAATATTCATTGATTTTTGCCATTGAAAAACGTCCAGAAATGTTTGAAGCTACTGACTGAATGAAAGGAGCTGGCATCTCACTCTCTTTGAATCTTCTTTATCATGCTAGGATTAGCAGGAAAAAGCAAAAAAATTCAGAATTGCACCTTGCAATGTGGAGATATTACTGTTTGTGCATTTACAATATTCATTGATTTTTGCCATTGAAAAACATCATGTTATTCATATACCAGAAATGTTTGAAGCTACTGACTGAATGAAAGGAGCTGGCATCTCACTCTCTTTGAATCTTCCTTATCATGCTAGAATTAGCAGGAAAAAGCAAAAAATTTCAGAACTGCACCTTGCAATGTGGAGATATTACTGTTTGTGCATTTACAATATTCATTGATTTTTGCCATTGAAAAACGTCCAGAAATGTTTGAAGCTACTGACTGAATGAAAGGAGCTGGCATCTCACTCTCTTTGAATCTTCTTTTTCATTCTAGGATTAGCAGGAAAAAGCAAAAAATTTCAGAATTGCACCTTGCAATGTGGAGATATTACTGTTTGTGCATTTACAATATTCATTGATTTTTGCATTGAAAAACATCATGTTATTCATATACCAGAAATGTTTGAAGCTACTGACTGAATGAAAGGAGCTGGCATCTCACTCTCTTTGAATCTTCTTTATCATGCTAGGATTAGCAGGAAAAAGCAAAAAATTTCAGAATTGCACCTTGCAATGTGGAGATATTACTGTTTGTGCATTTACAATATTCATTGATTTTTGCCATTGAAAAACGTCCAGAAATGTTTGAAGCTACTGACTGAATGAAAGGAGCTGGCATCTCACTCTCTTTGAATCTTCTTTATCATGCTAGGATTAGCAGGAAAAAGCAAAAAATTTCAGAATTGCACCTTGCAATGTGGAGATATTACTGTTTGTGCATTTACAATATTCATTGATTTTTGCCATTGAAAAACATCATGTTATTCATATACCAGAAATGTTTGAAGCTACTGACTGAATGAAAGGAGCTGGCATCTCACTCTCTTTGAATCTTCTTTATCATGCTAGGATTAGCAGGAAAAAGCAAAAAATTTCAGAATTGCACCTTGCAATGTGGAGATATTACTGTTTGTGCATTTACAATATTCATTGATTTTTGCCATTGAAAAACGTCCAGAAATGTTTGAAGCTACTGACTGAATGAAAGGAGCTGGCATCTCACTCTCTTTGAATCTTCTTTATCATGCTAGGATTAGCAGGAAAAAGCAAAAAATTTCAGAATTGCACCTTGCAATGTGGAGATATTACTGTTTGTGCATTTACAATATTCATTGATTTTTGCCATTGAAAAACGTCCAGAAATGTTTGAAGCTACTGACTGAATGAAAGGAGCTGGCATCTCACTCTCTTTGAATCTTCTTTATCATGCTAGGATTAGCAGGAAAAAGTAAAAAATTTCAGAATTGCACCTTGCAATGTGGAGATATTACTGTTTGTGCATTTACAATATTCATTGATTTTTGCCATTGAAAAACGTCCAGAAATGTTTGAAGCTACTGACTGAATGAAAGGAGCTGGCATCTCACTCTCTTTGAATCTTCTTTATCATGCTAGGATTAGCAGGAAAAAGCAAAAAAATTCAGAATTGCACCTTGCAATGTGGAGATATTACTGTTTGTGCATTTACAATATTCATTGATTTTTGCCATTGAAAAACATCATGTTATTCATATACCAGAAATGTTTGAAGCTACTGACTGAATGAAAGGAGCTGGCATCTCACTCTCTTTGAATCTTCTTTATCATGCTAGAATTAGCAGGAAAAAGCAAAAAATTTCAGAACTGCACCTTGCAATGTGGAGATATTACTGTTTGTGCATTTACAATATTCATTGATTTTTGCCATTGAAAAACGTCCAGAAATGTTTGAAGCTACTGACTGAATGAAAGGAGCTGGCATCTCACTCTCTTTGAATCTTCTTTTTCATGCTAGGATTAGCAGGAAAAAGCAAAAAATTTCAGAATTGCACCTTGCAATGTGGAGATATTACTGTTTGTGCATTTACAATATTCATTGATTTTTGCATTGAAAAACATCATGTTATTCATATACCAGAAATGTTTGAAGCTACTGACTGAATGAAAGGAGCTGGCATCTCACTCTCTTTGAATTTTCTTTATCATGCTAGGATTAGCAGGAAAAAGCAAAAAATTTCAGAATTGCACCTTGCAATGTGGAGATATTACTGTTTGTGCATTTACAATATTCATTGATTTTTGCCATTGAAAAACGTCCAGAAATGTTTGAAGCTACTGACTGAATGAAAGGAGCTGGCATCTCACTCTCTTTGAATCTTCTTTATCATGCTAGGATTAGCAGTAAAAAGCAAAAAATTTCAGAATTGCACCTTGCAATGTGGAGATATTACTGTTTGTGCATTTACAATATTCATTGATTTTTGCCATTGAAAAACATCATGTTATTCATATACCAGAAATGTTTGAAGCTACTGACTGAATGAAAGGAGCTGGCATCTCACTCTCTTTGAATCTTCTTTATCATGCTAGGATTAGCAGGAAAAAGCAAAAAATTTCAGAATTGCACTTTGCAATGTGGAGATATTACTGTTTGTGCATTTACAATATTCATTGATTTTTGCCATTGAAAAACGTCCAGAAATGTTTGAAGCTACTGACTGAATGAAAGGAGCTGGCATCTCACTCTCTTTGAATCTTCTTTATCATGCTAGGATTAGCAGGAAAAAGCAAAAAATTTCAGAATTGCACCTTGCAATGTGGAGATATTACTGTTTGTGCATTTACAATATTCATTGATTTTTGCCATTGAAAAACGTCCAGAAATGTTTGAAGCTACTGACTGAATGAAAGGAGCTGGCATCTCACTCTCTTTGAATCTTCTTTATCATGCTAGGATTAGCAGGAAAAAGCAAAAAATTTCAGAATTGCACCTTGCAATGTGGAGATATTACTGTTTGTGCATTTACAATATTCATTGATTTTTGCCATTGAAAAACATCATGTTATTCATATACCAGAAATGTTTGAAGCTATTGACTGAATGAAAGGAGCTGGCATCTCACTCTCTTTGAATCTTCTTTATCATGCTAGGATTAGCAGGAAAAAGCAAAAAATTTCAGAATTGCACCTTGCAATGTGGAGATATTACTGTTTGTGCATTTACAATATTCATTGATTTTTGCCATTGAAAAACGTCCAGAAATGTTTGAAGCTACTGATTGAATGAAAGGAGCTGGCATCTCACTCTCTTTGAATCTTCTTTATCATTCTAGGATTAGCAGTAAAAGGCAAAAAATTTCAGAATTGCTCCTTGCAATGTGGCGATATTACTGTTTGTGCATTTACAATATTCATTGATTTTTGCCATTGAAAAACATCATGTTATTCATATACCAGAAATGTTTGAAGCTACTGACTGAATGAAAGGAGCTGGCATCTCACTCTCTTTGAATCTTCTTTATCATGCTAGGATTAGCAGGAAAAAGCAAAAAATTTCAGAATTGCACCTTGCAATGTGGAGATATTACTGTTTGTGCATTTACAATATTCATTGATTTTTGCCATTGAAAAACGTCCAGAAATGTTTGAAGCTACTGACTGAATGAAAGGAGCTGGCATCTCACTCTCTTTGAATCTTCTTTATCATGCTAGGATTAGCAGGAAAAAGCAAAAAATTTCAGAATTGCACCTTGCAATGTGGAGATATTACTGTTTGTGCATTTACAATATTCATTGATTTTTGCCATTGAAAAACGTCCAGAAATGTTTGAAGCTACTGACTGAATGAAAGGAGCTGGCATCTCACTCTCTTTGAATCTTCTTTATCATGCTAGGATTAGCAGGAAAAAGCAAAAAATTTCAGAATTGCACCTTGCAATGTGGAGATATTACTGTTTGTGCATTTACAATATTCATTGATTTTTGCCATTGAAAAACGTCCAGAAATGTTTGAAGCTACTGACTGAATGAAAGGAGCTGGCATCTCACTCTCTTTGAATCTTCTTTATCATGCTAGGATTAGCAGTAAAAAGCAAAAAATTTCAGAATTGCACCTTGCAATGTGGAGATATTACTGTTTGTGCATTTACAATATTCATTGATTTTTGCCATTGAAAAACATCATGTTATTCATATACCAGAAATGTTTGAAGCTACTGACTGAATGAAAGGAGCTGGCATCTCACTCTCTTTGAATCTTCTTTATCATGCTAGGATTAGCAGGAAAAAGCAAAAAATTTCAGAATTGCACCTTGCAATGTGGAGATATTACTGTTTGTGCATTTACAATATTCATTGATTTTTGCCATTGAAAAACGTCCAGAAATGTTTGAAGCTACTGACTGAATGAAAGGAGCTGGCATCTCACTCTCTTTGAATCTTCTTTATCATGCTAGGATTAGCAGGAAAAAGCAAAAAATTTCAGAATTGCACCTTGCAATGTGGAGATATTACTGTTTGTGCATTTACAATATTCATTGATTTTTGCCATTGAAAAACGTCCAGAAATGTTTGAAGCTACTGACTGAATGAAAGGAGCTGGCATCTCACTCTCTTTGAATCTTCTTTATCATGCTAGGATTAGCAGGAAAAAGCAAAAAATTTCAGAATTGCACCTTGCAATGTGGAGATATTACTGTTTGTGCATTTACAATATTCATTGATTTTTGCCATTGAAAAACGTCCAGAAATGTTTGAAGCTACTGACTGAATGAAAGGAGCTGGCATCTCACTCTCTTTGAATCTTCTTTATCATGCTAGGATTAGCAGGAAAAAGCAAAAAATTTCAGAATTGCACCTTGCAATGTGGAGATATTACTGTTTGTGCATTTACAATATTCATTGATTTTTGCCATTGAAAAACGTCCAGAAATGTTTGAAGCTACTGACTGAATGAAAGGAGCTGGCATCTCACTCTCTTTGAATCTTCTTTATCATGCTAGGATTAGCAAGAAAAAGCAAAAAATTTCAGAATTGCACCTTGCAATGTGGAGATATTACTGTTTGTGCATTTACAATATTCATTGATTTTTGCCATTGAAAAACGTCCAGAAATGTTTGAAGCTACTGACTGAATGAAAGGAGCTGGCATCTCACTCTCTTTGAATCTTCTTTATCATGCTAGGATTAGCAGGAAAAAGAAAAAATTTCAGAATTGCACCTTGCAATGTGGAGATGTTACTGTTTGTGCATTTACAATATTCATTGATTTTTGCCATTGAAAAACATCATGTTATTTATATACCAGAAATGTTTGAAGCTACTGACTGAATGAAAGGAGCTGGCATCTCACTCTCTTTGAATCTTCTTTATCATGCTAGGATTAGCAGGAAAAAGCAAAAAATTTCAGAATTGCACCTTGCAATGTGGAGATATTACTGTTTGTGCATTTACAATATTCATTGATTTTTGCCATTGAAAAACGTCCAGAAATGTTTGAAGCTACTGACTGAATGAAAGGAGCTGGCATCTCACTCTCTTTGAATCTTCTTTATCATGCTAGGATTAGCAAGAAAAAGCAAAAAATTTCAGAATTGCACCTTGCAATGTGGAGATATTACTGTTTGTGCATTTACAATATTCATTGATTTTTGCCATTGAAAAACGTCCAGAAATGTTTGAAGCTACTGACTGAATGAAAGGAGCTGGCATCTCACTCTCTTTGAATCTTCTTTATCATGCTAGGATTAGCAGGAAAAAGAAAAAATTTCAGAATTGCACCTTGCAATGTGGAGATGTTACTGTTTGTGCATTTACAATATTCATTGATTTTTGCCATTGAAAAACATCATGTTATTTATATACCAGAAATGTTTGAAGCTACTGACTGAATGAAAGGAGCTGGCATCTCACTCTCTTTGAATCTTCTTTATCATGCTAGGATTAGCAGGAAAAAGCAAAAAATTTCAGAATTGCACCTTGCAATGTGGAGATATTACTGTTTGTGCATTTACAATATTCATTGATTTTTGCCATTGAAAAACATCATGTTATTCATATACCAGAAATGTTTGAAGCTACTGACTGAATGAAAGGAGCTGGCATCTCACTCTCTTTGAATCTTCTTTATCACGCTAGGATTAGCAGGAAAAAGCAAAAAATTTCAGAATTGCACCTTGCAATGTGGAGATATTACTGTTTGTGCATTTACAATATTCATTGATTTTTGCCATTGAAAAACATCATGTTATTCATATACCAGAAATGTTTGAAGCTACTGACTGAATGAAAGGAGCTGGCATCTCACTCTCTTTGAATCTTCTTTATCATGCTAGGATTAGCAGGAAAAAGCAAAAAATTTCAGAATTGCACCTTGCAATGTGGAGATATTACTGTTTGTGCATTTACAATATTCATTGATTTTTGCCATTGAAAAACGTCCAGAAATGTTTGAAGCTACTGACTGAATGAAAGGAGCTGGCATCTCACTCTCTTTGAATCTTCTTTATCATGCTAGGATTAGCAGTAAAAAGGAAAAAATTTCAGAATTGCACCTTGCAATGTGGAGATATTACTGTTTGTGCATTTACAATATTCATTGATTTTTGCCATTGAAAAACGTCCAGAAATGTTTGAAGCTACTGACTGAATGAAAGGAGCTGGCATCTCACTCTCTTTGAATCTTCTTTATCATGCTAGGATTAGCAGGAAAAAGCAAAAAATTTCAGAATTGCACCTTGCAATGTGGAGATATTACTGTTTGTGCATTTACAATATTCATTGATTTTTGCCATTGAAAAACATCCAGAAATGTTTGAAGCTACTGACTGAATGAAAGGAGCTGGCATCTCACTCTCTTTGAATCTTCTTTATCATGCTAGGATTAGCAGGAAAAAGCAAAAAATTTCAGAATTGCACCTTGCAATGTGGAGATATTACTGTTTGTGCATTTACAATATTCATTGATTTTTGCCATTGAAAAACATCATGTTATTCATATACCAGAAATGTTTGAAGCTACTGACTGAATGAAAGGAGCTGGCATCTCACTCTCTTTGAATCTTCTTTATCATGCTAGGATTAGCAGGAAAAAGCAAAAAATTTCAGAATTGCACCTTGCAATGTGGAGATATTACTGTTTGTGCATTTACAATATTCATTGATTTTTGCCATTGAAAAACGTCCAGAAATGTTTGAAGCTACTGACTGAATGAAAGGAGCTGGCATCTCACTCTCTTTGAATCTTCTTTATCATGCTAGGATTAGCAGGAAAAAGCAAAAAATTTCAGAATTGCACCTTGCAATGTGGAGATATTACTGTTTGTGCATTTACAATATTCATTGATTTTTGCCATTGAAAAACGTCCAGAAATGTTTGAAGCTACTGACTGAATGAAAGGAGCTGGCATCTCACTCTCTTTGAATCTTCTTTATCATGCTAGGATTAGCAGGAAAAAGCAAAAAATTTCAGAATTGCACCTTGCAATGTGGAGATATTACTGTTTGTGCATTTACAATATTCATTGATTTTTGCCATTGAAAAACGTCCAGAAATGTTTGAAGCTACTGACTGAATGAAAGGAGCTGGCATCTCACTCTCTTTGAATCTTCTTTATCATGCTAGGATTAGCAAGAAAAAGCAAAAAATTTCAGAATTGCACCTTGCAATGTGGAGATATTACTGTTTGTGCATTTACAATATTCATTGATTTTTGCCATTGAAAAATGTCCAGAAATGTTTGAAGCTACTGACTGAATGAAAGGAGCTGGCATCTCACTCTCTTTGAATCTTCTTTATCATGCTAGGATTAGCAGGAAAAAGAAAAAATTTCAGAATTGCACCTTGCAATGTGGAGATGTTACTGTTTGTGCATTTACAATATTCATTGATTTTTGCCATTGAAAAACATCATGTTATTTATATACCAGAAATGTTTGAAGCTACTGACTGAATGAAAGGAGCTGGCATCTCACTCTCTTTGAATCTTCTTTATCATGCTAGGATTAGCAGGAAAAAGCAAAAAATTTCAGAATTGCACCTTGCAATGTGGAGATATTACTGTTTGTGCATTTACAATATTCATTGATTTTTGCCATTGAAAAACGTCCAGAAATGTTTGAAGCTACTGACTGAATGAAAGGAGCTGGCATCTCACTCTCTTTGAATCTTCTTTATCATGCTAGGATTAGCAAGAAAAAGCAAAAAATTTCAGAATTGCACCTTGCAATGTGGAGATATTACTGTTTGTGCATTTACAATATTCATTGATTTTTGCCATTGAAAAACGTCCAGAAATGTTTGAAGCTACTGACTGAATGAAAGGAGCTGGCATCTCACTCTCTTTGAATCTTCTTTATCATGCTAGGATTAGCAGGAAAAAGAAAAAATTTCAGAATTGCACCTTGCAATGTGGAGATGTTACTGTTTGTGCATTTACAATATTCATTGATTTTTGCCATTGAAAAACATCATGTTATTTATATACCAGAAATGTTTGAAGCTACTGACTGAATGAAAGGAGCTGGCATCTCACTCTCTTTGAATCTTCTTTATCATGCTAGGATTAGCAGGAAAAAGCAAAAAATTTCAGAATTGCACCTTGCAATGTGGAGATATTACTGTTTGTGCATTTACAATATTCATTGATTTTTGCCATTGAAAAACGTCCAGAAATGTTTGAAGCTACTGACTGAATGAAAGAAGCTGGCATCTCACTCTCTTTGAATCTTCTTTATCATGCTAGGATTAGCAGGAAAAAGCAAAAAATTTCAGAATTGCACCTTGCAATGTGGAGATATTACTGTTTGTGCATTTACAATATTCATTGATTTTTGCCATTGAAAAACATCATGTTATTCATATACCAGAAATGTTTGAAGCTACTGACTGAATGAAAGGAGCTGGCATCTCACTCTCTTTGAATCTTCTTTATCACGCTAGGATTAGCAGGAAAAAGCAAAAAATTTCAGAATTGCACCTTGCAATGTGGAGATATTACTGTTTGTGCATTTACAATATTCATTGATTTTTGCCATTGAAAAACATCATGTTATTCATATACCAGAAATGTTTGAAGCTACTGACTGAATGAAAGGAGCTGGCATCTCACTCTCTTTGAATCTTCTTTATCATGCTAGGATTAGCAGGAAAAAGCAAAAAATTTCAGAATTGCACCTTGCAATGTGGAGATATTACTGTTTGTGCATTTACAATATTCATTGATTTTTGCCATTGAAAAACGTCCAGAAATGTTTGAAGCTACTGACTGAATGAAAGGAGCTGGCATCTCACTCTCTTTGAATCTTCTTTATCATGCTAGGATTAGCAGTAAAAAGGAAAAAATTTCAGAATTGCACCTTGCAATGTGGAGATATTACTGTTTGTGCATTTACAATATTCATTGATTTTTGCCATTGAAAAACGTCCAGAAATGTTTGAAGCTACTGACTGAATGAAAGGAGCTGGCATCTCACTCTCTTTGAATCTTCTTTATCATGCTAGGATTAGCAGGAAAAAGCAAAAAATTTCAGAATTGCACCTTGCAATGTGGAGATATTACTGTTTGTGCATTTACAATATTCATTGATTTTTGCCATTGAAAAACATCCAGAAATGTTTGAAGCTACTGACTGAATGAAAGGAGCTGGCATCTCACTCTCTTTGAATCTTCTTTATCATGCTAGGATTAGCAGGAAAAAGCAAAAAATTTCAGAATTGCACCTTGCAATGTGGAGATATTACTGTTTGTGCATTTACAATATTCATTGATTTTTGCCATTGAAAAACATCATGTTATTCATATACCAGAAATGTTTGAAGCTACTGACTGAATGAAAGGAGCTGGCATCTCACTCTCTTTGAATCTTCTTTATCATGCTAGGATTAGCAGGAAAAAGCAAAAAATTTCAGAATTGCACCTTGCAATGTGGAGATATTACTGTTTGTGCATTTACAATATTCATTGATTTTTGCCATTGAAAAACGTCCAGAAATGTTTGAAGCTACTGACTGAATGAAAGGAGCTGCCATCTCACTCTCTTTGAATCTTCTTTATCATGCTAGGATTAGCAGTAAAAAGCCAAAAATTTCAGAATTGCACCTTGCAATGTGGAGATATTACTGTTTGTGCATTTACAATATTCATTGATTTTTGCCATTGAAAAACATCATGTTATTCATATACCAGAAATGTTTGAAGCTACTGACAGAATGAAAGGAGCTAGCATCTCACTCTCTTTGAATCTTCTTTATCATGCTAGGATTAGCAGGAAAAAGCAAAAAATTTCAGAATTGCACCTTGCAATGTGGAGATATTACTGTTTGTGCATTTACAATATTCATTGATTTTTGCCATTGAAAAACGTCCAGAAATGTTTGAAGCTACTGACTGAATGAAAGGAGCTGGCATCTCACTCTCTTTGAATCTTCTTTATCATGCTAGGATTAGCAGGAAAAAGCAAAAAATTTCAGAATTGCACCTTGCAATGTGGAGATATTACTGTTTGTGCATTTACAATATTCATTGATTTTTGCCATTGAAAAACGTCCAGAAATGTTTGAAGCTACTGACTGAATGAAAGGAGCTGGCATCTCACTCTCTTTGAATCTTCTTTATCATGCTAGGATTAGCAGGAAAAAGCAAAAAATTTCAGAATTGCACCTTGCAATGTGGAGATATTACTGTTTGTGCATTTACAATATTCATTGATTTTTGCCATTGAAAAACGTCCAGAAATGTTTGAAGCTACTGACTGAATGAAAGGAGCTGGCATCTCACTCTCTTTGAATCTTCTTTATCATGCTAGGATTAGCAGGAAAAAGCAAAAAATTTCAGAATTGCACCTTGCAATGTGGAGATGTTACTGTTTGTGCATTTACAATATTCATTGATTTTTGCCATTGAAAAACATCATGTTATTTATATACCAGAAATGTTTGAAGCTACTGACTGAATGAAAGGAGCTGGCATCTCACTCTCTTTGAATCTTCTTTATCATGCTAGGATTAGCAGGAAAAAGCAAAAAATTTCAGAATTGCACCTTGCAATGTGGAGATATTACTGTTTGTGCATTTACAATATTCATTGATTTTTGCCATTGAAAAACGTCCAGAAATGTTTGAAGCTACTGACTGAATGAAAGAAGCTGGCATCTCACTCTCTTTGAATCTTCTTTATCATGCTAGGATTAGCAGGAAAAAGCAAAAAATTTCAGAATTGCACCTTGCAATGTGGAGATATTACTGTTTGTGCATTTACAATATTCATTGATTTTTGCCATTGAAAAACATCATGTTATTCATATACCAGAAATGTTTGAAGCTACTGACTGAATGAAAGGAGCTGGCATCTCACTCTCTTTGAATCTTCTTTATCACGCTAGGATTAGCAGGAAAAAGCAAAAAATTTCAGAATTGCACCTTGCAATGTGGAGATATTACTGTTTGTGCATTTACAATATTCATTGATTTTTGCCATTGAAAAACATCATGTTATTCATATACCAGAAATGTTTGAAGCTACTGACTGAATGAAAGGAGCTGGCATCTCACTCTCTTTGAATCTTCTTTATCATGGTAGGATTAGCAGGAAAAAGCAAAAAATTTCAGAATTGCACCTTGCAATGTGGAGATATTACTGTTTGTGCATTTACAATATTCATTGATTTTTGCCATTGAAAAACGTCCAGAAATGTTTGAAGCTACTGACTGAATGAAAGGAGCTGGCATCTCACTCTCTTTGAATCTTCTTTATCATGCTAGGATTAGCAGTAAAAAGGAAAAAATTTCAGAATTGCACCTTGCAATGTGGAGATATTACTGTTTGTGCATTTACAATATTCATTGATTTTTGCCATTGAAAAACGTCCAGAAATGTTTGAAGCTACTGACTGAATGAAAGGAGCTGGCATCTCACTCTCTTTGAATCTTCTTTATCATGCTAGGATTAGCAGGAAAAAGCAAAAAATTTCAGAATTGCACCTTGCAATGTGGAGATATTACTGTTTGTGCATTTACAATATTCATTGATTTTTGCCATTGAAAAACATCCAGAAATGTTTGAAGCTACTGACTGAATGAAAGGAGCTGGCATCTCACTCTCTTTGAATCTTCTTTATCATGCTAGGATTAGCAGGAAAAAGCAAAAAATTTCAGAATTGCACCTTGCAATGTGGAGATATTACTGTTTGTGCATTTACAATATTCATTGATTTTTGCCATTGAAAAACATCATGTTATTCATATACCAGAAATGTTTGAAGCTACTGACTGAATGAAAGGAGCTGGCATCTC
Organism: Phyllobates terribilis; assembly: GCF_046119375.1. NCBI lineage: Eukaryota > Metazoa > Chordata > Amphibia > Anura > Dendrobatidae > Phyllobates > Phyllobates terribilis. The sequence continues at coordinate 381,084 of NW_027363806.1, read as the reverse complement.
ACTCTCTTTGAATCTTCTTTATCATGCTAGGATTAGCAGGAAAAAGCAAAAAATTTCAGAATTGCACCTTGCAATGTGGAGATATTACTGTTTGTGCATTTACAATATTCATTGATTTTTGCCATTGAAAAACGTCCAGAAATGTTTGAAGCTACTGACTGAATGAAAGGAGCTGGCATCTCACTCTCTTTGAATCTTCTTTATCATGCTAGGATTAGCAGGAAAAAGCAAAAAATTTCAGAATTGCACCTTGCAATGTGGAGATATTACTGTTTGTGCATTTACAATATTCATTGATTTTTGCCATTGAAAAACGTCCAGAAATGTTTGAAGCTACTGACTGAATGAAAGGAGCTGGCATCTCACTCTCTTTGAATCTTCTTTATCATGCTAGGATTAGCAGGAAAAAGCAAAAAATTTCAGAATTGCACCTTGCAATGTGGAGATATTACTGTTTGTGCATTTACAATATTCAATGATTTTTGCCATTGAAAAACGTCCAGAAATGTTTGAAGCTACTGACTGAATGAAAGGAGCTGGCATCTCACTCTCTTTGAATCTTCTTTATCATGCTAGGATTAGCAAGAAAAAGCAAAAAATTTCAGAATTGCACCTTGCAATGTGGAGATATTACTGTTTGTGCATTTACAATATTCATTGATTTTTGCCATTGAAAAACGTCCAGAAATGTTTGAAGCTACTGACTGAATGAAAGGAGCTGGCATCTCACTCTCTTTGAATCTTCTTTATCATGCTAGGATTAGCAGGAAAAAGAAAAAATTTCAGAATTGCACCTTGCAATGTGGAGATGTTACTGTTTGTGCATTTACAATATTCATTGATTTTTGCCATTGAAAAACATCATGTTATTTATATACCAGAAATGTTTGAAGCTACTGACTGAATGAAAGGAGCTGGCATCTCACTCTCTTTGAATCTTCTTTATCATGCTAGGATTAGCAGGAAAAAGCAAAAAATTTCAGAATTGCACCTTGCAATGTGGAGATATTACTGTTTGTGCATTTACAATATTCATTGATTTTTGCCATTGAAAAACGTCCAGAAATGTTTGAAGCTACTGACTGAATGAAAGGAGCTGGCATCTCACTCTCTTTGAATCTTCTTTATCATGCTAGGATTAGCAAGAAAAAGCAAAAAATTTCAGAATTGCACCTTGCAATGTGGAGATATTACTGTTTGTGCATTTACAATATTCATTGATTTTTGCCATTGAAAAACGTCCAGAAATGTTTGAAGCTACTGACTGAATGAAAGGAGCTGGCATCTCACTCTCTTTGAATCTTCTTTATCATGCTAGGATTAGCAGGAAAAAGAAAAAATTTCAGAATTGCACCTTGCAATGTGGAGATGTTACTGTTTGTGCATTTACAATATTCATTGATTTTTGCCATTGAAAAACATCATGTTATTTATATACCAGAAATGTTTGAAGCTACTGACTGAATGAAAGGAGCTGGCATCTCACTCTCTTTGAATCTTCTTTATCATGCTAGGATTAGCAGGAAAAAGCAAAAAATTTCAGAATTGCACCTTGCAATGTGGAGATATTACTGTTTGTGCATTTACAATATTCATTGATTTTTGCCATTGAAAAACGTCCAGAAATGTTTGAAGCTACTGACTGAATGAAAGAAGCTGGCATCTCACTCTCTTTGAATCTTCTTTATCATGCTAGGATTAGCAGGAAAAAGCAAAAAATTTCAGAATTGCACCTTGCAATGTGGAGATATTACTGTTTGTGCATTTACAATATTCATTGATTTTTGCCATTGAAAAACATCATGTTATTCATATACCAGAAATGTTTGAAGCTACTGACTGAATGAAAGGAGCTGGCATCTCACTCTCTTTGAATCTTCTTTATCACGCTAGGATTAGCAGGAAAAAGCAAAAAATTTCAGAATTGCACCTTGCAATGTGGAGATATTACTGTTTGTGCATTTACAATATTCATTGATTTTTGCCATTGAAAAACATCATGTTATTCATATACCAGAAATGTTTGAAGCTACTGACTGAATGAAAGGAGCTGGCATCTCACTCTCTTTGAATCTTCTTTATCATGCTAGGATTAGCAGGAAAAAGCAAAAAATTTCAGAATTGCACCTTGCAATGTGGAGATATTACTGTTTGTGCATTTACAATATTCATTGATTTTTGCCATTGAAAAACGTCCAGAAATGTTTGAAGCTACTGACTGAATGAAAGGAGCTGGCATCTCACTCTCTTTGAATCTTCTTTATCATGCTAGGATTAGCAGTAAAAAGGAAAAAATTTCAGAATTGCACCTTGCAATGTGGAGATATTACTGTTTGTGCATTTACAATATTCATTGATTTTTGCCATTGAAAAACGTCCAGAAATGTTTGAAGCTACTGACTGAATGAAAGGAGCTGGCATCTCACTCTCTTTGAATCTTCTTTATCATGCTAGGATTAGCAGGAAAAAGCAAAAAATTTCAGAATTGCACCTTGCAATGTGGAGATATTACTGTTTGTGCATTTACAATATTCATTGATTTTTGCCATTGAAAAACATCCAGAAATGTTTGAAGCTACTGACTGAATGAAAGGAGCTGGCATCTCACTCTCTTTGAATCTTCTTTATCATGCTAGGATTAGCAGGAAAAAGCAAAAAATTTCAGAATTGCACCTTGCAATGTGGAGATATTACTGTTTGTGCATTTACAATATTCATTGATTTTTGCCATTGAAAAACATCATGTTATTCATATACCAGAAATGTTTGAAGCTACTGACTGAATGAAAGGAGCTGGCATCTCACTCTCTTTGAATCTTCTTTATCATGCTAGGATTAGCAGGAAAAAGCAAAAAATTTCAGAATTGCACCTTGCAATGTGGAGATATTACTGTTTGTGCATTTACAATATTCATTGATTTTTGCCATTGAAAAACGTCCAGAAATGTTTGAAGCTACTGACTGAATGAAAGGAGCTGCCATCTCACTCTCTTTGAATCTTCTTTATCATGCTAGGATTAGCAGTAAAAAGCCAAAAATTTCAGAATTGCACCTTGCAATGTGGAGATATTACTGTTTGTGCATTTACAATATTCATTGATTTTTGCCATTGAAAAACATCATGTTATTCATATACCAGAAATGTTTGAAGCTACTGACAGAATGAAAGGAGCTAGCATCTCACTCTCTTTGAATCTTCTTTATCATGCTAGGATTAGCAGGAAAAAGCAAAAAATTTCAGAATTGCACCTTGCAATGTGGAGATATTACTGTTTGTGCATTTACAATATTCATTGATTTTTGCCATTGAAAAACGTCCAGAAATGTTTGAAGCTACTGACTGAATGAAAGGAGCTGGCATCTCACTCTCTTTGAATCTTCTTTATCATGCTAGGATTAGCAGGAAAAAGCAAAAAATTTCAGAATTGCACCTTGCAATGTGGAGATATTACTGTTTGTGCATTTACAATATTCATTGATTTTTGCCATTGAAAAACGTCCAGAAATGTTTGAAGCTACTGACTGAATGAAAGGAGCTGGCATCTCACTCTCTTTGAATCTTCTTTATCATGCTAGGATTAGCAGGAAAAAGCAAAAAATTTCAGAATTGCACCTTGCAATGTGGAGATATTACTGTTTGTGCATTTACAATATTCATTGATTTTTGCCATTGAAAAACGTCCAGAAATGTTTGAAGCTACTGACTGAATGAAAGGAGCTGGCATCTCACTCTCTTTGAATCTTCTTTATCATGCTAGGATTAGCAGGAAAAAGCAAAAAATTTCAGAATTGCACCTTGCAATGTGGAGATATTACTGTTTGTGCATTTACAATATTCATTGATTTTTGCCATTGAAAAACGTCCAGAAATGTTTGAAGCTACTGACTGAATGAAAGGAGCTGGCATCTCACTCTCTTTGAATCTTCTTTATCATGCTAGGATTAGCAGTAAAAAGCAAAAAATTTCAGAATTGCACCTTGCAATGTGGAGATATTACTGTTTGTGCATTTACAATATTCATTGATTTTTGCCATTGGAAAACATCATGTTATTCATATACCAGAAATGTTTGAAGCTACTGACTGAATGAAAGGAGCTGGCATCTCACTCTCTTTGAATCTTCTTTATCATGCTAGGATTAGCAGGAAAAAGCAAAAAATTTCAGAATTGCACCTTGCAATGTGGAGATATTACTGTTTGTGCATTTACAATATTCATTGATTTTTGCCATTGAAAAACGTCCAGAAATGTTTGAAGCTACTGACTGAATGAAAGGAGCTGGCATCTCACTCTCTTTGAATCTTCTTTATCATGCTAGGATTAGCAAGAAAAAGCAAAAAATTTCAGAATTGCACCTTGCAATGTGGAGATATTACTGTTTGTGCATTTACAATATTCATTGATTTTTGCCATTGAAAAACGTCCAGAAATGTTTGAAGCTACTGACTGAATGAAAGGAGCTGGCATCTCACTCTCTTTGAATCTTCTTTATCATGCTAGGATTAGCAGGAAAAAGCAAAAAATTTCAGAATTGCACCTTGCAATGTGGAGATATTACTGTTTGTGCATTTACAATATTCATTGATTTTTGCCATTGAAAAACATCATGTTATTTATATACCAGAAATGTTTGAAGCTACTGACTGAATGAAAGGAGCTGGCATCTCACTCTCTTTGAATCTTCTTTATCATGCTAGGATTAGCAGGAAAAAGCAAAAAATTTCAGAATTGCACCTTGCAATGTGGAGATATTACTGTTTGTGCATTTACAATATTCATTGATTTTTGCCATTGAAAAAAGTCCAGAAATGTTTGAAGCTACTGACTGAATGAAAGGAGCTGGCATCTCACTCTCTTTGAATCTTCTTTATCATGCTAGGATTAGCAGGAAAAAGCAAAAAATTTCAGAATTGCACCTTGCAATGTGGAGATATTACTGTTTGTGCATTTACAATATTCATTGATTTTTGCCATTGAAAAACATCATGTTATTCATATACCAGAAATGTTTGAAGCTACTGACTGAATGAAAGGAGCTGGCATCTCACTCTCTTTGAATCTTCTTTATCACGCTAGGATTAGCAGGAAAAAGCAAAAAATTTCAGAATTGCACCTTGCAATGTGGAGATATTACTGTTTGTGCATTTACAATATTCATTGATTTTTGCCATTGAAAAACATCATGTTATTCATATACCAGAAATGTTTGAAGCTACTGACTGAATGAAAGGAGCTGGCATCTCACTCTCTTTGAATCTTCTTTATCATGCTAGGATTAGCAGGAAAAAGCAAAAAATTTCAGAATTGCACCTTGCAATGTGGAGATATTACTGTTTGTGCATTTACAATATTCATTGATTTTTGCCATTGAAAAACGTCCAGAAATGTTTGAAGCTACTGACTGAATGAAAGGAGCTGGCATCTCACTCTCTTTGAATCTTCTTTATCATGCTAGGATTAGCAGGAAAAAGCAAAAAATTTCAGAATTGCACCTTGCAATGTGGAGATATTACTGTTTGTGCATTTACAATATTCATTGATTTTTGCCATTGAAAAACGTCCAGAAATGTTTGAAGCTACTGACTGAATGAAAGGAGCTGGCATCTCACTCTCTTTGAATCTTCTTTATCATGCTAGGATTAGCAGGAAAAAGCAAAAAATTTCAGAATTGCACCTTGCAATGTGGAGATATTACTGTTTGTGCATTTACAATATTCATTGATTTTTGCCATTGAAAAACGTCCAGAAATGTTTGAAGCTACTGACTGAATGAAAGGAGCTGGCATCTCACTCTCTTTGAATCTTCTTTATCATGCTAGGATTAGCAGGAAAAAGCAAAAAATTTCAGAATTGCACCTTGCAATGTGGAGATATTACTGTTTGTGCATTTACAATATTCATTGATTTTTGCCATTGAAAAACGTCCAGAAATGTTTGAAGCTACTGACTGAATGAAAGGAGCTGGCATCTCACTCTCTTTGAATCTTCTTTATCATGCTAGGATTAGCAGGAAAAAGCAAAAAATTTCAGAATTGCACCTTGCAATTTGGAGATATTACTGTTTGTGCATTTACAATATTCATTGATTTTTGCCATTGAAAAACATCCAGAAATGTTTGAAGCTACTGACTGAATGAAAGGAGCTGACATCTCACTCTCTTTGAATCTTCTTTATCATGCTACGATTAGCAGGAAAAAGCAAAAAATTTCAGAATTGCACCTTGCAATGTGGAGATATTACTGTTTGTGCATTTACAATATTCATTGATTTTTGCCATTGAAAAACATCATGTTATTCATATACCAGAAATGTTTGAAGCTACTGACTGAATGAAAGGAGCTGGCATCTCACTCTCTTTGAATCTTCTTTATCATGCTAGGATTAGCAGGAAAAAGCAAAAAATTTCAGAATTGCACCTTGCAATGTGGAGATATTACTGTTTGTGCATTTACAATATTCATTGATTTTTGCCATTGAAAAACATCATGTTATTCATATACCAGAAATGTTTGAAGCTACTGACTGAATGAAAGGAGCTGGCATCTCACTCTCTTTGAATCTTCTTTATCATGCTAGGATTAGCAGGAAAAAGCAAAAAATTTCAGAATTGCACCTTGCAATGTGGAGATATTACTGTTTGTGCGTTTACAATATTCATTGATTTTTGCCATTGAAAAACGTCCAGAAATGTTTGAAGCTACTGACTAAATGAAAGGAGCTGGCATCTCACTCTCTTTGAATCTTCTTTATCATGCTAGAATTAGCAGTAAAAAGCAAAAAATTTCAGAATTGCACCTTGCAATGTGGAGATATTACTGTTTGTGCATTTACAATATTCATTGATTTTTGCCATTGAAAAACATCATGTTATTCATATACCAGAAATGTTTGAAGCTACTGACTGAATGAAAGGAGCTGGCATCTCACTCTCTTTGAATCTTCTTTATCATGCTAGGATTAGCAGGAAAAAGCAAAAAATTTCAGAATTGCACCTTGCAATGTGGAGATATTACTGTTTGTGCATTTACAATATTCATTGATTTTTGCCATTGAAAAACGTCCAGAAATGTTTGAAGCTACTGACTGAATGAAAGGAGCTGGCATCTCACTCTCTTTGAATCTTCTTTATCATGCTAGGATTAGCAGAAAAAAGCAAAAAATTTCAGAATTGCACCTTGCAATGTGGAGATATTACTGTTTGTGCATTTACAATATTCATTGATTTTTGCCATTGAAAAACGTCCAGAAATGTTTGAAGCTACTGACTGAATGAAAGGAGCTGGCATCTCACTCTCTTTGAATCTTCTTTATCATGCTAGGATTAGCAGGAAAAAGCAAAAAATTTCAGAATTGCACCTTGCAATGTGGAGATATTACTGTTTGTGCATTTACAATATTCATTGATTTTTGCCATTGAAAAACATCCAGAAATGTTTGAAGCTACTGACTGAATGAAAGGAGCTGGCATCTCACTCTCTTTGAATCTTCTTTATCATGCTAGGATTAGCAGGAAAGAGCAAAAAATTTCAGAATTGCACCTTGCAATGTGGAGATATTACTGTTTGTGCATTTACAATATTCATTGATTTTTGCCATTGAAAAACATCATGTTATTCATATACCAGAAATGTTTGAAGCTACTGACTGAATGAAAGGAGCTCTCATCTCACTCTCTTTGAATCTTCTTTATCATGCTAGGATTAGCAGGAATAAGCAAAAAATTTCAGAATTGCACCTTGCAATGTGGAGATATTACTGTTTGTGCATTTACAATATTCATTGATTTTTGCCATTGAAAAACATCATGTTATTCATATACCAGAAATGTTTGAAGCTACTGACTGAATGAAAGGAGCTGGCATCTCACTCTCTTTGAATCTTCTTTATCATGCTAGGATTAGCAGGAAAAAGCAAAAAATTTCAGAATTGCACCTTGCAATGTGGAGATATTACTGTTTGTGCATTTACAATATTCATTGATTTTTGCCATTGAAAAACGTCCAGAAATGTTTGAAGCTACTGACTGAATGAAAGGAGCTGGCATCTCACTCTCTTTGAATCTTTTTTATCATGCTAGGATTAGCAAGAAAAAGCAAAAAATTTCAGAATTGCACCTTGCAATGTGGAGATATTACTGTTTGTGCATTTACAATATTCATTGATTTTTGCCATTGAAAAACGTCCAGAAATGTTTGAAGCTACTGACTGAATGAAAGGAGCTGGCATCTCACTCTCTTTGAATCTTCTTTATCATGCTAGGATTAGCAGGAAAAAGCAAAAAATTTCAGAATTGCACCTTGCAATGTGGAGATATTACTGTTTGTGCATTTACAATATTCATTGATTTTTGCCATTGAAAAACATCATGTTATTTATATACCAGAAATGTTTGAAGCTACTGACTGAATGAAAGGAGCTGGCATCTCACTCTCTTTGAATCTTCTTTATCATGCTAGGGTTAGCAGGAAAAAGCAAAAAATTTCAGAATTGCACCTTGCAATGTGGAGATATTACTGTTTGTGCATTTACAATATTCATTGATTTTTGCCATTGAAAAACGTCCAGAAATGTTTGAAGCTACTGACTGAATGAAAGGAGCTGGCATCTCACTCTCTTTGAATCTTCTTTATCATGCTAGGATTAGCAGGAAAAAGCAAAAAATTTCAGACTTGCACCTTGCAATGTGGAGATATTACTGTTTGTGCATTTCCAATATTCATTGATTTTTGCCATTGAAAAACATCATGTTATTCATATACCAGAAATGTTTGAAGCTACTGACTGAATGAAAGGAGCTGGCATCTCACTCTCTTTGAATCTTCTTTATCACGCTAGGATTAGCAGGAAAAAGCAAAAAATTTCAGAATTGCACCTTGCAATGTGGAGATATTACTGTTTGTGCATTTACAATATTCATTGATTTTTGCCATTGAAAAACATCATGTTATTCATATACCAGAAATGTTTGAAGCTACTGACTGAATGAAAGGAGCTGGCATCTCACTCTCTTTGAATCTTCTTTATCATGCTAGGATTAGCAGGAAAAAGCAAAAAAATTCAGAATTGCACCTTGCAATGTGGAGATATTACTGTTTGTGCATTTACAATATTCATTGATTTTTGCCATTGAAAAACGTCCAGAAATGTTTGAAGCTACTGACTGAATGAAAGGAGCTGGCATCTCACTCTCTTTGAATCTTCTTTATCATGCTAGGATTAGCAGTAAAAGCAAAAAATTTCAGAATTGCACCTTGCAATGTGGAGATATTACTGTTTGTGCATTTACAATATTCATTGATTTTTGCCATTGAAAAACATCATGTTATTCATATACCAGAAATGTTTGAAGCTACTGACTGAATGAAAGGAGCTGGCATCTCACTCTCTTTGAATCTTCTTTATCATGCTAGGATTAGCAGGAAAAAGCAAAAAATTTCAGAATTGCACCTTGCAATGTGGAGATATTACTGTTTGTGCATTTACAATATTCATTGATTTTTGCCATTGAAAAACGTCCAGAAATGTTTGAAGCTACTGACTGAATGAAAGGAGCTGGCATCTCACTCTCTTTGAATCTTCTTTATCATGCTAGGATTAGCAGGAAAAAGCAAAAAATTTCAGAATTGCACCTTGCAATGTGGAGATATTACTGTTTGTGCATTTACAATATTCATTGATTTTTGCCATTGAAAAACGTCCAGAAATGTTTGAAGCTACTGACTGAATGAAAGGAGCTGGCATCTCACTCTCTTTGAATCTTCTTTATCATGCTAGGATTGGCAGGAAAAAGCAAAAAATTTCAGAATTGCACCTTGCAATGTGGAGATATTACTGTTTGTGCATTTACAATATTCATTGATTTTTGCCATTGAAAAACATCCAGAAATGTTTGAAGCTACTGACTGAATGAAAGGAGCTGGCATCTCACTCTCTTTAAATCTTCTTTATCATGCTAGGATTAGCAGGAAAAAGCAAAAAATTTCAGAATTGCACCTTGCAATGTGGAGATATTACTGTTTGTGCATTTACAATATTCATTGATTTTTGCCATTGAAAAACATCATGTTATTCATATACCAGAAATGTTTGAAGCTACTGACTGAATGAAAGGAGCTGGCATCTCACTCTCTTTCAATCTTCTTTATCATGCTAGGATTAGCAGGAAAAAGCAAAAAATTTCAGAATTGCACCTTGCAATGTGGAGATATTACTGTTTGTGCATTTACAATATTCATTGATTTTTGCCATTGAAAAACATCATGTTATTCATATACCAGAAATGTTTGAAGCTACTGACTGAATGAAAGGAGCTGGCATCTCACTCTCTTTGAATCTTCTTTATCATGCTAGGATTAGCAGGAAAAAGCAAAAAATTTCAGAATTGCACCTTGCAATGTGGAGATATTACTGTTTGTGCATTTACAATATTCATTGATTTTTGCCATTGAAAAACGTCCAGAAATGTTTGAAGCTACTGACTAAATAAAAGGAGCTGGCATCTCACTCTCTTTGAATCTTCTTTATCATGCTAGGATTAGCAGTAAAAAGCAAAAAATTTCAGAATTGCACCTTGCAATGTGGAGATATTACTGTTTGTGCATTTACAATATTCATTGATTTTTGCCATTGAAAAACATCATGTTATTCATATACCAGAAATGTTTGAAGCTACTGACTGAATGAAAGGAGCTGGCATCTCACTCTCTTTGAATCTTCTTTATCATGCTAGGATTAGCAGGAAAAAGCAAAAAATTTCAGAATTGCACCTTGCAATGTGGAGATATTACTGTTTGTGCATTTACAATATTCATTGATTTTTGCCATTGAAAAACGTCCAGAAATGTTTGAAGCTACTGACTGAATGAAAGGAGCTGGCATCTCACTCTCTTTGAATCTTCTTTATCATGCTAGGATTAGCAGGAAAAAGCAAAAAATTTCAGAATTGCACCTTGCAATGTGGAGATATTACTGTTTGTGCATTTACAATATTCATTGATTTTTGCCACTGAAAAACGTCCAGAAATGTTTGAAGATACTGACTGAATGAAAGGAGCTGGCATCTCACTCTCTTTGAATCTTCTTTATCATGCTAGGATTAGCAGGAAAGAGCAAAAAATTTCAGAATTGCACCTTGCAATGTGGAGATATTACTGTTTGTGCATTTACAATATTCATTGATTTTTGCCATTGAAAAACATCATGTTATTCATATACCAGAAATGTTTGAAGCTACTGACTGAATGAAAGGAGCTGGCATCTCACTCTCTTTGAATCTTCTTTATCATGCTAGGATTAGCAGGAAAGAGCAAAAAATTTCAGAATTGCGCGTTGCAATGTGGAGATATTACTGTTTGTGCATTTACAATATTCATTGATTTTTGCCATTGAAAAACATCATGTTATTCATATACCAGAAATATTTGAAGCTACTGACTGAATGAAAGGAGCTGGCATCTCACTCTCTTTGAATCTTCTTTATCATGCTAGGATTAGCAGGAAAAAGCAAAAAATTTCAGAATTGCACCTTGCAATGTGGAGATATTACTGTTTGTGCATTTACAATATTCATTGATTTTTGCCATTGAAAAACGTCCAGAAATGTTTGAAGCTACTGACTGAATGAAAGGAGCTGGCATCTCACTCTCTTTGAATCTTCTTTATCATGCTAGGATTAGCAGGAAAGAGCAAAAAATTTCAGAATTGCACCTTGCAATGTGGAGATATTACTGTTTGTGCATTTACAATATTCATTGATTTTTGCCATTGAAAAACATCATGTTATTCATATACCAGAAATGTTTGAAGCTACTGACTGAATGAAAGGAGCTGGCATCTCACTCTCTTTGAATCTTCTTTATCATGCTAGGATTAGCAGGAAAGAGCAAAAAATTTCAGAATTGCACCTTGCAATGTGGAGATATTACTGTTTGTGCATTTACAATATTCATTGATTTTTGCCATTGAAAAACATCATGTTATTCATATACCAGAAATGTTTGAAGCTACTGACTGAATGAAAGGAGCTGGCAACTCACTCTCTTTGAATCTTCATTATCATGCTAGGATTAGCAGGAAAGAGCAAAAAATTTCAGAATTGCACCTTGCAATGTGGAGATATTACTGTTTGTGCATTTACAATATTCATTGATTTTTGCCATTGAAAAACGTCCAGAAATGTTTGAAGCTACTGACTGAATGAAAGGAGCTGGCATCTCACTCTCTTTGAATCTTCTTTATCATGCTAGGATTAGCAGGAAAAAGCAAAAAATTTCAGAATTGCACCTTGCAATGTGGAGATATTACTGTTTGTGCATTTACAATATTCATTGATTTTTGCCATTGAAAAACATCATGTTATTCATATACCAGAAATGTTTGAAGCTACTGACTGAATGAAAGGAGCTGGCATCTCACTCTCTTTGAATCTTCTTTATCATGCTAGGATTAGCAGGAAAAAGCAAAAAATTTCAGAATTGCACCTTGCAATGTGGAGATATTACTGTTTGTGCATTTACAATATTCATTGATTTTTGCCATTGAAAAGCGTCCAGAAATGTTTGAAGCTACTGACTGAATGAAAGGAGCTGGCATCTCACTCTCTTTGAATCTTCTTTATCATGCTAGGATTAGCAGGAAAAAGCAAAAAATATCAGAATTGCACCTTGCAATGTGGAGATATTACTGTTTGTGCATTTACAATATTCATTGATTTTTGCCATTGAAAAACATCATGTTATTCATATACCAGAAATGTTTGAAGCTACTGACTGAATGAAAGGAGCTGGCATCTCACTCTCTTTGAATCTTCTTTATCATGCTAGGATTAGCAGGAAAAAGCAAAAAATTTCAGAATTGCACCTTGCAATGTGAAGATATTACTGTTTGTGCATTTACAATATTCATTGATTTTTGCCATTGAAAAACATCATGTTATTCATATACCAGAAATGTTTGAAGCTACTGACTGAATGAAAGGTGCTGGCATCTCACTCTCTTGGAATCTTCTTTATCATGCTAGGATTAGCAGGAAAAAGCTAAAAATTTCAGAATTGCACCTTGCAATGTGGAGATATTACTGTTTGTGCATTTACAATATTCATTGATTTTTGCCATTGAAAAACATCATGTTATTCATATACCAGAAATGTTTGAAGCTACTGACTGAATGAAAGGAGCTGGCATCTCACTCTCTTTGAATCTTCTTTATCATGCTAGGATTAGCAGGAAAAAGCAAAAAAATTCAGAATTGCACCTTGCAATGTGGAGATATTACTGTTTGTGCATTTACAATATTCATTGATTTTTGCCATTGAAAAACGTCCAGAAATGTTTGAAGCTACTGACTAAATGAAAGGAGCTGGCATCTCACTCTCTTTGAATCTTCTTTATCATGCTAGGATTAGCAGGAAAAAGCAAAAAATTTCAGAATTGCACCTTGCAATGTGGAGGTATTACTGTTTGTGCATTTACAATATTCATTGATTTTTGCCATTGAAAAACATCATGTTATTCATATACCAGAAATGTTTGAAGCTACTGACTGAATGAAAGGAGCTGGCATCTCACTCTCTTTGAATCTTCTTTATCATGCTAGGATTAGCAGGAAAAAGCAAAAAATTTCAGAATTGCACCTTGCAATGTGGAGATATTACTGTTTGTGCATTTACAATATTCATTGATTTTTGCCATTGAAAAACGTCCAGAAATGTTTGAAGCTACTGACTGAATGAAAGGAGCTGGCATCTCACTCTCTTTGAATCTTCTTTATCATGCTAGGATTAGCAGGAAAAAGCAAAAAAATTCAGAATTGCACCTTGCAATGTGGAGATATTACTGTTTGTGCATTTACAATATTCATTGATTTTTGCCATTGAAAAACATCATGTTATTCATATACCAGAAATGTTTGAAGCTACTGACTGAATGAAAGGAGCTGGCATCTCACTCTCTTTGAATCTTCTTTATCATGCTAGGATTAGCAGGAAAAAGCAAAAAATTTCAGAATTGCACCTTGCAATGTGGAGATATTACTGTTTGTGCATTTACAATATTCATTGATTTTTGCCATTGAAAAACGTCCAGAAATGTTTGAAGCTACTGACTGAATGAAAGGAGCTGGCATCTCACTCTCTTTGAATCTTCTTTATCATGCTAGGATTAGCAGGAAAAAGCAAACAATTTCAGAATTGCACCTTGCAATGTGGAGATATTACTCTTTGTGCATTTACAATATTCATTGATTTTTGCCATTGTAAAACATCATGTTATTCATATACCAGAAATGTTTGAAGCTACTGACTGAATGAAAGGAGCTGGCATCTCACTCTGTTTGAATCTTCTTTATCATGCTAGGATTAGCAGAAAAAAGCAAAAAATTTCAGAATTGCACCTTGCAATGTGGAGATATTACTGTTTGTGCATTTACAATATTCATTGATTTTTGCCATTGAAAAACATCATGTTATTCATATACCAGAAATGTTTGAAGCTACTGACTGAATGTAAGGAGCTGGCATCTCACTCTCTTTGAATCTTCTTTATCATGCTAGGATTAGCAGGAAAAAGCAAAAAATTTCAGAATTGCACCTTGCAATGTGGAGATATTACTGTTTGTGCATTTACAATATTCATTGATTTTTGCCATTGAAAAATGTCCAGAAATGTTTGAAGCTACTGACTGAATGAAAGGAGCTGGCATCTCACTCTCTTTGAATCTTCTTTATCATGCTAGGATTAGCAGGAAAAAGCAAAAAATTTCAGAATTGCACCTTGCAATGTGGAGATATTACTGTTTGTGCATTTACAATATTCATTGATTTTTGCCATTGAAAAACATCATGTTATTCATATACCAGAAATGTTTGAAGCTACTGACTGAATGTAAGGAGCTGGCATCTCACTCTCTTTGAATCTTCTTTATCATGCTAGGATTAGCAGGAAAAAGCAAAAAATTTCAGAATTGCATATTGCAATGTGGAGATATTACTGTTTGTGCATTTACAATATTCATTGATTTTTGCCATTGAAAAACATCATGTTATTCATATACCAGAAATGTTTGAAGCTACTGACTGAATGAAAGGAGCTGGCATCTCACTCTCTTTGAATCTTCTTTATCATGCTAGGATTAGCAGGAAAGAGCAAAAAATTTCAGAATTGCACCTTGCAATGTGGAGATATTACTGTTTGTGCATTTACAATATTCATTGATTTTTGCCATTGAAAAACATCATGTTATTCATATACCAGAAATGTTTGAAGCTACTGACTGAATGAAAGGAGCTGGCAACTCACTCTCTTTGAATCTTCATTATCATGCTAGGATTAGCAGGAAAGAGCAAAAAATTTCAGAATTGCACCTTGCAATGTGGAGATATTACTGTTTGTGCATTTACAATATTCATTGATTTTTGCCATTGAAAAACGTCCAGAAATGTTTGAAGCTACTGACTGAATGAAAGGAGCTGGCATCTCACTCTCTTTGAATCTTCTTTATCATGCTAGGATTAGCAGCAAAAAGCAAAAAATTTCAGAATTGCACCTTGCAATGTGGAGATATTACTGTTTGTGCATTTACAATATTCATTGATTTTTGCCATTGAAAAACATCATGTTATTCAAATACCAGAAATGTTTGAAGCTACTGACTGAATGAAAGGAGCTGGCATCTCACTCTCTTTGAATCTTCTTTATCATGCTAGGATTAGCAGGAAAAAGCAAAAAATTTCAGAATTGCACCTTGCAATGTGGAGATATTACTGTTTGTGCATTTACAATATTCATTGATTTTTGCCATTGAAAAACGTCCAGAAATGTTTGAAGCTACTGACTGAATGAAAGGAGCTGGCATCTCACTCTCTTTGAATCTTCTTTATCATGCTAGGTTTAGCAGGAAAAAGCAAAAAATATCAGAATTGCACCTTGCAATGTGGAGATATTACTGTTTGTGCATTTACAATATTCATTGATTTTTGCCATTGAAAAACATCATGTTATTCATATACCAGAAATGTTTGAAGCTACTGACTGAATGAAAGGAGCTGGCATCTCACTCTCTTTGAATCTTCTTTATCATGCTAGGATTAGCAGGAAAAAGCTAAAAATTTCAGAATTGCACCTTGCAATGTGGAGATATTACTGTTTGTGCATTTACAATATTCATTGATTTTTGCCATTGAAAAACATCATGTTATTCATATACCAGAAATGTTTGAAGCTACTGACTGAATGAAAAGAGCTGGCATCTCACTCTCTTTGAATCTTCTTTTTCATGCTAGGATTAGCAGGAAAAAGCAAAAAATTTCAGAATTGCACCTTGCAATGTGGAGATATTACTGTTTGTGCATTTACAATATTCATTGATTTTTGCCATTGAAAAACGTCCAGAAATGTTTGAAGCTACTGACTGAATGAAAGGAGCTGGCATCTCACTCTCTTTGAATCTTCTTTATCATGCTAGGATTAGCAGGAAAAAGCAAAAAATTTCAGAATTGCACCTTGCAATGTGGAGGTATTACTGTTTGTGCATTTACAATATTCATTGATTTTTGCCATTGAAAAACATCATGTCATTCATATACCAGAAATGTTTGAAGCTACTGACTGAATGAAAGGAGCTGGCATCTCACTCTCTTTGAATCTTCTTTATCATGCTAGGATTAGCAGGAAAAAGCAAAAAATTTCAGAATTGCACCTTGCAATGTGGAGATATTACTGTTTGTGCATTTACAATATTCATTGATTTTTGCCATTGAAAAACGTCCAGAAATGTTTGAAGCTACTGACTGAATGAAAGGAGCTGGCATCTCACTCTCTTTGAATCTTCTTTATCATGCTAGGATTAGCAGGAAAAAGCAAAAAAATTCAGAATTGCACCTTGCAATGTGGAGATATTACTGTTTGTGCATTTACAATATTCATTGATTTTTGCCATTGAAAAACATCATGTTATTCATATACCAGAAATGTTTGAAGCTACTGACTGAATGAAAGGAGCTGGCATCTCACTCTCTTTGAATCTTCTTTATCATGCTAGGATTAGCAGGAAAAAGCAAAAAATTTCAGAATTGCACCTTGCAATGTGGAGATATTACTGTTTGTGCATTTACAATATTCATTGATTTTTGCCATTGAAAAACGTCCAGAAATGTTTGAAGCTACTGACTGAATGAAAGGAGCTGGCATCTCACTCTCTTTGAATCTTCTTTATCATGCTAGGATTAGCAGGAAAAAGCAAACAATTTCAGAATTGCACCTTGCAATGTGGAGATATTACTCTTTGTGCATTTACAATATTCATTGATTTTTGCCATTGTAAAACATCATGTTATTCATATACCAGAAATGTTTGAAGCTACTGACTGAATGAAAGGAGCTGGCATCTCACTCTGTTTGAATCTTCTTTATCATGCTAGGATTAGCAGAAAAAAGCAAAAAATTTCAGAATTGCACCTTGCAATGTGGAGATATTACTGTTTGTGCATTTACAATATTCATTGATTTTTGCCATTGAAAAACATCATGTTATTCATATACCAGAAATGTTTGAAGCTACTGACTGAATGTAAGGAGCTGGCATCTCACTCTCTTTGAATCTTCTTTATCATGCTAGGATTAGCAGGAAAAAGCAAAAAATTTCAGAATTGCACCTTGCAATATGGAGATATTACTGTTTGTGCATTTACAATATTCATTGATTTTTGCCATTGAAAAACGTCCAGAAATGTTTGAAGCTACTGACTGAATGAAAGGAGCTGGCATCTCACTCTCTTTGAATCTTCTTTATCATGCTAGGATTAGCAGGAAAAAGCAAAAAATTTCAGAATTGCACCTTGCAATGTGGAGATATTACTGTTTGTGCATTTACAATATTCATTGATTTTTGCCATTGAAAAACATCATGTTATTCATATAACAGAAATGTTTGAAGCTACTGACTGAATGTAAGGAGCTGGCATCTCACTCTCTTTGAATCTTCTTTATCATGCTAGGATTAGCAGGAAAAAGCAAAAAATTTCAGAATTGCACCTTGCAATGTGGAGATATTACTGTTTGTGCATTTACAATATTCATTGATTTTTGCCATTGAAAAACATCATGTTATTCATATACCAGAAATGTTTGAAGCTACTGACTGAATGTAAGGAGCTGGCATCTCACTCTCTTTGAATCTTCTTTATCATGCTAGGATTAGCAGGAAAAAGCAAAAAATTTCAGAATTGCACCTTGCAATATGGAGATATTACTGTTTGTGCATTTACAATATTCATTGATTTTTGCCATTGAAAAACGTCCAGAAATGTTTGAAGCTACTGACTGAATGAAAGGAGCTGGCATCTCACTCTCTTTGAATCTTCTTTATCATGCTAGGATTAGCAGGAAAAAGCAAAAAATTTCAGAATTGCACCTTGCAATGTGGAGATATTACTGTTTGTGCATTTACAATATTCATTGATTTTTGCCATTGAAAAACATCATGTTATTCATATACCAGAAATGTTTGAAGCTACTGACTGAATGTAAGGAGCTGGCATCTCACTCTCTTTGAATCTTCTTTATCATGCTAGGATTAGCAGGAAAAAGCAAAAAATTTCAGAATTGCACCTTGCAATGTGGAGATATTACTGTTTGTGCATTTACAATATTCATTGATTTTTGCCATTGAAAAACGTCCAGAAATGTTTGAAGCTACTGACTGTATGAAAGGAGCTGGCATCTCACTCTCTTTGAATCTTCTTTATCATGCTAGGATTAGCAGGAAAAAGCAAAAAATTTCAGAATTGCACCTTGCAATGTGGAGATATTACTGTTTGTGCATTTACAATATTCATTGATTTTTGCCATTGAAAAACGTCCAGAAATGTTTGAAGCTACTGACTGAATGAAAGGAGCTGGCATCTCACTCTCTTTGAATCTTCTTTATCATGCTAGGATTAGCAGTAAAAAGCAAAAAATTTCAGAATTGCACCTTGCAATGTGGAGATATTACTGTTTGTGCATTTACAATATTCATTTATTTTTGCCATTGAAAAACATCATGTTATTCATATACCAGAAATGTTTGAAGCTACTGACTGAATGTAAGAAGCTGGCATCTCACTCTCTTTGAATCTTCTTTATCATGTTAGGATTAGCAGGAAAAAGCAAAAAATTTCAGAATTGCACCTTGCAATGTGGAGATATTACTGTTTGTGCATTTACAATATTCATTGATTTTTGCCATTGAAAAACGTCCAGAAATGTTTGAAGCTACTGACTGAATGAAAGGAGCTGGCATCTCACTCTCTTTGAATCTTCTTTATCATGCTAGGATTAGCAGGAAAAAGCAAAAAATTTCAGAATTGCACCTTGCAATGTGGAGATATTACTGTTTGTGCATTTACAATATTCATTGATTTTTGCCATTGAAAAACATCCAGAAATGTTTGAAGCTACTGACTGAATGAAAGGAGCTGGCATCTCACTCTCTTTGAATCTTCTTTATCATGCTAGGATTAGCAGGAAAAAGCAAAAAATTTCAGAATTGCACCTTGCAATGTGGAGATATTACTGTTTGTGCATTTACAATATTCATTGATTTTTGCCATTGAAAAACATCATGTTATTCATATACCAGAAATGTTTGAAGCTACTGACTGAATGAAAGGAGCTGGCATCTCACTCTCTTTGA
Source organism: Phyllobates terribilis (assembly GCF_046119375.1). Taxonomy (NCBI): domain Eukaryota; kingdom Metazoa; phylum Chordata; class Amphibia; order Anura; family Dendrobatidae; genus Phyllobates; species Phyllobates terribilis. The sequence continues at coordinate 361,413 of NW_027363806.1, read as the reverse complement.
ATCTTCTTTATCATGCTAGGATTAGCAGGAAAAAGCAAAAAATTTCAGAATTGCACCTTGCAATGTGGAGATATTACTGTTTGTGCATTTACAATATTCATTGATTTTTGCCATTGAAAAACGTCCAGAAATGTTTGAAGCTACTGACTGAATGAAAGGAGCTGGCATCTCACTCTCTTTGAATCTTCTTTATCATGCTAGGATTAGCAGGAAAAAGTAAAAAATTTCAGAATTGCACCTTGCAATGTGGAGATATTACTATTTGTGCATTTACAATATTCATTGATTTTTGCCATTGAAAAACGTCCAGAAATGTTTGAAGCTACTGACTGAATGAAAGGAGCTGGCATCTCACTCTCTTTGAATCTTCTTTATCATGCTAGGATTAGCAGGAAAAAGCAAAAAATTTCAGAATTTCACCTTGCAATGTGGAGATATTACTGTTTGTGCTTTTACAATATTCATTGATTTTTGCCATTGAAAAACATCATGTTATTCATATGCCAGAAATGTTTGAAGCTACTGACTGAATGAAAGGAGCTGGCATCTCACTCTCTTTGAATCTTCTTTATCATGCTAGGATTAGCAGGAAAAAGCAAAAAATTTCAGAATTGCACCTTGCAATGTGGAGATTTTACTGTTTGTGCATTTACAATATTCATTGATTTTTGCCATTGAAAAACATCATGTGATTCATATACCAGAAATGTTTGAAGCTACTGACTGAATGAAAGGAGCTGGCATCTCACTCTCTTTGAATCTTCTTTATCATGCTAGGATTAGCAGTAAAAAGCAAAAAATTTCAGAATAGCACCTTGCAATGTGGAGATATTACTGTTTGTGCATTTACAATATTCATTGATTTTTGCCATTGAAAAACGTCCAGAAATGTTTGAAGCTACTGACTGAATGAAAGGAGCTGGCATCTCACTCTCTTTGAATCTTCTTTATCATGCTAGGATTAGCAGGAAAAAGCAAAAAATTTCAGAATTGCACCTTGCAATGTGGAGATATTACTGTTTGTGCATTTACAATATTCATTGATTTTTGCCATTGAAAAACATCATGTTATTCATATACCAGAAATGTTTGAAGCTACTGACTGAATGTAAGGAGCTGGCATCTCACTCTCTTTGAATCTTCTTTATCATGCTAGGATTAGCAGGAAAAAGCAAAAAATTTCAGAATTGCACCTTGCAATGTGGAGATATTACTGTTTGTGCATTTACAATATTCATTGATTTTTGCCATTGAAAAACGTCCAGAAATGTTTGAAGCTACTGACTGAATGAAAGGAGCTGGCATCTCACTCTCTTTGAATCTTCTTTATCATGCTAGTATTAGCAGGAAAAAGCAAAAAATTTCAGAATTGCACCTTGCAATGTGGAGATATTACTGTTTGTGCATTTACAATATTCATTGATTTTTGCCATTGAAAAACGTCCAGAAATGTTTGAAGCTACTGACTGAATGAAAGGAGCTGGCATCTCACTCTCTTTGAATCTTCTTTATCATGCTAGGATTAGCAGGAAAAAGCAAAAAATTTCAGAATTGCACCTTGCAATGTGGAGATATTACTGTTTGTGCATTTACAATATTCATTGATTTTTGCCATTGAAAAACATCATGTTATTCATATACCAGAAATGTTTGAAGCTACTGACTGAATGAAAGGAGCTGGCATCTCACTCTCTTTGAATCTTCTTTATCATGCTAGGATTAGCAGGAAAAAGCAAAAAATTTCAGAATTGCACCTTGCAATGTGGAGATATTACTGTTTGTGCATTTACAATATTCATTGATTTTTGCCATTGAAAAACGTCCAGAAATGTTTGAAGCTACTGACTGAATGAAAGGAGCTGGCATCTCACTCTCTTTGAATCTTCTTTATCATGCTAGGATTAGCAGGAAAAAGTAAAAAATTTCAGAATTGCACCTTGCAATGTGGAGATATTACTGTTTGTGCATTTACAATATTCATTGATTTTTGCCATTGAAAAACGTCCAGAAATGTTTGAAGCTACTGACTGAATGAAAGGAGCTGGCATCTCACTCTCTTTGAATCTTCTTTATCATGCTAGGATTAGCAGGAAAAAGCAAAAAATTTCAGAATTGCACCTTGCAATGAGGAGATATTACTGTTTGTGCATTTACAATATTCATTGATTTTTGCCATTGAAAAACATCATGTTATTCATATACCAGAAATGTTTGAAGCTACTGACTGAATGAAAGGAGCTGGCATCTCACTCTCTTTGAATCTTCTTTATCATGCTAGGATTAGCAGGAAAAAGCAAAAAATTTCAGAATTGCACCTTGCAATGTGGAGATTTTACTGTTTGTGCATTTACAATATTCATTGATTTTTGCCATTGAAAAACATCATGTTATTCATATACCAGAAATGTTTGAAGCTACTGACTGAATGAAAGGAGCTGGCATCTCACTCTCTTTGAATCTTCTTTATCATGCTAGGGTTAGCAGGAAAAAGCAAAAAATTTCAGAATTGCACCTTGCAATGTGAAGATATTACTGTTTGTGCATTTACAATATTCATTGATTTTTGCCATTGAAAAACGTCCAGAAATGTTTGAAGCTACTGACTGAATGAAAGGAGCTTTCATCTCACTCTCTTTGAATCTTCTTTATCATGCTAGGATTAGCAGGAAAAAGCAAAAAATTTCAGAATTGCACCTTGCAATGTGGAGATATTACTGTTTGTGCATTTACAATATTCATTGATTTTTGCCATTGAAAAACATCATGTTATTCATATACCAGAAATGATTGAAGCTACTAACTGAATGTAAGGAGCTGGCATCTCACTCTCTTTGAATCTTCTTTATCATGCTAGGATTAGCAGGAAAAAGCAAAAAATTTCAGAATTGCACCTTGCAATGTGGAGATATTACTGTTTGTGCATTTACAATATTCATTGATTTTTGCCATTGAAAAACGTCCAGAAATGTTTGAAGCTACTGACTGTATGAAAGGAGCTGGCATCTCACTCTCTTTGAATCTTCTTTATCATGCTAGGATTAGCAGGAAAAAGCAAAAAATTTCAGAATTGCACCTTGCAATGTGGAGATATTACTGTTTGTGCATTTACAATATTCATTGATTTTTGCCATTGAAAAACGTCCAGAAATGTTTGAAGCTACTGACTGAATGAAAGGAGCTGGCATCTCACTCTCTTTGAATCTTCTTTATCATGCTAGGATTAGCAGTAAAAAGCAAAAAATTTCAGAATTGCACCTTGCAATGTGGAGATATTACTGTTTGTGCATTTACAATATTCATTTATTTTTGCCATTGAAAAACATCATGTTATTCATATACCAGAAATGTTTGAAGCTACTGACTGAATGTAAGAAGCTGGCATCTCACTCTCTTTGAATCTTCTTTATCATGCTAGGATTAGCAGGAAAAAGCAAAAAATTTCAGAATTGCACCTTGCAATGTGGAGATATTACTGTTTGTGCATTTACAATATTCATTGATTTTTGCCATTGAAAAACGTCCAGAAATGTTTGAAGCTACTGACTGAATGAAAGGAGCTGGCATCTCACTCTCTTTGAATCTTCTTTATCATGCTAGGATTAGCAGGAAAAAGCAAAAAATTTCAGAATTGCACCTTGCAATGTGGAGATATTACTGTTTGTGCATTTACAATATTCATTGATTTTTGCCATTGAAAAACATCCAGAAATGTTTGAAGCTACTGACTGAATGAAAGGAGCTGGCATCTCACTCTCTTTGAATCTTCTTTATCATGCTAGTATTAGCAGGAAAAAGCAAAAAATTTCAGAATTGCACCTTGCAATGTGGAGATATTACTGTTTGTGCATTTACAATATTCATTGATTTTTGCCATTGAAAAACATCATGTTATTCATATACCAGAAATGTTTGAAGCTACTGACTGAATGAAAGGAGCTGGCATCTCACTCTCTTTGAATCTTCTTTATCATGCTAGGATTAGCAGGAGAAAGCAAAAAATTTCAGAATTGCACCTTGCAATGTGGAGATATTACTGTTTGTGCATTTACAATATTCATTGATTTTTGCCATTGAAAAACGTCCAGAAATGTTTGAAGCTACTGACTGAATGAAAGGAGCTGGCATCTCACTCTCTTTGAATCTTCTTTATCATGCTAGGATTAGCAGGAAAAAGCAAAAAATTTCAGAATTGCACCTTGCAATGTGGAGATATTACTGTTTGTGCATTTACAACATTCATTGATTTTTGCCATTGAAAAACGTCCAGAAATGTTTGAAGCTACTGACTGAATGAAAGGAGCTGGCATCTCACTCTCTTTGAATCTTCTTTATCATGCTAGGATTAGCAGGAAAAAGCAAAAAATTTCAGAATTGCACCTTGCAATGTGGAGATATTACTGTTTGTGCATTTACAATATTCATTGATTTTTGCCATTGAAAAACATCATGTTATTCATATACCAGAAATGTTTGAAGCTACTGACTGAATGAAAGGAGCTGGCATCTCACTCTCTTTGAATCTTCTTTATCATGCTAGGATTAGCAGGAAAAAGCAAAAAATTTCAGAATTGCACCTTGCAATGTGGAGATATTACTGTTTGTGCATTTACAATATTCATTGATTTTTGCCATTGAAAAACGTCCAGAAATGTTTGAAGCTACTGACTGAATGAAAGGAGCTGGCATCTCACTCTCTTTGAATCTTCTTTATCATGCTAGGATTAGCAGGAAAAAGTAAAAAATTTCAGAATTGCACCTTGCAATGTGGAGATATTACTGTTTGTGCATTTACAATATTCATTGATTTTTGCCATTGAAAAACGTCCAGAAATGTTTGAAGCTACTGACTGAATGAAAGGAGCTGGCATCTCACTCTCTTTGAATCTTCTTTATCATGCTAGGATTAGCAGGAAAAAGCAAAAAATTTCAGAATTGCACCTTGCAATGAGGAGATATTACTGTTTGTGCATTTACAATATTCATTGATTTTTGCCATTGAAAAACATCATGTTATTCATATACCAGAAATGTTTGAAGCTACTGACTGAATGAAAGGAGCTGGCATCTCACTCTCTTTGAATCTTCTTTATCATGCTAGGATTAGCAGGAAAAAGCAAAAAATTTCAGAATTGCACCTTGCAATGTGGAGATTTTACTGTTTGTGCATTTACAATATTCATTGATTTTTGCCATTGAAAAACATCATGTTATTCATATACCAGAAATGTTTGAAGCTACTGACTGAATGAAAGGAGCTGGCATCTCACTCTCTTTGAATCTTCTTTATCATGCTAGGGTTAGCAGGAAAAAGCAAAAAATTTCAGAATTGCACCTTGCAATGTGAAGATATTACTGTTTGTGCATTTACAATATTCATTGATTTTTGCCATTGAAAAACGTCCAGAAATGTTTGAAGCTACTGACTGAATGAAAGGAGCTTTCATCTCACTCTCTTTGAATCTTCTTTATCATGCTAGGATTAGCAGGAAAAAGCAAAAAATTTCAGAATTGCACCTTGCAATGTGGAGATATTACTGTTTGTGCATTTACAATATTCATTGATTTTTGCCATTGAAAAACATCATGTTATTCATATACCAGAAATGTTTGAAGCTACTGACTGAATGAAAGGAGCTGGCATCTCACTCTCTTTGAATCTTCTTTATCATGCTAGGATTAGCAGGAAAAAGCAAAAAATTTCAGAATTGCACCTTGCAATGTGGAGATATTACTGTTTGTGCATTTACAATATTCATTGATTTTTGCCATTGAAAAACGTCCAGAAATGTTTGAAGCTACTGACTGAATGAAAGGAGCTGGCATCTCACTCTCTTTGAATCTTCTTTATCATGCTAGGATTAGCAGGAAAAAGCAAAAAATTTCAGAATTGCACCTTGCAATGTGGAGATATTACTGTTTGTGCATTTACAATATTCATTGATTTTTGCCATTGAAAAACATCATGTTATTCATATACCAGAAATGTTTGAAGCTACTGACTGAATGAAAGGAGCTGGCATCTCACTCTCTTTGAATCTTATTTATCATGCTAGGATTAGCAGGAAAAAGCAAAAAATTTCAGAATTGCACCTTGCAATGTGGAGATATTACTGTTTGTGCATTTACAATATTCATTGATTTTTGCCATTGAAAAACGTCCAGAAATGTTTGAAGCTACTGACTGAATGAAAAGAGCTGGTATCTCACTCTCTTTGAATCTTCTTTTTCATGATAGGATTAGCAGGAAAAAGCAAAAAATTTCAGAATTGCACCTTGCAATGTGGAGATATTACTGTTTGTGCATTTACAATATTCATTGATTTTTGCCATTGTAAAACATCATGTTATTCATATAAGAGAAATGTTTGAAGCTACTGACTGAATGAAAGGAGCTGGCATCTCACTCTCTTTGAATCTTCTTTATCATGCTAGGATTAGCAGGAAAAAGCAAAAAATTTCAGAATTGCACCTTGCAATGTGGAGATATTACTGTTTGTGCATTTACAATATTCATTGATTTTTGCCATTGAAAAACGTCCAGAAATGTTTGAAGCTACTGACTGAATGAAAGGAGCTGGCATCTCACTCTCTTTGAATCTTCTTTATCATGCTAGGATTAGCAGGAAAAAGCAAAAAATTTCAAAATTGCACCTTGCAATGTGGAGATATTACTGTTTGTACATTTACAATATTCATTGATTTTTGCCATTGAAAAACATCATGTTATTCATATACCAGAAATGTTTGAAGCTACTGACTGAATGAAAGGAGCTGGCATCTCACTCTCTTTGAATCTTCTTTATCATGCTAGGATTAGCAGGAAAAAGCAAAAAATTTCAAAATTGCACCTTGCAATGTGGAGATATTACTGTTTGTACATTTACAATATTCATTGATTTTTGCCATTGAAAAACGTCCAGAAATGTTTGAAGCTACTGACTGAATGAAAGGAGCTGGCATCTCACTCTCTTTGAATCTTCTTTATAATGCTAGGATTAGCAGGAAAAAGCAAAAAATTTCAGAATTGCACCTTGCAATGTGGAGATATTACTGTTTGTGCATTTACAATATTCATTGATTTTTGCCATTGAAAAACGTCCAGAAATGTTTGAAACTACTGACTGAATGAAAGGAGCTGGCATCTCACTCTCTTTGAATCTTCTTTATCATGCTAGGATTAGCAGGAAAAAGCAAAAAATTTCAGAATTGCACCTTGCAATGTGGAGATATTACTGTTTGTGCATTTACAATATTCATTGATTTTTGCCATTGAAAAACATCATGTTATTCATATACCAGAAATGTTTGAAGCTACTGACTGAATGAAAGGAGCTGGCATCTCAATCTCTTTGAATCTTCTTTATCATGCTAGGATTAGCAGGAAAAAGCAAAAAATTTCAGAATTGCACCTTGCAATGTGGAGATATTACTGTTTGTGCATTTACAATATTCATTGATTTTTGCCATTGAAAAACGTCCAGAAATGTTTGAAGCTACTGACTGAATGAAAGGAGCTGGCATCTCACTCTCTTTGAATCTTCTTTATCATGCTAGGATTAGCAGGAAAAAGCAAAAAATTTCAGAATTGCACCTTGCAATGTGGAGATATTACTGTTTGTGCATTTACAATATTCATTGATTTTTGCCATTGAAAAACGTCCAGAAATGTTTGAAGCTACTGACTGAATGAAAGGAGCTGGCATCTCACTCTCTTTGAATCTTCTTTATCATGCTAGGATTAGCAGGAAAAAGCAAAAAATTTCAGAATTGCACCTTGCAATGTGGAGATATTACTGTTTGTGCATTTACAATATTCATTGATTTTTGCCATTGAAAAACATCATGTTATTCATATACCAGAAATGTTTGAAGCTACTGACTGAATGAAAGGAGCTGGCATCTCACTCTCTTTGAATCTTCTTTATCATGCTAGAATTAGCAGGAAAAAGCAAAAAATTTCAGAATTGCACCTTGCAATGTGGAGATATTACTGTTTGTGCATTTACAATCTTCATTGATTTTTGCCATTGAAAAACATCATGTTATTCATATACCAGAAATGTTTGAAGCTACTGACTGAATGAAAGGAGCTGGCATCTCACTCTCTTTGAATCTTCTTTATCATGCTAGGATTAGCAGGAAAAAGCAAAAAATTTCAGAATTGCACCTTGCAATGTGGAGATATTACTGTTTGTGCATTTACAATATTCATTGATTTTTGCCATTGAAAAACGTCCAGAAATGTTTGAAGCTACTGACTGAATGAAAGGAGCTGGCATCTCACTCTCTTTAAATCTTCTTTATCATGCTAGGATTAGCAGGAAAAAGCAAAAAATTTCAGAATTGCACCTTGCAATGTGGAGATATTACTGTTTGTGCATTTACAATATTCATTGATTTTTGCCATTGAAAAACGTCCAGAAATGTTTGAAGCTACTGACTGAATGAAAGGAGCTGGCATCTCACTCTCTTTGAATCTTCTTTATCATGCTAGGATTAGCAGGAAAAAGCAAAAATTTTCAGAATTGCACCTTGCAATGTGGAGATATTACTGTTTGTGCATTTACAATATTCATTGATTTTTGCCATTGAAAAACATCATGTTATTCATATACCAGAAATGTTTGAAGCTACTGACTGAATGAAAGGAGCTGGCATCTCACTCTCTTTGAATCTTCTTTATCATGCTAGGATTAGCAGGAAAAAGCAAAAAATTTCAGAATTGCACCTTGCAATGTGGAGATATTACTGTTTGTGCATTTACAATATTCATTGATTTTTGCCATTGAAAAACGTCCAGAAATGTTTGAAGCTACTGACTGAATGAAAGGAGCTGGCATCTCACTCTCTTTGAATCTTCTTTATCATGCTAGGATTAGCAGGAAAAAGCAAAAAATTTCAAAATTGCACCTTGCAATGTGGAGATATTACTGTTTGTACATTTACAATATTCATTGATTTTTGCCATTGAAAAACATCATGTTATTCATATACCAGAAATGTTTGAAGCTACTGACTGAATGAAAGGAGCTGGCATCTCACTCTCTTTGAATCTTCTTTATCATGCTAGGATTAGCAGGAAAAAGCAAAAAATTTCAGAATTGCACCTTGCAATGTGGAGATATTACTGTTTGTACATTTACAATATTCATTGATTTTTGCCATTGAAAAACGTCCAGAAATGTTTGAAGCTACTGACTGAATGAAAGGAGCTGGCATCTCACTCTCTTTGAATCTTCTTTATCATGCTAGGATTAGCAGGAAAAAGCAAAAAATTTCAGAATTGCACCTTGCAATGTGGAGATATTACTGTTTGTGCATTTACAATATTCATTGATTTTTGCCATTGAAAAACGTCCAGAAATGTTTGAAACTACTGACTGAATGAAAGGAGCTGGCATCTCACTCTCTTTGAATCTTCTTTATCATGCTAGGATTAGCAGGAAAAAGCAAAAAATTTCAGAATTGCACCTTGCAATGTGGAGATATTACTGTTTGTGCATTTACAATATTCATTGATTTTTGCCATTGAAAAACATCATGTTATTCATATACCAGAAATGTTTGAAGCTACTGACTGAATGAAAGGAGCTGGCATCTCAATCTCTTTGAATCTTCTTTATCATGCTAGGATTAGCAGGAAAAAGCAAAAAATTTCAGAATTGCACCTTGCAATGTGGAGATATTACTGTTTGTGCATTTACAATATTCATTGATTTTTGCCATTGAAAAACGTCCAGAAATGTTTGAAGCTACTGACTGAATGAAAGGAGCTGGCATCTCACTCTCTTTGAATCTTCTTTATCATGCTAGGATTAGCAGGAAAAAGCAAAAAATTTCAGAATTGCACCTTGCAATGTGGAGATATTACTGTTTGTGCATTTACAATATTCATTGATTTTTGCCATTGAAAAACGTCCAGAAATGTTTGAAGCTACTGACTGAATGAAAGGAGCTGGCATCTCACTCTCTTTAAATCTTCTTTATCATGCTAGGATTAGCAGGAAAAAGCAAAAATTTCAGAATTGCACCTTGCAATGTGGAGATATTACTGTTTGTGCATTTACAATATTCATTGATTTTTGCCATTGAAAAACATCATGTTATTCATATACCAGAAATGTTTGAAGCTACTGACTGAATGAAAGGAGCTGGCATCTCACTCTCTTTGAATCTTCTTTATCATGCTAGAATTAGCAGGAAAAAGCAAAAAATTTCAGAATTGCACCTTGCAATGTGGAGATATTACTGTTTGTGCATTTACAATCTTCATTGATTTTTGCCATTGAAAAACATCATGTTATTCATATACCAGAAATGTTTGAAGCTACTGACTGAATGAAAGGAGCTGGCATCTCACTCTCTTTGAATCTTCTTTATCATGCTAGGATTAGCAGGAAAAAGCAAAAAATTTCAGAATTGCACCTTGCAATGTGGAGATATTACTGTTTGTGCATTTACAATATTCATTGATTTTTGCCATTGAAAAACGTCCAGAAATGTTTGAAGCTACTGACTGAATGAAAGGAGCTGGCATCTCACTCTCTTTAAATCTTCTTTATCATGCTAGGATTAGCAGGAAAAAGCAAAAAATTTCAGAATTGCACCTTGCAATGTGGAGATATTACTGTTTGTGCATTTACAATATTCATTGATTTTTGCCATTGAAAAACGTCCAGAAATGTTTGAAGCTACTGACTGAATGAAAGGAGCTGGCATCTCACTCTCTTTGAATCTTCTTTATCATGCTAGGATTAGCAGGAAAAAGCAAAAAATTTCAGAATTGCACCTTGCAATGTGGAGATATTACTGTTTGTGCATTTACAATATTCATTGATTTTTGCCATTGAAAAACATCATGTTATTCATATACCAGAAATGTTTGAAGCTACTGACTGAATGAAAGGAGCTGGCATCTCACTCTCTTTGAATGTTCTTTATCATGCTAGGATTAGCAGGAAAAAGCAAAAAATTTCAGAATTGCACCTTGCAATGTGGAGATATTACTGTTTGTGCATTTACAATATTCATTGATTTTTGCCATTGAAAAACGTCCAGAAATGTTTGAAGCTACTGACTGAATGAAAAGAGCTGGCATCTCACTCTCTTTGAATCTTCTTTTTCATGATAGGATTAGCAGGAAAAAGCAAAAAATTTCAGAATTGCACCTTGCAATGTGGAGATATTACTGTTTGTGCATTTACAATATTCATTGATTTTTGCCATTGTAAAACATCATGTTATTCATATAAGAGAAATGTTTGAAGCTACTGACTGAATGAAAGGAGCTGGCATCTCACTCTCTTTGAATCTTCTTTATCATGCTAGGATTAGCAGGAAAAAGCAAAAAATTTCAGAATTGCACCTTGCAATGTGGAGATATTACTGTTTGTGCATTTACAATATTCATTGATTTTTGCCATTGAAAAACGTCCAGAAATGTTTGAAGCTACTGACTGAATGAAAGGAGCTGGCATCTCACTCTCTTTGAATCTTCTTTATCATGCTAGGATTAGCAGGAAAAAGCAAAAAATTTCAAAATTGCACCTTGCAATGTGGAGATATTACTGTTTGTACATTTACAATATTCATTGATTTTTGCCATTGAAAAACATCATGTTATTCATATACCAGAAATGTTTGAAGCTACTGACTGAATGAAAGGAGCTGGCATCTCACTCTCTTTGAATCTTCTTTATCATGCTAGGATTAGCAGGAAAAAGCAAAAAATTTCAAAATTGCACCTTGCAATGTGGAGATATTACTGTTTGTACATTTACAATATTCATTGATTTTTGCCATTGAAAAACGTCCAGAAATGTTTGAAGCTACTGACTGAATGAAAGGAGCTGGCATCTCACTCTCTTTGAATCTTCTTTATCATGCTAGGATTAGCAGGAAAAAGCAAAAAATTTCAGAATTGCACCTTGCAATGTGGAGATATTACTGTTTGTGCATTTACAATATTCATTGATTTTTGCCATTGAAAAACGTCCAGAAATGTTTGAAACTACTGACTGAATGAAAGGAGCTGGCATCTCACTCTCTTTGAATCTTCTTTATCATGCTAGGATTAGCAGGAAAAAGCAAAAAATTTCAGAATTGCACCTTGCAATGTGGAGATATTACTGTTTGTGCATTTACAATATTCATTGATTTTTGCCATTGAAAAACATCATGTTATTCATATACCAGAAATGTTTGAAGCTACTGACTGAATGAAAGGAGCTGGCATCTCAATCTCTTTGAATCTTCTTTATCATGCTAGGATTAGCAGGAAAAAGCAAAAAATTTCAGAATTGCACCTTGCAATGTGGAGATATTACTGTTTGTGCATTTACAATATTCATTGATTTTTGCCATTGAAAAACGTCCAGAAATGTTTGAAGCTACTGACTGAATGAAAGGAGCTGGCATCTCACTCTCTTTGAATCTTCTTTATCATGCTAGGATTAGCAGGAAAAAGCAAAAAATTTCAGAATTGCACCTTGCAATGTGGAGATATTACTGTTTGTGCATTTACAATATTCATTGATTTTTGCCATTGAAAAACGTCCAGAAATGTTTGAAGCTACTGACTGAATGAAAGGAGCTGGCATCTCACTCTCTTTAAATCTTCTTTATCATGCTAGGATTAGCAGGAAAAAGCAAAAATTTCAGAATTGCACCTTGCAATGTGGAGATATTACTGTTTGTGCATTTACAATATTCATTGATTTTTGCCATTGAAAAACATCATGTTATTCATATACCAGAAATGTTTGAAGCTACTGACTGAATGAAAGGAGCTGGCATCTCACTCTCTTTGAATCTTCTTTATCATGCTAGGATTAGCAGGAAAAAGCAAAAAATTTCAGAATTGCACCTTGCAATGTGGAGATATTACTGTTTGTGCATTTACAATATTCATTAATTTTTGCCATTGAAAAACGTACAGAAATGTTTGAAGCTACTGACTGAATGAAAGGAGCTGGCATCTCACTCTCTTTGAATCTTCTTTATCATGCTAGGATTAGCAGGAAAAAGCAAAAAATTTCAGAATTGCACCTTGCAATGTGGAGATATTACTCTTTGTGCATTTACAATATTCATTGATTTTTGCCATTGAAAAACATCATGTTATTCATATACCAGAAATGTTTGAAGCTACTGACTGAATGAAAGGAGCTGGCATCTCACTCTCTTTGAATCTTCTTTATCATGCTAGGATTAGCAGGAAAAAGCAAAAAATTTCAGAATTGCACCTTGCAATGTGGAGATATTACTGTTTGTGCATTTACAATATTCATTAATTTTTGCCATTGAAAAACGTCCAGAAATGTTTGAAGCTACTGACTGAATGAAAGGAGCTGGCATCTCACTCTCTTTGAATCTTCTTTATCATGCTAGGATTAGCAGGAAAAAGCAAAAAATTTCAGAATTGCACCTTGCAATGTGGAGATATTACTGTTTGTGCATTTACAATATTCATTGATTTTTGCCATTGAAAAACGTCCAGAAATGTTTGAAGCTACTGACTGAATGAAAGGAGCTGGCATCTCACTCTCTTTGAATCTTCTTTATCATGCTAGGATTAGCAGGAAAAAGCAAAAAATTTCAGAATTGCACCTTGCAAAGTGGAGATATTACTGTTTGTGCATTTACAATATTCATTGATTTTTGCCATTGAAAAACATCATGTTATTCATATACCAGAAATGTTTGAAGCTACTGACTGAATGAAAGGAGCTGGCATCTCACTCTCTTTGAATCTTCTTTATCATGCTAGGATTAGCAGGAAAAAGCAAAAAATTTCAGAATTGCACCTTGCAATGTGGAGATATTACTGTTTGTGCATTTACAATATTCATTGATTTTTGCCATTGAAAAACGTCCAGAAATGTTTGAAGCTACTGACTAAATGAAAGGAGCTGGCATCTCACTCTCTTTGAATCTTCTTTATCATGCTAGAATTAGCAGTAAAAAGCAAAAAATTTCAGAATTGCACCTTGCAATGTGGAGATATTACTGTTTGTGCATTTACAATATTCATTGATTTTTGCCATTGAAAAACATCATGTTATTCATATACCAGAAATGTTTGAAGCTACTGACTGAATGAAAGGAGCTGGCATCTCACTCTCTTTGAATCTTCTTTATCATGCTAGGATTAGCAGGAAAAAGCAAAAAATTTCAGAATTGCACCTTGCAATGTGGAGATATTACTGTTTGTGCATTTACAATATTCATTGATTTTTGCCATTGAAAAACGTCCAGAAATGTTTGAAGCTACTGACTGAATGAAAGGAGCTGGCATCTCACTCTCTTTGAATCTTCTTTATCATGCTAGGATTAGCAGGAAAAAGCAAAAAATTTCAGAATTGCACCCTGCAATGTGGAGATATTACTGTTTGTGCATTTACAATATTCATTGATTTTTGCCATTGAAAAACGTCCAGAAATGTTTGAAGCTACTGACTGAATGAAAGGAGCTGGCATCTCACTCTCTTTGAATCTTCTTTATCATGCTAGGATTAGCAGGAAAAAGCAAAAAATTTCAGAATTGCACGTTGCAATGTGGAGATATTACTGTTTGTGCATTTACAATATTCATTGATTTTTGCCATTGAAAAACGTCCAGAAATGTTTGAAGCTACTGACTGAATGAAAGGAGCTGGCATCTCACTCTCTTTGAATCTTCTTTATCATGCTAGGATTAGCAGGAAAGAGCAAAAAATTTCAGAATTGCACCTTGCAATGTGGAGATATTACTGTTTGTGCATTTACAATATTCATTGATTTTTGCCATTGAAAAACATCATGTTATTCATATACCAGAAATGTTTGAAGCTACTGACTGAATGAAAGGAGCTGGCATCTCACTCTCTTTGAATCTTCTTTATCATGCTAGGATTAGCAGGAAAAAGCAAAAAATTTCAGAATTGCACCTTGCAATGTGGAGATATTACTGTTTGTGCATTTACAATATTCATTAATTTTTGCCATTGAAAAACGTCCAGAAATGTTTGAAGCTACTGACTGAATGAAAGGAGCTGGCATCTCACTCTCTTTGAATCTTCTTTATCATGCTAGGATTAGGAGGAAAAAGCAAAAAATTTCAGAATTGCACCTTGCAATGTGGAGATATTACTGTTTGTGCATTTACAATATTCATTGATTTTTGCC
The DNA here is from genome assembly GCF_046119375.1 of Phyllobates terribilis. NCBI lineage: Eukaryota > Metazoa > Chordata > Amphibia > Anura > Dendrobatidae > Phyllobates > Phyllobates terribilis. Next base: position 346,248 of record NW_027363806.1, on the reverse strand, counting down.
ATTGAAAAACGTCCAGAAATGTTTGAAGCTACTGACTGAATGAAAGGAGTTGGCATCTCACTCTCTTTGAATCTTCTTTATCATGCTAGGATTAGCAGGAAAAAGCAAAAAATTTCAGAATTGCACCTTGCAAAGTGGAGATATTACTGTTTGTGCATTTACAATATTCATTGATTTTTGCCATTGAAAAACATCATGTTATTCATATACCAGAAATGTTTGAAGCTACTGACTGAATGAAAGGAGCTGGCATCTCACTCTCTTTGAATCTTCTTTATCATGCTAGGATTAGCAGGAAAAAGCAAAAAATTTCAGAATTGCACCTTGCAATGTGGAGATATTACTGTTTGTGCATTTACAATATTCATTGATTTTTGCCATTGAAAAACGTCCAGAAATGTTTGAAGCTACTGACTAAATGAAAGGAGCTGGCATCTCACTCTCTTTGAATCTTCTTTATCATGCTAGAATTAGCAGTAAAAAGCAAAAAATTTCAGAATTGCACCTTGCAATGTGGAGATATTACTGTTTGTGCATTTACAATATTCATTGATTTTTGCCATTGAAAAACATCATGTTATTCATATACCAGAAATGTTTGAAGCTACTGACTGAATGAAAGGAGCTGGCATCTCACTCTCTTTGAATCTTCTTTATCATGCTAGGATTAGCAGGAAAAAGCAAAAAATTTCAGAATTGCACCTTGCAATGTGGAGATATTACTGTTTGTGCATTTACAATATTCATTGATTTTTGCCATTGAAAAACGTCCAGAAAAGTTTGAAGCTACTGACTGAATGAAAGGAGCTGGCATCTCACTCTCTTTGAATCTTCTTTATCATGCTAGGATTAGCAGGAAAAAGCAAAAAATTTCAGAATTGCACCTTGCAATGTGGAGATATTACTGTTTGTGCATTTACAATATTCATTGATTTTTGCCATTGAAAAACGTCCAGAAATGTTTGAAGCTACTGACTGAATGAAAGGAGCTGGCATCTCACTCTCTTTGAATCTTCTTTATCATGCTAGGATTAGCAGGAAAGAGCAAAAAATTTCAGAATTGCACCTTGCAATGTGGAGATATTACTGTTTGTGCATTTACAATATTCATTGATTTTTGCCATTGAAAAACATCATGTTATTCATATACCAGAAATGTTTGAAGCTACTGACTGAATGAAAGGAGCTCTCATCTCACTCTCTTTGAATCTTCTTTATCATGCTAGGATTAGCAGGAAAAAGCAAAAAATTTCAGAATTGCACCTTGCAATGTGGAGATATTACTGTTTGTGCATTTACAATATTCATTGATTTTTGCCATTGAAAAACGTCCAGAAATGTTTGAAGCTACTGACTGAATGAAAGGAGCTGGCATCTCACTCTCTTTGAATCTTCTTTATCATGCTAGGATTAGCAAGAAACATCAAAAAATTTCAGAATTGCACCTTGCAATGTGGAGATATTACTGTTTGTGCATTTACAATATTCATTGATTTTTGCCATTGAAAAACGTCCAGAAATGTTTGAAGCTACTGACTGAATGAAAGGAGCTGGCATCTCACTCTCTTTGAATCTTCTTTATCATGCTAGGATTAGCAGGAAAAAGCAAAAAATTTCAGAATTGCACCTTGCAATGTGGAGATATTACTGTTTGTGCATTTACAATATTCATTGATTTTTGCCATTGAAAAACATCATGTTATTTATATACCAGAAATGTTTGAAGCTACTGACTGAATGAAAGGAGCTGGCATCTCACTCTCTTTGAATCTTCTTTATCATGCTAGGATTAGCAGGAAAAAGCAAAAAATTTCAGAATTGCACCTTGCAATGTGGAGATATTACTGTTTGTGCATTTACAATATTCATTGATTTTTGCCATTGAAAAACGTCCAGAAATGTTTGAAGCTACTGACTGAATGAAAGGAGCTGGCATCTCACTCTCTTTGAATCTTCTTTATCATGCTAGGATTAGCAGGAAAAAGCAAAAAATTTCAGAATTGCACCTTGCAATGTGGAGATATTACTGTTTGTGCATTTACAATATTCATTGATTTTTGCCATTGAAAAACATCATGTTATTCATATACCAGAAATGTTTGAAGCTACTGACTGAATGAAAGGAGCTTGCATCTCACTCTCTTTGAATCTTCTTTATCACGCTAGGATTAGCAGGAAAAAGCAAAAAATTTCAGAATTGCACCTTGCAATGTGGAGATATTACTGTTTGTGCATTTACAATATTCATTGATTTTTGCCATTGAAAAACATCATGTTATTCATATACCAGAAATGTTTGAAGCTACTGACTGAATGAAAGGAGCTGGCATCTCACTCTCTTTGAATCTTCTTTATCATGCTAGGATTAGCAGGAAAAAGCAAAAAATTTCAGAATTGCACCTTGCAATGTGGAGATATTACTGTTTGTGCATTTACAATATTCATTGATTTTTGCCATTGAAAAACGTCCAGAAATGTTTGAAGCTACTGACTGAATGAAAGGAGCTGGCATCTCACTCTCTTTGAATCTTCTTTATCATGCTAGGATTAGCAGGAAAAAGCAAAAAATTTCAGAATTGCACCTTGCAATGTGGAGATATTACTGTTTGTGCATTTACAATATTCATTGATTTTTGCCATTGAAAAACATCATGTTATTCATATACCAGAAATGTTTGAAGCTACTGACTGAATGAAAGGAGCTGGCATCTCACTCTCTTTGAATCTTCTTTATCATGCTAGGATTAGCAGGAAAAAGCAAAAAATTTCAGAATTGCACCTTGCAATGTGGAGATATTACTGTTTGTGCATTTACAATATTCATTGATTTTTGCCATTGAAAAACGTCCAGAAATGTTTGAAGCTACTGACTGAATGAAAGGAGCTGGCATCTCACTCTCTTTGAATCTTCTTTATCATGCTAGGATTAGCAGGAAAAAGCAAAAAATTTCAGAATTGCACCTTGCAATGTGGAGATATTACTGTTTGTGCATTTACAATATTCATTGATTTTTGCCATTGAAAAACATCATGTTATTTATATACCAGAAATGTTTGAAGCTACTGACTGAATGAAAGGAGCTGGCATCTCACTCTCTTTGAATCTTCTTTATCATGCTAGGATTAGCAGGAAAAAGCAAAAAATTTCAGAATTGCACCTTGCAATGTGGAGATATTACTGTTTGTGCATTTACAATATTCATTGATTTTTGCCATTGAAAAACGTCCAGAAATGTTTGAAGCTACTGACTGAATGAAAGGAGCTGGCATCTCACTCTCTTTGAATCTTCTTTATCATGCTAGGATTAGCAGGAAAAAGCAAAAAATTTCAGAATTGCACCTTGCAATGTGGAGATATTACTGTTTGTGCATTTACAATATTCATTGATTTTTGCCATTGAAAAACATCATGTTATTCATATACCAGAAATGTTTGAAGCTACTGACTGAATGAAAGGAGCTTGCATCTCACTCTCTTTGAATCTTCTTTATCACGCTAGGATTAGCAGGAAAAAGCAAAAAATTTCAGAATTGCACCTTGCAATGTGGAGATATTACTGTTTGTGCATTTACAATATTCATTGATTTTTGCCATTGAAAAACATCATGTTATTCATATACCAGAAATGTTTGAAGCTACTGACTGAATGAAAGGAGCTGGCATCTCACTCTCTTTGAATCTTCTTTATCATGCTAGGATTAGCAGGAAAAAGCAAAAAATTTCAGAATTGCACCTTGCAATGTGGAGATATTACTGTTTGTGCATTTACAATATTCATTGATTTTTGCCATTGAAAAACGTCCAGAAATGTTTGAAGCTACTGACTGAATGAAAGGAGCTGGCATCTCACTCTCTTTGAATCTTCTTTATCATGCTAGGATTAGCAGGAAAAAGCAAAAAATTTCAGAATTGCACCTTGCAATGTGGAGATATTACTGTTTGTGCATTTACAATATTCATTGATTTTTGCCATTGAAAAACATCATGTTATTCATATACCAGAAATGTTTGAAGCTACTGACTGAATGAAAGGAGCTGGCATCTCACTCTCTTTGAATCTTCTTTATCATGCTAGGATTAGCAGGAAAAAGCAAAAAATTTCAGAATTGCACCTTGCAATGTGGAGATATTACTGTTTGTGCATTTACAATATTCATTGATTTTTGCCATTGAAAAACGTCCAGAAATGTTTGAAGCTACTGACTGAATGAAAGGAGCTGGCATCTCACTCTCTTTGAATCTTCTTTATCATGCTAGGATTAGCAGGAAAAAGCAAAAAATTTCAGAATTGCACCTTGCAATGTGGAGATATTACTGTTTGTGCATTTACAATATTCATTGATTTTTGCCATTGAAAAACTTCCAGAAATGTTTGAAGCTACTGACTGAATGAAAGGAGCTGGCATCTCACTCTCTTTGAATCTTATTTATCATGCTAGGATTAGCAGGAAAAAGCAAAAAATTTCAAAATTGCACCTTGCAATGTGGAGATATTACTGTTTGTGCATTTACAATATTCATTGATTTTTGCCATTGAAAAACGTCCAGAAATGTTTGAAGCTACTGACTGAATGAAAGGAGCTGGCATCTCACTCTCTTTGAATCTTCTTTATCATGCTAGGATTAGCAGGAAAAAGCAAAAAATTTCAGAATTGCACCTTGCAATGTGGAGATATTACTGTTTGTGCATTTACAATATTCATTGATTTTTGCCATTGAAAAACATCCAGAAATGTTTGAAGCTACTGACTGAATGAAAGGAGCTGGCATCTCACTCTCTTTGAATCTTCTTTATCATGCTAGGATTAGCAGGAAAAAGCAAAAAATTTCAGAATTGCACCTTGCAATGTGGAGATATTACTGTTTGTGCATTTACAATATTCATTGATTTTTGCCATTGAAAAACGTCCAGAAATGTTTGAAGCTACTGACTGAATGAAAGGAGCTGGCATCTCACTCTCTTTGAATCTTCTTTATCATGCTAGGATTAGCAGGAAAAAGCAAAAAATTTCAGAATTGCACCTTGCAATGTGGAGATATTACTGTTTGTGCATTTACAATATTCATTGATTTTTGCCATTGAAAAACATCATGTTATTCATATACCAGAAATGTTTGAAGCTACTGACTGAATGAAAGGAGCTGGCATCTCACTCTCTTTGAATCTTCTTTATCATGCTAGGATTAGCAGGAAAAAGCAAAAAATTTCAGAATTGCACCTTGCAATGTGGAGATATTACTGTTTGTGCATTTACAATATTCATTGATTTTTGCCATTGAAAAACGTCCAGAAATGTTTGAAGCTACTGACTGAATGAAAGGAGCTGGCATCTCACTCTCTTTGAATCTTCTTTATCATGCTAGGATTAGCAGGAAAAAGCAAAAAATTTCAGAATTGCACCTTGCAATGTGGAGATATTACTGTTTGTGCATTTACAATATTCATTGATTTTTGCCATTGAAAAACTTCCAGAAATGTTTGAAGCTACTGACTGAATGAAAGGAGCTGGCATCTCACTCTCTTTGAATCTTATTTATCATGCTAGGATTAGCAGGAAAAAGCAAAAAATTTCAAAATTGCACCTTGCAATGTGGAGATATTACTGTTTGTGCATTTACAATATTCATTGATTTTTGCCATTGAAAAACGTCCAGAAATGTTTGAAGCTACTGACTGAATGAAAGGAGCTGGCATCTCACTCTCTTTGAATCTTCTTTATCATGCTAGGATTAGCAGGAAAAAGCAAAAAATTTCAGAATTGCACCTTGCAATGTGGAGATATTACTGTTTGTGCATTTACAATATTCATTGATTTTTGCCATTGAAAAACATCCAGAAATGTTTGAAGCTACTGACTGAATGAAAGGAGCTGGCATCTCACTCTCTTTGAATCTTCTTTATCATGCTAGGATTAGCAGGAAAAAGCAAAAAATTTCAGAATTGCACCTTGCAATGTGGAGATATTACTGTTTGTGCATTTACAATATTCATTGATTTTTGCCATTGAAAAACATCATGTTATTCATATACCAGAAATGTTTGAAGCTACTGACTGAATGAAAGGAGCTGGCATCTCACTCTCTTTGAATCTTCTTTATCATGCTAGGATTAGCAGGAAAAAGCAAAAAATTTCAGAATTGCACCTTGCAATGTGGAGATATTACTGTTTGTGCATTTACAATATTCATTGATTTTTGCCATTGAAAAACGTCCAGAAATGTTTGAAGCTACTGACTGAATGAAAGGAGCTGGCATCTCACTCTCTTTGAATCTTCTTTATCATGCTAGGATTAGCAGGAAAAAGCAAAAAATTTCAGAATTGCACCTTGCAATGTGGAGATATTACTGTTTGTGCATTTACAATATTCATTGATTTTTGCCATTGAAAAACGTCCAGAAATGTTTGAAGCTACTGACTGAATGAAAGGAGCTGGCATCTCACTCTCTTTGAATCTTCTTTATCATGCTAGGATTAGCAGGAAAGAGCAAAAAATTTCAGAATTGCACCTTGCAATGTGGAGATATAACTGTTTGTGCATTTACAATATTCATTGATTTTTGCCATTGAAAAACATCATGTTATTCATATACCAGAAATGTTTGAAGCTACTGACTGAATGAAAGGAGCTCTCATCTCACTCTCTTTGAATCTTCTTTATCATGCCAGGATTAGCAGGAAAAAGCAAAAAATTTCAGAATTGCACCTTGCAATGTGGAGATATTACTGTTTGTGCATTTACAATATTCATTGATTTTTGCCATTGAAAAACATCATGTTATTCATATACCAGAAATGTTTGAAGCTACTGACTGAATGAAAGGAGCTGGCATCTCACTCTCTTTGAATCTTCTTTATCATGCTAGGATTAGCAGGAAAGAGCAAAAAATTTCAGAATTGCACCTTGCAATGTGGAGATATTACTGTTTGTGCATTTACAATATTCATTGATTTTTGCCATTGAAAAACATCATGTTATTCATATACCAGAAATGTTTGAAGCTACTGACTGAATGAAAGGAGCTGGCATCTCACTCTCTTTGAATCTTCTTTATCATGCTAGGATTAGCAGGAAAAAGCAAAAAATTTCAGAATTGCACCTTGCAATGTGGAGATATTACTGTTTGTGCATTTACAATATTCATTGATTTTTGCCATTGAAAAACGTCCAGAAATGTTTGAAGCTACTGACTGAATGAAAGGAGCTGGCATCTCACTCTCTTTGAATCTTCTTTATCATGCTAGGATTAGCAGGAAAAAGCAAAAAATTTCAGAATTGCACCTTCCAATGTGGAGATATTACTGTTTGTGCATTTACAATATTCATTGATTTTTGCCATTGAAAAACATCATGTTATTCATATACCAGAAATGTTTGAAGCTACTGACTGAATGAAAGGAGCTGGCATCTCACTCTCTTTGAATCTTCTTTATCATGCTAGGATTAGCAGGAAAAAGCAAAAAATTTCAGAATTGCACCTTGCAATGTGGAGATATTACTGTTTGTGCATTTACAATATTCATTGATTTTTGCCATTGAAAAACGTCCAGAAATGTTTGAAGCTACTGACTGAATGAAAGGAGCTGGCATCTCACTCTCTTTGAATCTTCTTTATCATGCTAGGATTAGCAGGAAAAAGCAAAAAATATCAGAATTGCACCTTGCAATGTGGAGATATTACTGTTTGTGCATTTACAATATTCATTGATTTTTGCCATTGAAAAACATCATGTTATTCATATACCAGAAATGTTTGAAGCTACTGACTGAATGAAAGGAGCTGGCATCTCACTCTCTTTGAATCTTCTTTATCATGCTAGGATTAGCAGGAAAAAGCAAAAAATTTCAGAATTGCACCTTGCAATGTGGAGATATTACTGTTTGTGCATTTACAATATTCATTGATTTTTGCCATTGAAAAACATCATGTTATTCATATACCAGAAATGTTTGAAGCTACTGACTGAATGAAAGGAGCTGGCATCTCACTCTCTTTGAATCTTCTTTATCATGCTAGGATTAGCAGGAAAAAGCAAAAAATTTCAGAATTGCACCTTGCAATGTGGAGATATTACTGTTTGTGCATTTACAATATTCATTGATTTTTGCCATTGAAAAACGTCCAGAAATGTTTGAAGTTACTGACTAAATGAAAGGAGCTGGCATCTCACTCTCTTTGAATCTTCTTTATCATGCTAGGATTAGCAGTAAAAAGCAAAAAATTTCAGAATTGCACCTTGCAATGTGGAGATATTACTGTTTGTGCATTTACAATATTCATTGATTTTTGCCATTGAAAAACATCATGTTATTCATATACCAGAAATGTTTGAAGCTACTGACTGAATGAAAGGAGCTGGCATCTCACTCTCTTTGAATCTTCTTTATCATGCTAGGATTAGCAGGAAAAAGCAAAAAATTTCAGAATTGCACCTTGCAATGTGGAGATATTACTGTTTGTGCATTTACAATATTCATTGATTTTTGCCATTGAAAAACGTCCAGAAATGTTTGAAGCTACTGACTGAATGAAAGGAGCTGGCATCTCACTCTCTTTGAATCTTCTTTATCATGCTAGGATTAGCAGGAAAAAGCAAAAAATTTCAGAATTGCACCTTGCAATGTGGAGATATTACTGTTTGTGCATTTACAATATTCATTGATTTTTGCCATTGAAAAACGTCCAGAAATGTTTGAAGCTACTGACTGAATGAAAGGAGCTGGCATCTCACTCTCTTTGAATCTTCTTTATCATGCTAGGATTAGCAGTAAAAAGCAAAAAATTTCAGAATTGCACCTTGCAATGTGGAGATATTACTGTTTGTGCATTTACAATATTCATTGATTTTTGCCATTGAAAAACGTCCAGAAATGTTTGAAGCTACTGACTGAATGAAAGGAGCTGGCATCTCACTCTCTTTGAATCTTCTTTATCATGCTAGGATTAGCAGGAAAGAGCAAAAAATTTCAGAATTGCACCTTGCAATGTGGAGATATTACTGTTTGTGCATTTACAATATTCATTGATTTTTGCCATTGAAAAACATCATGTTATTCATATACCAGAAACGTTTGAAGCTACTGACTGAATGAAAGGAGCTCTCATCTCACTCTCTTTGAATCTTCTTTATCATGCTAGGATTAGCAGGAAAAAGCAAAAAATTTCAGAATTGCACCTTGCAATGTGGAGATATTACTGTTTGTGCATTTACAATATTCATTGATTTTTGCCATTGAAAAACATCATGTTATTCATATACCAGAAATGTTTGAAGCTACTGACTGAATGAAAGGAGCTGGCATCTCACTCTCTTTGAATCTTCTTTATCATGCTAGGATTAGCAGGAAAGAGCAAAAAATTTCAGAATTGCACCTTGCAATGTGGAGATATTACTGTTTGTGCATTTACAATATTCATTGATTTTTGCCATTGAAAAACATCATGTTATTCATATACCAGAAATGTTTGAAGCTACTGACTGAATGAAAGGAGCTGGCATCTCACTCTCTTTGAATCTTCTTTATCATGCTAGGATTAGCAGGAAAAAGCAAAAAATTTCAGAATTGCACCTTGCAATGTGGAGATATTACTGTTTGTGCATTTACAATATTCATTGATTTTTGCCATTGAAAAACGTCCAGAAATGTTTGAAGCTACTGACTGAATGAAAGGAGCTGGCATCTCACTCTCTTTGAATCTTCTTTATCATGCTAGGATTAGCAGGAAAAAGCAAAAAATTTCAGAATTGCACCTTCCAATGTGGAGATATTACTGTTTGTGCATTTACAATATTCATTGATTTTTGCCATTGAAAAACATCATGTTATTCATATACCAGAAATGTTTGAAGCTACTGACTGAATGAAAGGAGCTGGCATCTCACTCTCTTTGAATCTTCTTTATCATGCTAGGATTAGCAGGAAAAAGCAAAAAATATCAGAATTGCACCTTGCAATGTGGAGATATTACTGTTTGTGCATTTACAATATTCATTGATTTTTGCCATTGAAAAACATCATGTTATTCATATACCAGAAATGTTTGAAGCTACTGACTGAATGAAAGGAGCTGGCATCTCACTCTCTTTGAATCTTCTTTATCATGCTAGGATTAGCAGGAAAAAGCAAAAAATTTCAGAATTGCACCTTGCAATGTGGAGATATTACTGTTTGTGCATTTACAATATTCATTGATTTTTGCCATTGAAAAACATCATGTTATTCATATACCAGAAATGTTTGAAGCTACTGACTGAATGAAAGGAGCTGGCATCTCACTCTCTTTGAATCTTCTTTATCATGCTAGGATTAGCATGAAAAAGGTAAAAATTTCAGAATTGCACCTTGCAATGTGGAGATATTACTGTTTGTGCATTTACAATATTCATTGATTTTTGCCATTGAAAAACATCATGTTATTTATATACCAGAAATGTTTGAAGCTACTGACTGAATGAAAGGAGCTGGCATCTCACTCTCTTTGAATCTTCTTTATCATGCTAGGATTAGCAGGAAAAAGCAAAAAATTTCAGAATTGCACCTTGCAATGTGGAGATATTACTGTTTGTGCATTTACAATATTCATTGATTTTTGCCATTGAAAAACGTCCAGAAATGTTTGAAGCTACTGACTGAATGAAAGGAGCTGGCATCTCACTCTCTTTGAATCTTCTTTGTCATGCTAGGATTAGCAGGAAAAAGCAAAAAATTTCAGAATTGCACCTTGCAATGTGGAGATATTACTGTTTGTGCATTTACAATATTCATTGATTTTTGCCATTGAAAAACATCATGTTATTCATATACCAGAAATGTTTGAAGCTACTGACTGAATGAAAGGAGCTGGCATCTCACTCTCTTTGAATCTTCTTTATCATGCTAGGATTAGCAGGAAAAAGCAAAAAATTTCAGAATTGCACCTTGCAATGTGGAGATATTACTGTTTGTGCATTTACAATATTCATTGATTTTTGCCATTGAAAAACGTCCTGAAATGTTTGAAGCTACTGACTGAATGAAAGGAGCTGGCATCTCACTCTCTTTGAATCTTCTTTATCATGCTAAGATTAGCAGGAAAAAGCAAAAAAATTCAGAATTGCACCTTGCAATGTGGAGATATTACTGTTTGTGCATTTACAATATTCATTGATTTTTGCCATTGAAAAACATCATGTTATTCATATACCAGAAATGTTTGAAGCTACTGACTGAATGAAAGGAGCTGGCATCTCACTCTCTTTGAATCTTCTTTATCATGCTAGGATTAGCAGGAAAAAGCAAAAAATTTCAGAATTGCACCTTGCAATGTGGAGATATTACTGTTTGTGCATTTACAATATTCATTGATTTTTGCCATTGAAAAATGTCCAGAAATGTTTGAAGCTACTGACTGAATGAAAGGAGCTGGCATCTCACTCTCTTTGAATCTTCTTTATCATGCTAGGATTAGCAGGAAAAAGCAAACAATTTCAGAATTGCACCTTGCAATGTGGAGATATTACTCTTTGTGCATTTACAATATTCATTGATTTTTGCCATTGTAAAACATCATGTTATTCATATACCAGAAATGTTTGAAGCTACTGACTGAATGAAAGGAGCTGGCATCTCACTCTCTTTGAATCTTCTTTATCATGCTAGGATTAGCAGAAAAAAGCAAAAAATTTCAGAATTGCACCTTGCAATGTGGAGATATTACTGTTTGTGCATTTACAATATTCATTGATTTTTGCCATTGAAAAACATCATGTTATTCATATACCAGAAATGTTTGAAGCTACTGACTGAATGTAAGGAGCTGGCATCTCACTCTCTTTGAATCTTCTTTATCATGCTAGGATTAGCAGGAAAAAGCAAAAAATTTCAGAATTGCACCTTGCAATGTGGAGATATTACTGTTTGTGCATTTACAATATTCATTGATTTTTGCCATTGAAAAACGTCCAGAAATGTTTGAAGCTACTGACTGAATGAAAGGAGCTGGCATCTCACTCTCTTTTAATCTTCTTTATCATGCTAGGATTAGCAGGAAAAAGCAAAAAATTTCAGAATTGCACCTTGCAATGTGGAGATATTACTGTTTGTGCATTTACAATATTCATTGATTTTTGCCATTGAAAAACATCATGTGATTCATATACAAGAAATGTTTGAAGCTACTGACTGAATGAAAGGAGCTGGCATCTCACTCTCTTTGAATCTTCTTTATCATGCTAGGATTAGCAGGAAAAAGCAAAAAATTTCAGAATTGCACCTTGCAATGTGGAGATATTACTGTTTGTGCATTTACAATATTCATTGATTTTTGCCTTTGAAAAACATCATGTTATTCATATACCAGAAATGTTTGAAGCTACTGACTGAATGTAAGGAGCTGGCATCTCACTCTCTTTGAATCTTCTTTATCATGCTAGGATTAGCAGGAAAAAGCAAAAAATTTCAGAATTGCACCTTGCAATGTGGAGATATTACTGTTTGTGCATTTACAATATTCATTGATTTTTGCCATTGAAAAACGTCCAGAAATGTTTGAAGCTACTGACTGAATGAAAGGAGCTGGCATCTCACTCTCTTTGAATCTTCTTTATCATGCTAGGATTAGCAGGAAAAAGCAAAAAATTTCAGAATTGCACCTTGCAATGTGGAGATATTACTGTTTGTGCATTTACAATATTCATTGATTTTTGCCATTGAAAAACGTCCAGAAATGTTTGAAGCTACTGACTGAATGAAAGGAGCTGGCATCTCACTCTCTTTGAATCTTCTTTATCATGCTAGGATTAGCAGGAAAGAGCAAAAAATTTCAGAATTGCACCTTGCAATGTGGAGATATTACTGTTTGTGCATTTACAATATTCATTGATTTTTGCCATTGAAAAACATCATGTTATTCATATACCAGAAATGTTTGAAGCTACTGACTGAATGAAAGGAGCTGGCATCTCACTCTCTTTGAATCTTCTTTATCATGCTAGGAATAGCAGGAAAAAGCAAAAAATTTCAGAATTGCACCTTGCAATGTGGAGATATTACTGTTTGTGCATTTACAATATTCATTGACTTTTGCCATTGAAAAACGTCCAGAAATGTTTGAAGCTACTGACTGAATGAAAGGAGCTGGCATCTCACTCTCTTTGAATCTTCTTTATCATGCTAGGATTAGCAGGAAAAAGTAAAAAATTTCAGAATTGCACCTTGCAATGTGGAGATATTACTGTTTGTGCATTTACAATATTCATTGATTTTTGCCATTGAAAAACATCATGTTATTCATATACCAGAAATGTTTGAAGCTACTGACTGAATGAAAGGAGCTGGCATCTCACTCTCTTTGAATCTTCTTTATCATGCTAGGATTAGCAGGAAAGAGCAAAAAATTTCAGAATTGCACCTTGCAATGTGGAGATATTACTGTTTGTGCATTTACAATATTCATTGATTTTTGCCATTGAAAAACATCATGTTATTCATATACCAGAAATGTTTGAAGCTACTGACTGAATGAAAGGAGCTGGCATCTCACTCTCTTTGAATCTTCTTTATCATGCTAGGATTAGCAGGAAAAAGCAAAAAATTTCAGAATTGCACCTTGCAATGTGGAGATATTACTGTTTGTGCATTAACAATATTCATTGATTTTTGCCATTGAAAAATGTCCAGAAATGTTTGAAGCTACTGACTGAATGAAAGGAGCTGGCATCTCACTCTCTTTGAATCTTCTTTATCATGCTAGGATTAGCAGGAAAAAGCAAAAAATTTCAGAATTGCACCTTGCAATGTGGAGATATTACTGTTTGTGCATTTACAATATTCATTGATTTTTGCCATTGAAAAACATCATGTTATTCATATACCAGAAATGTTTGAAGCTACTGACTGAATGAAAGGAGCTGGCATCTCACTCTCTTTGAATCTTCTTTATCATGCTAGGATTAGCAGGAAAAAGCAAAAAATTTCAGAATTGCACCTTGCAATGTGGAGATATTACTGTTTGTGCATTTACAATATTCATTGATTTTTGCCATTGAAAAACGTCCAGAAATGTTTGAAGCTACTGACTGAATGAAAGGAGCTGGCATCTCACTCTCTTTGAATCTTCTTTATCATGCTAGGATTAGCAGGAAAAAGCAAAAAATATCAGAATTGCACCTTGCAATGTGGAGATATTACTGTTTGTGCATTTACAATATTCATTGATTTTTGCCATTGAAAAACATCATGTTATTCATATACCAGAAATGTTTGAAGCTACTGACTGAATGAAAGGAGCTGGCATCTCACTCTCTTTGAATCTTCTTTATCATGCTAGGATTAGCAGGAAAAAGCAAAAAATTTCAGAATTGCACCTTGCAATGTGGAGATATTACTGTTTGTGCATTTACAATATTCATTGATTTTTGCCATTGAAAAACATCATGTTATTCATATACCAGAAATGTTTGAAGCTACTGACTGAATGAAAGGAGCTGGCATCTCACTCTCTTTGAATCTTCTTTATCATGCTAGGATTAGCAGGAAAAAGCTAAAAATTTCAGAATTGCACCTTGCAATGTGGAGATATTACTGTTTGTGCATTTACAATATTCATTGATTTTTGCCATTGAAAAACATCATGTTATTTATATACCAGAAATGTTTGAAGCTACTGACTGAATGAAAGGAGCTGGCATCTCACTCTCTTTGAATCTTCTTTATCATGCTAGGATTAGCAGGAAAAAGCAAAAAATTTCAGAATTGCACCTTGCAATGTGGAGATATTACTGTTTGTGCATTTACAATATTCATTGATTTTTGCCATTGAAAAACGTCCAGAAATGTTTGAAGCTACTGACTGAATGAAAGGAGCTGGCATCTCACTCTCTTTGAATCTTCTTTATCATGCTAGGATTAGCAGGAAAAAGCAAAAAATTTCAGAATTGCACCTTGCAATGTGGAGATATTACTGTTTGTGCATTTACAATATTCATTGATTTTTGCCATTGAAAAACATCATGTTATTCATATACCAGAAATGTTTGAAGCTACTGACTGAATGAAAGGAGCTGGCATCTCACTCTCTTTGAATCTTCTTTATCATGCTAGGATTAGCAGGAAAAAGCAAAAAATTTCAGAATTGCACCTTGCAATGTGGAGATATTACTGTTTGTGCATTTACAATATTCATTGATTTTTGCCATTGAAAAACGTCCTGAAATGTTTGAAGCGACTGACTGAATGAAAAGAGCTGGCATCTCACTCTCTTTGAATCTTCTTTATCATGCTAAGATTAGCAGGAAAAAGCAAAAAAATTCAGAATTGCACCTTGCAATGTGGAGATATTACTGTTTGTGCATTTACAATATTCATTGATTTTTGCCATTGAAAAACATCATGTTATTCATATACCAGAAATGTTTGAAGCTACTGACTGAATGAAAGGAGCTGGCATCTCACTCTCTTTGAATCTTCTTTATCATGCTAGGATTAGCAGGAAAAGCAAAAAATTTCAGAATTGCACCTTGCAATGTGGAGATATTACTGTTTGTGCATTTACAATATTCATTGATTTTTGCCATTGAAAAACGTCCAGAAATGTTTGAAGCTACTGACTGAATGAAAGGAGCTGGCATCTCACTCTCTTTGAATCTTCTTTATCATGCTAGGATTAGCAGGAAAAAGCAAACAATTTCAGAATTGCACCTTGCAATGTGGAGATATTACTCTTTGTGCATTTACAATATTCATTGATTTTTGCCATTGTAAAACATCATGTTATTCATATACCAGAAATGTTTGAAGCTACTGACTGAATGAAAGGAGCTGGCATCTCACTCTCTTTGAATCTTCTTTATCATGCTAGGATTAGCAGAAAAAAGCAAAAAATTTCAGAATTGCACCTTGCAATGTGGAGATATTACTGTTTGTGCATTTACAATATTCATTGATTTTTGCCATTGAAAAACGTCCAGAAATGTTTGAAGCTACTGACTGAATGAAAGGAGCTGGCATCTCACTCTCTTTGAATCTTCTTTATCATGCTAGGATTAGCAGGAAAAAGCAAAAAATTTCAGAATTGCACCTTGCAATGTGGAGATATTACTGTTTGTGCATTTACAATATTCATTGATTTTTGCCATTGAAAAACGTCCAGAAATGTTTGAAGCTACTGACTGAATGAAAGGAGCTGGCATCTCACTCTCTTTGAATCTTCTTTATCATGCTAGGATTAGCAGGAAAAAGCAAAAAAATTTCAGAATTGCACCTTGCAATGTGGAGATATTACTGTTTGTGCATTTACAATATTCATTGATTTTTGCCATTGAAAAACATCATGTTATTCATATACCAGAAATGTTTGAAGCTACTGACTGAATGTAAGGAGCTGGCATCTCACTCTCTTTGAATCTTCTTTATCATGCTAGGATTAGCAGGAAAAAGCAAAAAATTTCAGAATTGCACCTTGCAATATGGAGATATTACTGTTTGTGCATTTACAATATTCATTGATTTTTGCCATTGAAAAACGTCCAGAAATGTTTGAAGCTACTGACTGAATGAAAGGAGCTGGCATTTCACTCTCTTTGAATCTTCTTTATCATGCTAGGATTAGCAGGAAAAAGCAAAAAATTTCAGAATTGCACCTTGCAATGTGGAGATATTACTGTTTGTGCATTTACAATATTCATTGATTTTTGCCATTGAAAAACATCCAGAAATGTTTGAAGCTACTGACTGAATGAAAGGAGCTGGCATCTCACTCTCTTTGAATCTTCTTTATCATGCTAGGATTAGCAGGAAAAAGCAAAAAATTTCAGAATTGCACCTTGCAATGTGGAGATATTACTGTTTGTGCATTTACAATATTCATTGATTTTTGCCATTGAAAAACGTCCAGAAATGTTTGAAGCTACTGACTGAATGAAAGGAGCTGGCATCTCACTCTCTTTGAATCTTCTTTATCATGCTAGGATTAGCAGGAAAAAGTAAAAAATTTCAGAATTGCACCTTGCAATGTGGAGATATTACTGTTTGTGCATTTACAATATTCATTGATTTTTGCCATTGAAAAACGTCCAGAAATGTTTGAAGCTACTGACTGAATGAAAGGAGCTGGCATCTCACTCTCTTTGAATCTTCTTTATCATGCTAGGATTAGCAGGAAAAAGCAAAAAATTTCAGAATTGCACCTTGCAATGTGGAGATATTACTGTTTGTGCATTTACAATATTCATTGATTTTTGCCATTGAAAAACATCATGTTATTCATATGCCAGAAATGTTTGAAGCTACTGACTGAATGAAAGGAGCTGGCATCTCACTCTCTTTGAATCTTCTTTATCATGCTAGGATTAGCAGGAAAAAGCAAAAAATTTCAAAATTGCACCTTGCAATGTGGAGATATTACTGTTTGTGCATTTACAATATTCATTGATTTTTGCCATTGAAAAACATCATGTTATTCATATACCAGAAATGTTTGAAGCTACTGACTGAATGAAAGGAGCTGGCATCTCACTCTCTTTGAATCTTCTTTATCATGCTAGGATTAGCAGTAAAAAGCAAAAAATTTCAGAATTGCACCTTGCAATGTGGAGATATTACTGTTTGTGCATTTACAATATTCATTGATTTTTGCCATTGAAAAATGTCCAGAAATGTTTGAAGCTACTGACTGAATGAAAGGAGCTGGCATCTCACTCTCTTTGAATCTTCTTTATCATGCTAGGATTAGCAGGACAAAGCAAAAAATTTCAGAATTGCACCTTGCAATGTGGAGATATTACTGTTTGTGCATTTACAATATTCATTGATTTTTGCCATTGAAAAACATCATGTTATTCATATACCAGAAATGTTTGAAGCTACTGACTGAATGAAAGGAGCTGGCATCTCACTCTCTTTGAATCTTCTTTATCATGCTAGGATTAGCAGGAAAAAGCAAAAAATTTCAGAATTGCACCTTGCAATGTGGAGATATTACTGTTTGTGCATTTACAATATTCATTGATTTTTGCCATTGAAAAACGTCCTGAAATGTTTGAAGCTACTGACTGAATGAAAGGAGCTGGCATCTCACTCTCTTTGAATCTTCTTTATCATGCTAAGATTAGCAGGAAAAAGCAAAAAAATTCAGAATTGCACCTTGCAATGTGGAGATATTACTGTTTGTGCATTTACAATATTCATTGATTTTTGCCATTGAAAAACATCATGTTATTCATATACCAGAAATGTTTGAAGCTACTGACTGAATGAAAGGAGCTGGCATCTCACTCTCTTTGAATCTTCTTTATCATGCTAGGATTAGCAGGAAAAAGCAAAAAATTTCAGAATTGCACCTTGCAATGTGGAGATATTACTGTTTGTGCATTTACAATATTCATTGATTTTTGCCATTGAAAAACGTCCAGAAATGTTTGAAGCTACTGACTGAATGAAAGGAGCTGGCATCTCACTCTCTTTGAATCTTCTTTATCATGCTAGGATTAGCAGGAAAAAGCAAACAATTTCAGAATTGCACCTTGCAATGTGGAGATATTACTCTTTGTGCATTTACAATATTCATTGATTTTTGCCATTGTAAAACATCATGTTATTCATATACCAGAAATGTTTGAAGCTACTGACTGAATGAAAGGAGCTGGCATCTCACTCTCTTTGAATCTTCTTTATCATGCTAGGATTAGCAGAAAAAAGCAAAAAATTTCAGAATTGCACCTTGCAATGTGGAGATATTACTGTTTGTGCATTTACAATATTCATTGATTTTTGCCATTGAAAAACATCATGTTATTCATATACCAGAAATGTTTGAAGCTACTGACTGAATGTAAGGAGCTGGCATCTCACTCTCTTTGAATCTTCTTTATCATGCTAGGATTAGCAGGAAAAAGCAAAAAAATTTCAGAATTGCACCTTGCAATGTGGAGATATTACTGTTTGTGCATTTACAATATTCATTGATTTTTGCCATTGAAAAATGTCCAGAAATGTTTGAAGCTACTGACTGAATGAAAGGAGCTGGCATCTCACTCTCTTTGAATCTTCTTTATCATGCTAGGATTAGCAGGAAAAAGCAAAAAATTTCAGAATTGCACCTTGCAATGTGGAGATATTACTGTTTGTGCATTTACAATATTCATTGATTTTTGCCATTGAAAAACATCATGTTATTCATATACCAGAAATGTTTGAAGCTACTGACTGAATGTAAGGAGCTGGCATCTCACTCTCTTTGAATCTTCTTTATCATGCTAGGATTAGCAGGAAAAAGCAAAAAATTTCAGAATTGCACCTTGCAATGTGGAGATATTACTGTTTGTGCATTTACAATATTCATTGATTTTTGCCATTGAAAAACGTCCAGAAATGTTTGAAGCTACTGACTGAATGAAAGGAGCTGGCATCTCACTCTCTTTGAATCTTCTTTATCATGCTAGGATTAGCAGGAAAAAGCAAAAAATTTCAGAATTGCACCTTGCAATGTGGAGATATTACTGTTTGTGCATTTACAATATTCATTGATTTTTGCCATTGAAAAACGTCCAGAAATGTTTGAAGCTACTGACTGAATGAAAGGAGCTGGCATCTCACTCTCTTTGAATCTTCTTTATCATGCTAGGATTAGCAGGAAAAAGCAAAAAATTTCAGAATTGCACCTTGCAATGTGGAGATATTACTGTTTGTGCATTTACAATATTCATTGATTTTTGCCATTGAAAAACATCATGTTATTCATATACCAGAAATGTTTGAAGCTACTGACTGAATGTAAGGAGCTGGCATCTCACTCTCTTTGAATCTTCTTTATCATGCTAGGATTAGCAGGAAAAAGCAAAAAATTTCAGAATTGCACCTTGCAATATGGAGATATTACTGTTTGTGCATTTACAATATTCATTGATTTTTGCCATTGAAAAACGTCCAGAAATGTTTGAAGCTACTGACTGAATGAAAGGAGCTGGCATTTCACTCTCTTTGAATCTTCTTTATCATGCTAGGATTAGCAGGAAAAAGCAAAAAATTTCAGAATTGCACCTTGCAATGTGGAGATATTACTGTTTGTGCATTTACAATATTCATTGATTTTTGCCATTGAAAAACATCCAGAAATGTTTGAAGCTACTGACTGAATGAAAGGAGCTGGCATCTCACTCTCTTTGAATCTTCTTTATCATGCTAGGATTAGCAGGAAAAAGCAAAAAATTTCAGAATTGCACCTTGCAATGTGGAGATATTACTGTTTGTGCATTTACAATATTCATTGATTTTTGCCATTGAAAAACATCATGTTATTCATATACCAGAAATGTTTGAAGCTACTGACTGAATGAAAGGAGCTGGCATCTCACTCTCTTTGAATCTTCTTTATCATGCTAGGATTAGCAGGAAAAAGCAAAAAATTTCAGAATTGCACCTTGCAATGTGGAGATATTACTGTTTGTGCATTTACAATATTCATTGATTTTTGCCATTGAAAAACGTCCAGAAATGTTTGAAGCTACTGACTGAATGAAAGGAGCTGGCATCTCACTCTCTTTGAATCTTCTTTATCATGCTAGGATTAGCAGGAAAAAGTAAAAAATTTCAGAATTGCACCTTGCAATGTGGAGATATTACTGTTTGTGCATTTACAATATTCATTGATTTTTGCCATTGAAAAACGTCCAGAAATGTTTGAAGCTACTGACTGAATGAAAGGAGCTGGCATCTCACTCTCTTTGAATCTTCTTTATCATGCTAGGATTAGCAGGAAAAAGCAAGAAATTTCAGAATTGCACCTTGCAATGTGGAGATATTACTGTTTGTGCATTTACAATATTCATTGATTTTTGCCATTGAAAAACATCATGTTATTCATATGCCAGAAATGTTTGAAGCTACTGACTGAATGAAAGGAGCTGGCATCTCACTCTCTTTGAATCTTCTTTATCATGCTAGGATTAGCAGGAAAAAGCAAAAAATTTCAGAATTGCACCTTGCAATGTGGAGATTTTACTGTTTGTGCATTTACAATATTCATTGATTTTTGCCATTGAAAAACATCATGTTATTCATATACCAGAAATGTTTGAAGCTACTGACTGAATGAAAGGAGCTGACATCTCACTCTCTTTGAATCTTCTTTATCATGCTAGGATTAGCAGTAAAAAGCAAAAAATTTCAGAATTGCACCTTGCAATGTGGAGATATTACTGTTTGTGCATTTACAATATTCATTGATTTTTGCCATTGAAAAATGTCCAGAAATGTTTGAAGCTACTGACTGAATGAAAGGAGCTGGCATCTCACTCTCTTTGAATCTTCTTTATCATGCTAGGATTAGCAGGACAAAGCAAAAAATTTCAGAATTGCACCTTGCAATGTGGAGATATTACTGTTTGTGCATTTACAATATTCATTGATTTTTGCCATTGAAAAACGTCCAGAAATGTTTGAAGCTACTGACTGAATGAAAGGAGCTGGCATCTCACTCTCTTTGAATCTTCTTTATCATGCTAGGATTAGCAGGAAGAAGCAAAAAATTTCAGAATTGCACCTTGCAATGTGGAGATATTACTGTTTGTGCATTTACAATATTCATTGATTTTTGCCATTGAAAAACCTCCAGAAATGTTTGAAGCTACTGACTGAATGAAAGGAGCTGGCATCTCACTCTCTTTGAATCTTCTTTATCATGCTAGGATTAGCAGGAAAAAGCAAAAAATTTCAGAATTGCACCTTGCAATGTGGAGATATTACTGTTTGTGCATTTACAATATTCATTGATTTTTGCCATTGAAAAACATCATGTTATTCATATACCAGAAATGTTTGAAGCTACTGACTGAATGAAAGGAGCTGGCATCTCACTCTCTTTGAATCTTCTTTATCATGCTAGGATTAGCAGGAAAAAGCAAAAAATTTCAGAATTGCACCTTGCAATGAGGAGATATTACTGTTTGTGCATTTACAATATTCATTGATTTTTGCCATTGAAAAACATCATGTTATTCATATACCAGAAATGTTTGAAGCTACTGACTGAATGAAAGGAGCTGGCATCTCACTCTCTTTGAATCTTCTTTATCATGCTAGGATTAGCAGGAAAAAGCAAAAAATTTCAGAATTGCACCTTGCAATGTGGAGATTTTACTGTTTGTGCATTTACAATATTCATTGATTTTTGCCATTGAAAAACGTCCAGAAATGTTTGAAGCTACTGACTGAATGAAAGGAGCTGGCATCTCACTCTCTTTGAATCTTCTTTATCATGCTAGGATTAGCAGGAAAAAGCAAACAATTTCAGAATTGCACCTTGCAATGTGGAGATATTACTCTTTGTGCATTTACAATATTCATTGATTTTTGCCATTGTAAAACATCATGTTATTCATATACCAGAAATGTTTGAAGCTACTGACTGAATGAAAGGAGCTGGCATCTCACTCTCTTTGAATCTTCTTTATCATGCTAGGATTAGCAGAAAAAAGCAAAAAATTTCAGAATTGCACCTTGCAATGTGGAGATATTACTGTTTGTGCATTTACAATATTCATTGATTTTTGCCATTGAAAAACGTCCAGAAATGTTTGAAGCTACTGACTGAATGAAAGGAGCTGGCATCTCACTCTCTTTGAATCTTCTTTATCATGCTAGGATTAGCAGGAAAAAGCAAAAAATTTCAGAATTGCACCTTGCAATGTGGAGATATTACTGTTTGTGCATTTACAATATTCATTGATTTTTGCCATTGAAAAACGTCCAGAAATGTTTGAAGCTACTGACTGAATGAAAGGAGCTGGCATCTCACTCTCTTTGAATCTTCTTTATCATGCTAGGATTAGCAGGAAAAAGCAAAAAAATTTCAGAATTGCACCTTGCAATGTGGAGATATTACTGTTTGTGCATTTACAATATTCATTGATTTTTGCCATTGAAAAACATCATGTTATTCATATACCAGAAATGTTTGAAGCTACTGACTGAATGTAAGGAGCTGGCATCTCACTCTCTTTGAATCTTCTTTATCATGCTAGGATTAGCAGGAAAAAGCAAAAAATTTCAGAATTGCACCTTGCAATATGGAGATATTACTGTTTGTGCATTTACAATATTCATTGATTTTTGCCATTGAAAAACGTCCAGAAATGTTTGAAGCTACTGACTGAATGAAAGGAGCTGGCATTTCACTCTCTTTGAATCTTCTTTATCATGCTAGGATTAGCAGGAAAAAGCAAAAAATTTCAGAATTGCACCTTGCAATGTGGAGATATTACTGTTTGTGCATTTACAATATTCATTGATTTTTGCCATTTAAAAACATCCAGAAATGTTTGAAGCTACTGACTGAATGAAAGGAGCTGGCATCTCACTCTCTTTGAATCTTCTTTATCATGCTAGGATTAGCAGGAAAAAGCAAAAAATTTCAGAATTGCACCTTGCAATGTGGAGATATTACTGTTTGTGCATTTACAATATTCATTGATTTTTGCCATTGAAAAACGTCCAGAAATGTTTGAAGCTACTGACTGAATGAAAGGAGCTGGCATCTCACTCTCTTTGAATCTTCTTTATCATGCTAGGATTAGCAGGAAAAAGTAAAAAATTTCAGAATTGCACCTTGCAATGTGGAGATATTACTGTTTGTGCATTTACAATATTCATTGATTTTTGCCATTGAAAAACGTCCAGAAATGTTTGAAGCTACTGACTGAATGAAAGGAGCTGGCATCTCACTCTCTTTGAATCTTCTTTATCATGCTAGGATTAGCAGGAAAAAGCAAAAAATTTCAGAATTGCACCTTGCAATGTGGAGATATTACTGTTTGTGCATTTACAATATTCATTGATTTTTGCCATTGAAAAACATCATGTTATTCATATGCCAGAAATGTTTGAAGCTACTGACTGAATGAAAGGAGCTGGCATCTCACTCTCTTTGAATCTTCTTTATCATGCTAGGATTAGCAGGAAAAAGCAAAAAATTTCAGAATTGCACCTTGCAATGTGGAGATATTACTGTTTGTGCATTTACAATATTCATTGATTTTTGCCATTGAAAAACATCATGTTATTCATATACCAGAAATGTTTGAAGCTACTGACTGAATGAAAGGAGCTGGCATCTCACTCTCTTTGAATCTTCTTTATCATGCTAGGATTAGCAGTAAAAAGCAAAAAATTTCAGAATTGCACCTTGCAATGTGGAGATATTACTGTTTGTGCATTTACAATATTCATTGATTTTTGCCATTGAAAAATGTCCAGAAATGTTTGAAGCTACTGACTGAATGAAAGGAGCTGGCATCTCACTCTCTTTGAATCTTCTTTATCATGCTAGGATTAGCAGGACAAAGCAAAAAATTTCAGAATTGCACCTTGCAATGTGGAGATATTACTGTTTGTGCATTTACAATATTCATTGATTTTTGCCATTGAAAAACATCATGTTATTCATATACCAGAAATGTTTGAAGCTACTGACTGAATGAAAGGAGCTGGCATCTCACTCTCTTTGAATCTTCTTTATCATGCTAGGATTAGCAGGAAAAAGCAAAAAATTTCAGAATTGCACCTTGCAATGTGGAGATATTACTGTTTGTGCATTTACAATATTCATTGATTTTTGCCATTGAAAAACGTCCTGAAATGTTTGAAGCTACTGACTGAATGAAAGGAGCTGGCATCTCACTCTCTTTGAATCTTCTTTATCATGCTAAGATTAGCAGGAAAAAGCAAAAAAATTCAGAATTGCACCTTGCAATGTGGAGATATTACTGTTTGTGCATTTACAATATTCATTGATTTTTGCCATTGAAAAACATCATGTTATTCATATACCAGAAATGTTTGAAGCTACTGACTGAATGAAAGGAGCTGGCATCTCACTCTCTTTGAATCTTCTTTATCATGCTAGGATTAGCAGGAAAAAGCAAAAAATTTCAGAATTGCACCTTGCAATGTGGAGATATTACTGTTTGTGCATTTACAATATTCATTGATTTTTGCCATTGAAAAACGTCCAGAAATGTTTGAAGCTACTGACTGAATGAAAGGAGCTGGCATCTCACTCTCTTTGAATCTTCTTTATCATGCTAGGATTAGCAGGAAAAAGCAAACAATTTCAGAATTGCACCTTGCAATGTGGAGATATTACTCTTTGTGCATTTACAATATTCATTGATTTTTGCCATTGTAAAACATCATGTTATTCATATACCAGAAATGTTTGAAGCTACTGACTGAATGAAAGGAGCTGGCATCTCACTCTCTTTGAATCTTCTTTATCATGCTAGGATTAGCAGAAAAAAGCAAAAAATTTCAGAATTGCACCTTGCAATGTGGAGATATTACTGTTTGTGCATTTACAATATTCATTGATTTTTGCCATTGAAAAACATCATGTTATTCATATACCAGAAATGTTTGAAGCTACTGACTGAATGTAAGGAGCTGGCATCTCACTCTCTTTGAATCTTCTTTATCATGCTAGGATTAGCAGGAAAAAGCAAAAAAATTTCAGAATTGCACCTTGCAATGTGGAGATATTACTGTTTGTGCATTTACAATATTCATTGATTTTTGCCATTGAAAAATGTCCAGAAATGTTTGAAGCTACTGACTGAATGAAAGGAGCTGGCATCTCACTCTCTTTGAATCTTCTTTATCATGCTAGGATTAGCAGGAAAAAGCAAAAAATTTCAGAATTGCACCTTGCAATGTGGAGATATTACTGTTTGTGCATTTACAATATTCATTGATTTTTGCCATTGAAAAACATCATGTTATTCATATACCAGAAATGTTTGAAGCTACTGACTGAATGTAAGGAGCTGGCATCTCACTCTCTTTGAATCTTCTTTATCATGCTAGGATTAGCAGGAAAAAGCAAAAAATTTCAGAATTGCACCTTGCAATGTGGAGATATTACTGTTTGTGCATTTACAATATTCATTGATTTTTGCCATTGAAAAACGTCCAGAAATGTTTGAAGCTACTGACTGAATGAAAGGAGCTGGCATCTCACTCTCTTTGAATCTTCTTTATCATGCTAGGATTAGCAGGAAAAAGCAAAAAATTTCAGAATTGCACCTTGCAATGTGGAGATATTACTGTTTGTGCATTTACAATATTCATTGATTTTTGCCATTGAAAAACGTCCAGAAATGTTTGAAGCTACTGACTGAATGAAAGGAGCTGGCATCTCACTCTCTTTGAATCTTCTTTATCATGCTAGGATTAGCAGGAAAAAGCAAAAAATTTCAGAATTGCACCTTGCAATGTGGAGATATTACTGTTTGTGCATTTACAATATTCATTGATTTTTGCCATTGAAAAACATCATGTTATTCATATACCAGAAATGTTTGAAGCTACTGACTGAATGTAAGGAGCTGGCATCTCACTCTCTTTGAATCTTCTTTATCATGCTAGGATTAGCAGGAAAAAGCAAAAAATTTCAGAATTGCACCTTGCAATATGGAGATATTACTGTTTGTGCATTTACAATATTCATTGATTTTTGCCATTGAAAAACGTCCAGAAATGTTTGAAGCTACTGACTGAATGAAAGGAGCTGGCATTTCACTCTCTTTGAATCTTCTTTATCATGCTAGGATTAGCAGGAAAAAGCAAAAAATTTCAGAATTGCACCTTGCAATGTGGAGATATTACTGTTTGTGCATTTACAATATTCATTGATTTTTGCCATTGAAAAACATCCAGAAATGTTTGAAGCTACTGACTGAATGAAAGGAGCTGGCATCTCACTCTCTTTGAATCTTCTTTATCATGCTAGGATTAGCAGGAAAAAGCAAAAAATTTCAGAATTGCACCTTGCAATGTGGAGATATTACTGTTTGTGCATTTACAATATTCATTGATTTTTGCCATTGAAAAACATCATGTTATTCATATACCAGAAATGTTTGAAGCTACTGACTGAATGAAAGGAGCTGGCATCTCACTCTCTTTGAATCTTCTTTATCATGCTAGGATTAGCAGGAAAAAGCAAAAAATTTCAGAATTGCACCTTGCAATGTGGAGATATTACTGTTTGTGCATTTACAATATTCATTGATTTTTGCCATTGAAAAACGTCCAGAAATGTTTGAAGCTACTGACTGAATGAAAGGAGCTGGCATCTCACTCTCTTTGAATCTTCTTTATCATGCTAGGATTAGCAGGAAAAAGTAAAAAATTTCAGAATTGCACCTTGCAATGTGGAGATATTACTGTTTGTGCATTTACAATATTCATTGATTTTTGCCATTGAAAAACGTCCAGAAATGTTTGAAGCTACTGACTGAATGAAAGGAGCTGGCATCTCACTCTCTTTGAATCTTCTTTATCATGCTAGGATTAGCAGGAAAAAGCAAGAAATTTCAGAATTGCACCTTGCAATGTGGAGATATTACTGTTTGTGCATTTACAATATTCATTGATTTTTGCCATTGAAAAACATCATGTTATTCATATGCCAGAAATGTTTGAAGCTACTGACTGAATGAAAGGAGCTGGCATCTCACTCTCTTTGAATCTTCTTTATCATGCTAGGATTAGCAGGAAAAAGCAAAAAATTTCAGAATTGCACCTTGCAATGTGGAGATTTTACTGTTTGTGCATTTACAATATTCATTGATTTTTGCCATTGAAAAACATCATGTTATTCATATACCAGAAATGTTTGAAGCTACTGACTGAATGAAAGGAGCTGACATCTCACTCTCTTTGAATCTTCTTTATCATGCTAGGATTAGCAGTAAAAAGCAAAAAATTTCAGAATTGCACCTTGCAATGTGGAGATATTACTGTTTGTGCATTTACAATATTCATTGATTTTTGCCATTGAAAAATGTCCAGAAATGTTTGAAGCTACTGACTGAATGAAAGGAGCTGGCATCTCACTCTCTTTGAATCTTCTTTATCATGCTAGGATTAGCAGGACAAAGCAAAAAATTTCAGAATTGCACCTTGCAATGTGGAGATATTACTGTTTGTGCATTTACAATATTCATTGATTTTTGCCATTGAAAAACGTCCAGAAATGTTTGAAGCTACTGACTGAATGAAAGGAGCTGGCATCTCACTCTCTTTGAATCTTCTTTATCATGCTAGGATTAGCAGGAAGAAGCAAAAAATTTCAGAATTGCACCTTGCAATGTGGAGATATTACTGTTTGTGCATTTACAATATTCATTGATTTTTGCCATTGAAAAACCTCCAGAAATGTTTGAAGCTACTGACTGAATGAAAGGAGCTGGCATCTCACTCTCTTTGAATCTTCTTTATCATGCTAGGATTAGCAGGAAAAAGCAAAAAATTTCAGAATTGCACCTTGCAATGTGGAGATATTACTGTTTGTGCATTTACAATATTCATTGATTTTTGCCATTGAAAAACATCATGTTATTCATATACCAGAAATGTTTGAAGCTACTGACTGAATGAAAGGAGCTGGCATCTCACTCTCTTTGAATCTTCTTTATCATGCTAGGATTAGCAGGAAAAAGCAAAAAATTTCAGAATTGCACCTTGCAATGAGGAGATATTACTGTTTGTGCATTTACAATATTCATTGATTTTTGCCATTGAAAAACATCATGTTATTCATATACCAGAAATGTTTGAAGCTACTGACTGAATGAAAGGAGCTGGCATCTCACTCTCTTTGAATCTTCTTTATCATGCTAGGATTAGCAGGAAAAAGCAAAAAATTTCAGAATTGCACCTTGCAATGTGGAGATTTTACTGTTTGTGCATTTACAATATTCATTGATTTTTGCCATTGAAAAACATCATGTTATTCATATACCAGAAATGTTTGAAGCTACTGACTGAATGAAAGGAGCTGGCATCTCACTCTCTTTGAATCTTCTTTATCATGCTAGGATTAGCAGGAAAAAGCAAAAAATTTCAGAATTGCACCTTGCAATGTGAAGATATTACTGTTTGTGCATTTACAATATTCATTGATTTTTGCCATTGAAAAACGTCCAGAAATGTTTGAAGCTACTGACTGAATGAAAGGAGCTTTCATCTCACTCTCTTTGAATCTTCTTTATCATGCTAGGATTAGCAGGAAAAAGCAAAAAATTTCAGAATTGCACCTTGCAATGTGGAGATATTACTGTTTGTGCATTTACAATATTCATTGATTTTTGCCATTGAAAAACATCATGTTATTCATATACCAGAAATGTTTGAAGCTACTGACTGAATGAAAGGAGCTGGCATCTCACTCTCTTTGAATCTTCTTTATCATGCTAGGATTAGCAGGAAAAAGCAAAAAATTTCAGAATTGCACTTTGCAATGTGGAGATATTACTGTTTGTGCATTTACAATATTCATTGATTTTTGCCATTGAAAAACGTCCAGAAATGTTTGAAGCTACTGACTGAATGAAAGGAGCTGGCATCTCACTCTCTTTGAATCTTCTTTATCATGCTAGGATTAGCAGGAAAAAGCAAAAAATTTCAGAATTGCACCTTGCAATGTGGAGATATTACTGTTTGTGCATTTACAATATTCATTGATTTTTGCCATTGAAAAACGTCCAGAAATGTTTGAAGCTACTGACTGAATGAAAGGAGCTGGCATCTCACTCTCTTTGAATCTTCTTTATCATGCTAGGATTAGCAGGAAAAAGCAAAAAATTTCAGAATTGCACCTTGCAATGTGGAGATATTACTGTTTGTGCATTTACAATATTCATTGATTTTTGCCATTGAAAAACATCATGTTATTCATATACCAGAAATGTTTGAAGCTACTGACTGAATGAAAGGAGCTGGCATCTCACTCTCTTTGAATCTTCTTTATCATGCTAGGATTAGCAGGAAAAAGCAAAAAATTTCAGAATTGCACCTTGCAATGTGGAGATATTACTGTTTGTGCATTTACAATATTCATTGATTTTTGCCATTGAAAAACGTCCAGAAATGTTTGAAGCTACTGACTGAATGAAAAGAGCTGGCATCTCACTCTCTTTGAATCTTCTTTTTCATGATAGGATTAGCAGGAAAAAGCAAAATATTTCAGAATTGCACCTTGCAATGTGGAGATATTACTGTTTGTGCATTTACAATATTCATTGATTTTTGCCATTGTAAAACATCATGTTATTCATATAAGAGAAATGTTTGAAGCTACTGACTGAATGAAAGGAGCTGGCATCTCACTCTCTTTGAATCTTCTTTATCATGCTAGGATTAGCAGGAAAAAGCAAAAAATTTCAGAATTGCACCTTGCAATGTGGAGATATTACTGTTTGTGCATTTACAATATTCATTGATTTTTGCCATTGAAAAACGTCCAGAAATGTTTGAAGCTACTGACTGAATGAAAGGAGTTGGCATCTCACTCTCTTTGAATCTTCTTTATCATGCTAGGATTAGCAGGAAAAAGCAAAAAATTTCAAAATTGCACCTTGCAATGTGGAGATATTACTGTTTGTACATTTACAATATTCATTGATTTTTGCCATTGAAAAACGTCCAGAAATGTTTGAAGCTACTGACTGAATGAAAGGAGCTGGCATCTCACTCTCTTTGAATCTTCTTTATCATGCTAGGATTAGCAGGAAAAAGCAAAAAATTTCAGAATTGCACCTTGCAATGTGGAGATATTACTGTTTGTGCATTTACAATATTCATTGATTTTTGCCATTGAAAAACGTCCAGAAATGTTTGAAGCTACTGACTGAATGAAAGGAGCTGGCATCTCACTCTCTTTGAATCTTCTTTATCATGTTAGGATTAGCAGGAAAAAGCAAAAAATTTCAGAATTGCACCTTGCAATGTGGAGATATTACTGTTTGTGCATTTACAATATTCATTGATTTTTGCCATTGAAAAACATCATGTTATTCATATACCAGAAATGTTTGAAGCTACTGACTGAATGAAAGGAGCTGGCATCTCAATCTCTTTGAATCTTCTTTATCATGCTAGGATTAGCAGGAAAAAGCAAAAAATTTCAGAATTGCACCTTGCAATGTGGAGATATTACTGTTTGTGCATTTACAATATTCATTGATTTTTGCCATTGAAAAACGTCCAGAAATGTTTGAAGCTACTGACTGAATGAAAGGAGCTGGCATCTCACTCTCTTTGAATCTTCTTTATCATGCTAGGATTAGCAGGAAAAAGCAAAAAATTTCAGAATAGCACCTTGCAATGTGGAGATATTACTGTTTGTGCATTTACAATATTCATTGATTTTTGCCATTGAAAAACATCATGTTATTCATATACCAGAAATGTTTGAAGCTACTGACTGAATGAAAGGAGCTGGCATCTCACTCTCTTTGAATCTTCTTTATCATGCTAGAATTAGCAGGAAAAAGCAAAAAATTTCAGAATTGCACCTTGCAATGTGGAGATATTACTGTTTGTGCATTTACAATCTTCATTGATTTTTGCCATTGAAAAACATCATGTTATTCATATACCAGAAATGTTTGAAGCTACTGACTGAATGAAAGGAGCTGGCATCTCACTCTCTTTGAATCTTCTTTATCATGCTAGGATTAGCAGGAAAAAGCAAAAAATTTCAGAATTGCACCTTGCAATGTGGAGATATTACTGTTTGTGCATTTACAATATTCATTGATTTTTGCCATTGAAAAACGTCCAGAAAAGTTTGAAGCTACTGACTGAATGAAAGGAGCTGGCATCTCACTCTCTTTAAATCTTCTTTATCATGCTAGGATTAGCAGGAAAAAGCAAAAAATTTCAGAATTGCACTTTGCAATGTGGAGATATTACTGTTTGTGCATTTACAATATTCATTGATTTTTGCCATTGAAAAACATCATGTTATTCATATACCAGAAATGTTTAAAGCTACTGACTGAATGAAAGGAGCTGGCATCTCACTCTCTTTGAATCTTCTTTATCATGCTAGGATTAGCAGGAAAAAGCAAAAAATTTCAGAATTGCACCTTGCAATGTGGAGATATTACTGTTTGTGCATTTACAATATTCATTAATTTTTGCCATTGAAAAACGTCCAGAAATGTTTGAAGCTACTGACTGAATGAAAGGAGCTGGCATCTCACTCTCTTTGAATCTTCTTTATCATGCTAGGATTAGCAGGAAAAAGCAAAAAATTTCAGAATTGCACCTTGCAATGTGGAGATATTACTGTTTGTGCATTTACAATATTCATTGATTTTTGCCATTGAAAAACTTCCAGAAATGTTTGAAGCTACTGACTGAATGAAAGGAGCTGGCATCTCACTCTCTTTGAATCTTCTTTATCATGCTAGGATTAGCAGGAAAAAGCAAAAAATTTCAGAATTGCACCTTGCAAAGTGGAGATATTACTGTTTGTGCATTTACAATATTCATTGATTTTTGCCATTGAAAAACATCATGTTATTCATATACCAGAAATGTTTGAAGCTACTGACTGAATGAAAGGAGCTGGCATCTCACTCTCTTTGAATCTTCTTTATCATGCTAGGATTAGCAGGAAAAAGCAAAAAATTTCAGAATTGCACCTTGCAATGTGGAGATCTTACTGTTTGTGCATTTACAATATTCATTGATTTTTGCCATTGAAAAACATCATGTTATTCATATACCAGAAATGTTTGAAGCTACTGACTGAATGAAAGGAGCTGGCATCTCACTCTCTCTGAATCTTCTTTATCATGCTAGGATTAGCAGGAAAAAGCAAAAAATTTCAGAATTGCACCTTGCAATGTGGAGATATTACTGTTTGTGCATTTACAATATTCATTGATTTTTGCCATTGAAAAACATCATGTTATTCATATACCAGAAATGTTTGAAGCTACTGACTGAATGAAAGGAGCTGGCATCTCACTGTCTTTGAATCTTCTTTATCA
Source organism: Phyllobates terribilis (assembly GCF_046119375.1). Classification (NCBI taxonomy): domain Eukaryota; kingdom Metazoa; phylum Chordata; class Amphibia; order Anura; family Dendrobatidae; genus Phyllobates; species Phyllobates terribilis. The sequence goes on along the minus strand of NW_027363806.1, from coordinate 313,431 downwards.
TGCTAGGATTAGCAGGAAAAAGCAAAAAATTTCAGAATTGCACCTTGCAATGTGGAGATATTACTGTTTGTGCATTTACAATATTCATTGATTTTTGCCATTGAAAAACGTCCAGAAATGTTTGAAGCTACTGACTGAATGAAAGGAGCTGGCATCTCACTCTCTTTGAATCTTCTTTATCATGCTAGGATTAGCAGGAAAAAGCAAAAAATTTCAGAATTGCACCTTGCAATGTGGAGATATTACTGTTTGTGCATTTACAATATTCATTGATTTTTGCCATTGAAAAACTTCCAGAAATGTTTGAAGCTACTGACTGAATGAAAGGAGCTGGCATCTCACTCTCTTTGAATCTTCTTTATCATGCTAGGATTAGCAGGAAAAAGCAAAAAATTTCAGAATTACACCTTGCAAAGTGGAGATATTACTGTTTGTGCATTTACAATATTCATTGATTTTTGCCATTGAAAAACATCATGTTATTCATATACCAGAAATGTTTGAAGCTACTGACTGAATGAAAGGAGCTGGCATCTCACTCTCTTTGAATCTTCTTTATCATGCTAGGATTAGCAGGAAAAAGCAAAAAATTTCAGAATTGCACCTTGCAATGTGGAGATATTACTGTTTGTGCATTTACAATATTCATTGATTTTTGCCATTGAAAAACATCATGTTATTCATATACCAGAAATGTTTGAAGCTACTGACTGAATGAAAGGAGCTGGCATCTCACTCTCTCTGAATCTTCTTTATCATGCTAGGATTAGCAGGAAAAAGCAAAAAATTTCAGAATTGCACCTTGCAATGTGGAGATATTACTGTTTGTGCATTTACAATATTCATTGATTTTTGCCATTGAAAAACGTCCAGAAATGTTTGAAGCTACTGACTGAATGAAAGGAGCTGGCATCTCACTGTCTTTGAATCTTCTTTATCATGCTAGGATTAGCAGTAAAAAGCAAAAAATTTCAGAATTGCACCTTGCAATGTGGAGATATTACTGTTTGTGCATTTACAATATTCATTGATTTTTGCCATTGAAAAACATCATGTTATTCATATACCAGAAATGTTTGAAGCTACTGACTGAATGAAAGGAGCTGGCATCTCACTCTCTTTGAATCTTCTTTATCATGCTAGGATTAGCAGGAAAAAGCAAAAAATTTCAGAATTGCACCTTGCAATGTGGAGATATTACTGTTTGTGCATTTACAATATTCATTGATTTTTGCCATTGAAAAACGTCCAGAAATGTTTGAAGCTACTGACTGAAGGAAAGAGCTGGCATCTCACTCTCTTTGAATCTTCTTTATCATGCTAGGATTAGCAGGAAAAAGCAAAAAATTTCAGAATTGCACCTTGCAATGTGGAGATATTACTGTTTGTGCATTTACAATATTCATTGATTTTTGCCATTGAAAAACGTCCAGAAATGTTTGAAGCTACTGACTGAATGAAAGGAGCTGGCATCTCACTCTCTTTGAATCTTCTTTATCATGCTAGGATTAGCAGGAAAAAGCAAAAAATTTCAGAATTGCACCTTGCAATGTGGAGATATTACTGTTTGTGCATTTACAATATTCATTGATTTTTGCCATTGAAAAACGTCCAGAAATGTTTGAAGCTACTGACTGAATGAAAGGAGCTGGCATCTCACTCTCTTTGAATCTTCTTTTTCATGCTAGGATTAGCAGGAAAAAGCAAAAAATTTCAGAATTGCACCTTGCAATGTGGAGATATTACTGTTTGTGCATTTACAATATTCATTGATTTTTGCCATTGTAAAACATCATGTTATTCATATACAAGAAATGTTTGAAGCTACTGACTGAATGAAAGGAGCTGGCATCTCACTCTCTTTGAATCTTCTTTATCATGCTAGGATTAGCAGGAAAAAGCAAAAAATTTCAGAATTGCACCTTGCAATGTGGAGATATTACTGTTTGTGCATTTACAATATTCATTGATTTTTGCCATTGAAAACGTCCAGAAATGTATGAAGCTACTGACTGAATGAAAGGAGCTGGCATCTCACTCTCTTTGATCCTTCTTTATCATGCTAGGATTAGCAGTAAAAAGCAAAAAATTTCAGAATTGCACCTTGCAATGTGGAGATATTACTGTTTGTGCATTTACAATATTCATTGATTTTTGCCATTGAAAAACATCATGTTATTCATATACCAGAAATGTTTGAAGCTACTGACTGAATGAAAGGAGCTGGCATCTCACTCTCTTTGAATCTTCTTTATCATGCTAGGATTAGCAGGAAAAAGCAAAAAATTTCAGAATTGCACCTTGCAATGTGGAGATATTACTGTTTGTGCATTTACAATATTCATTGATTTTTGCCATTGAAAAACGTCCAGAAATGTTTGAAGCTACTGACTGAATGAAAGGAGCTGGCATCTCACTCTCTTTGAATCTTCTTTATGATGCTAGGATTAGCAGGAAAAAGCAAAAAATTTCAGAATTGCACCTTGCAATGTGGAGATATTACTGTTTGTGCATTTACAATATTCATTGATTTTTGCCATTGAAAAACGTCCAGAAATGTTTGAAGCTACTGACTGAATGAAAGGAGCTGGCATCTCACTCTCTTTGAATCTTCTTTATCATGCTAGGATTAGCAGGAAAAAGCAAAAAATTTCAGAATTGCACCTTGCAATGTGGAGATATTACTGTTTGTGCATTTACAATATTCATTGATTTTTGCCATTGAAAAACGTCCAGAAATGTTTGAAGCTACTGACTGAATGAAAGGAGCTGGCATCTCACTCTCTTTGAATCTTCTTTATCATGCTAGGATTAGCAGGAAAAAGCAAAAAATTTCAGAATTGCACCTTGCAATGTGGAGATATTACTGTTTGTGCATTTACAATATTCATTGATTTTTGCCATTGAAAAACGTCCAGAAATGTTTGAAGCTACTGACTGAATGAAAGGAGCTGGCATCTCACTCTCTTTGAATCTTCTTTATCATGCTAGGATTAGCAGGAAAAAGCAAAAAATTTCAGAATTGCACCTTGCAATGTGGAGATATTACTGTTTGTGCATTTACAATATTCATTGATTTTTGCCATTGAAAAACATCATGTTATTCATATACCAGAAATGTTTGTAGCTAATGACTGAATGAAAGGAGCTGGAATCTCACTCTCTTTGAATCTTCTTTATCATGCTAGGATTAGCAGGAAAAAGCAAAAAATTTCAGAATTGCACCTTGCAATGTGGAGATATTACTGTTTGTGCATTTACAATATTCATTGATTTTTGCCATTGAAAAACGTCCAGAAATGTTTGAAGCTACTGACTGAATGAAAGGAGCTGGCATCTCACTCTCTTTGAATCTTCTTTATCATGCTAGGATTAGCAGGAAAAAGCAAAAAATTTCAGAATTGCACCTTGCAATGTGGAGATATTACTGTTTGTGCATTTACAATATTCATTGATTTTTGCCATTGAAAAACGTCCAGAAATGTTTGAAGCTACTGACTGAATGAAAGGAGCTGGCATCTCACTCTCTTTGAATCTTCTTTATCATGCTAGGATTAGCAGGAAAAAGCAAAAAATTTCAGAATTGCACCTTGCAATGTGGAGATATTACTGTTTGTGCATTTACAATATTCATTGATTTTTGCCATTGAAAAACTTCCAGAAATGTTTGAAGCTACTGACTGAATGAAAGGAGCTGGCATCTCACTCTCTTTGAATCTTCTTTATCATGCTAGGATTAGCAGGAAAAAGCAAAAAATTTCAGAATTACACCTTGCAAAGTGGAGATATTACTGTTTGTGCATTTACAATATTCATTGATTTTTGCCATTGAAAAACATCATGTTATTCATATACCAGAAATGTTTGAAGCTACTGACTGAATGAAAGGAGCTGGCATCTCACTCTCTTTGAATCTTCTTTATCATGCTAGGATTAGCAGGAAAAAGCAAAAAATTTCAGAATTGCACCTTGCAATGTGGAGATATTACTGTTTGTGCATTTACAATATTCATTGATTTTTGCCATTGAAAAACATCATGTTATTCATATACCAGAAATGTTTGAAGCTACTGACTGAATGAAAGGAGCTGGCATCTCACTCTCTCTGAATCTTCTTTATCATGCTAGGATTAGCAGGAAAAAGCAAAAAATTTCAGAATTGCACCTTGCAATGTGGAGATATTACTGTTTGTGCATTTACAATATTCATTGATTTTTGCCATTGAAAAACGTCCAGAAATGTTTGAAGCTACTGACTGAATGAAAGGAGCTGGCATCTCACTCTCTTTGAATCTTCTTTATCATGCTAGGATTAGCAGTAAAAAGCAAAAAATTTCAGAATTGCACCTTGCAATGTGGAGATATTACTGTTTGTGCATTTACAATATTCATTGATTTTTGCCATTGAAAAACATCATGTTATTCATATACCAGAAATGTTTGAAGCTACTGACTGAATGAAAGGAGCTGGCATCTCACTCTCTTTGAATCTTCTTTATCATGCTAGGATTAGCAGGAAAAAGCAAAAAATTTCAGAATTGCACCTTGCAATGTGGAGATATTACTGTTTGTGCATTTACAATATTCATTGATTTTTGCCATTGAAAAACGTCCAGAAATGTTTGAAGCTACTGACTGAATGAAAGAGCTGGCATCTCACTCTCTTTGAATCTTCTTTATCATGCTAGGATTAGCAGGAAAAAGCAAAAAATTTCAGAATTGCACCTTGCAATGTGGAGATATTACTGTTTGTGCATTTACAATATTCATTGATTTTTGCCATTGAAAAACGTCCAGAAATGTTTGAAGCTACTGACTGAATGAAAGGAGCTGGCATCTCACTCTCTTTGAATCTTCTTTATCATGCTAGGATTAGCAGGAAAAAGCAAAAAATTTCAGAATTGCACCTTGCAATGTGGAGATATTACTGTTTGTGCATTTACAATATTCATTGATTTTTGCCATTGAAAAACGTCCAGAAATGTTTGAAGCTACTGACTGAATGAAAGGAGCTGGCATCTCACTCTCTTTGAATCTTCTTTTTCATGCTAGGATTAGCAGGAAAAAGCAAAAAATTTCAGAATTGCACCTTGCAATGTGGAGATATTACTGTTTGTGCATTTACAATATTCATTGATTTTTGCCATTGTAAAACATCATGTTATTCATATACAAGAAATGTTTGAAGCTACTGACTGAATGAAAGGAGCTGGCATCTCACTCTCTTTGAATCTTCTTTATCATGCTAGGATTAGCAGGAAAAAGCAAAAAATTTCAGAATTGCACCTTGCAATGTGGAGATATTACTGTTTGTGCATTTACAATATTCATTGATTTTTGCCATTGAAAACGTCCAGAAATGTATGAAGCTACTGACTGAATGAAAGGAGCTGGCATCTCACTCTCTTTGATCCTTCTTTATCATGCTAGGATTAGCAGTAAAAAGCAAAAAATTTCAGAATTGCACCTTGCAATGTGGAGATATTACTGTTTGTGCATTTACAATATTCATTGATTTTTGCCATTGAAAAACATCATGTTATTCATATACCAGAAATGTTTGAAGCTACTGACTGAATGAAAGGAGCTGGCATCTCACTCTCTTTGAATCTTCTTTATCATGCTAGGATTAGCAGGAAAAAGCAAAAAATTTCAGAATTGCACCTTGCAATGTGGAGATATTACTGTTTGTGCATTTACAATATTCATTGATTTTTGCCATTGAAAAACGTCCAGAAATGTTTGAAGCTACTGACTGAATGAAAGGAGCTGGCATCTCACTCTCTTTGAATCTTCTTTATGATGCTAGGATTAGCAGGAAAAAGCAAAAAATTTCAGAATTGCACCTTGCAATGTGGAGATATTACTGTTTGTGCATTTACAATATTCATTGATTTTTGCCATTGAAAAACGTCCAGAAATGTTTGAAGCTACTGACTGAATGAAAGGAGCTGGCATCTCACTCTCTTTGAATCTTCTTTATCATGCTAGGATTAGCAGGAAAAAGCAAAAAATTTCAGAATTGCACCTTGCAATGTGGAGATATTACTGTTTGTGCATTTACAATATTCATTGATTTTTGCCATTGAAAAACGTCCAGAAATGTTTGAAGCTACTGACTGAATGAAAGGAGCTGGCATCTCACTCTCTTTGAATCTTCTTTATCATGCTAGGATTAGCAGGAAAAAGCAAAAAATTTCAGAATTGCACCTTGCAATGTGGAGATATTACTGTTTGTGCATTTACAATATTCATTGATTTTTGCCATTGAAAAACGTCCAGAAATGTTTGAAGCTACTGACTGAATGAAAGGAGCTGGCATCTCACTCTCTTTGAATCTTCTTTATCATGCTAGGATTAGCAGGAAAAAGCAAAAAATTTCAGAATTGCACCTTGCAATGTGGAGATATTACTGTTTGTGCATTTACAATATTCATTGATTTTTGCCATTGAAAAACATCATGTTATTCATATACCAGAAATGTTTGTAGCTAATGACTGAATGAAAGGAGCTGGAATCTCACTCTCTTTGAATCTTCTTTATCATGCTAGGATTAGCAGGAAAAAGCAAAAAATTTCAGAATTGCACCTTGCAATGTGGAGATATTACTGTTTGTGCATTTACAATATTCATTGATTTTTGCCATTGAAAAACGTCCAGAAATGTTTGAAGCTACTGACTGAATGAAAGGAGCTGGCATCTCACTCTCTTTGAATCTTCTTTATCATGCTAGGATTAGCAGGAAAAAGCAAAAAATTTCAGAATTGCACCTTGCAATGTGGAGATATTACTGTTTGTGCATTTACAATATTCATTGATTTTTGCCATTGAAAAACATCATGTTATTCATATACCAGAAATGTTTGAAGCTACTGACTGAATGAAAGGAGCTGGCATCTCACTCTCTTTGAATCTTCTTTATCATGCTAGGATTAGCAGGAAAAAGCAAAAAATTTCAGAATTGCACCTTGCAATGTGGAGATATTACTGTTTGTGCATTTACAATATTCATTGATTTTTGCCATTGAAAAACATCATGTTATTCATATACCAGAAATGTTTGAAGCTACTGACTGAATGAAAGGAGCTGGCATCTCACTCTCTTTGAATCTTCTTTATCATGCTAGGATTAGCAGGAAAAAGCAAAAAAATTCAGAATTGCACCTTGCAATGTGGAGATATTACTGTTTGTGCATTTACAATATTCATTGATTTTTGCCATTGAAAAACGTCGGGAAATGTTTGAAGCTACTGACTGAATGAAAGGAGCTGGCATCTCACTCTCTTTGAATCTTCTTTATCATGCTAGGATTAGCAGGAAAAAGCAAAAAATTTCAGAATTGCACCTTGCAATGTGGAGATATTACTGTTTGTGCATTTACAATATTCATTGATTTTTGCCATTGAAAAACGTCCAGAAATGTTTGAAGCTACTGACTGAATGAAAGGAGCTGGCATCTCACTCTCTTTGAATCTTCTTTATCATGCTAGGATTAGCAGGAAAAAGCAAAAAATTTCAGAATTGCACCTTGCAATGTGGGAATATTACTGTTTGTGCATTTACAATATTCATTGATTTTTGCCATTGAAAAATATCATGTTATTCATATACCAGAAATGTTTGAAGCTACTGACTGAATGAAAGGAGCTGGCATCTCACTCTCTTTGAATCTTCTTTATCATGCTAGGATTAGCAGGAAAAAGCAAAAAATTTCAGAATTGCACCTTGCAATGTGGAGATATTACTGTTTGTGCATTTACAATATTCATTGATTTTTGCCATTGAAAAACGTCCAGAAATGTTTGAAGCTACTGACTGAATGAAAGGAGCTGGCATCTCACTCTCTTTGAATCTTCTTTATCATGCTAGGATTAGCAGGAAAAAGCAAAAAATTTCAGAATTGCACCTTGCAATGTGGAGATATTACTGTTTGTGCATTTACAATATTCATTGATTTTTGCCATTGAAAAACATCATGTTATTCATATACCAGAAATGTTTGAAGCTACTGACTGAATGAAAGGAGCTGGCATCTCACTCTCTTTGAATCTTCTTTATCATGCTAGGATTAGCAGGAAAAAGCAAAAAATTTCAGAATTGCACCTTGCAATGTGGAGATATTACTGTTTGTGCATTTACAATATTCATTGATTTTTGCCATTGAAAAACGTCCAGAAATGTTTGAAGCTACTGACTGAATGAAAGGAGCTGGCATCTTACTCTCTTTGAATCTTCTTTATCATGCTAGGATTAGCAGGAAAAAGCAAAAAATTTCAGAATTGCACCTTGCAATGTGGAGATATTACTGTTTGTGCATTTACAATATTCATTGATTTTTGCCATTGAAAAACATCATGTTATTCATATACCAGAAATGTTTGTAGCTAATGACTGAATGAAAGGAGCTGGAATCTCACTCTCTTTGAATCTTCTTTATCATGCTAGGATTAGCAGGAAAAAGCAAAAAATTTCAGAATTGCACCTTGCAATGTGGAGATATTACTGTTTGTGCATTTACAATATTCATTGATTTTTGCCATTGAAAAACGTCCAGAAATGTTTGAAGCTACTGACTGAATGAAAGGAGCTGGCATCTCACTCTCTTTGAATCTTCTTTATCATGCTAGGATTAGCAGGAAAAAGCAAAAAAATTCAGAATTGCACCTTGCAATGTGGAGATATTACTGTTTGTGCATTTACAATATTCATTGATTTTTGCCATTGAAAAACATCATGTTATTCATATACCAGAAATGTTTGAAGCTACTGACTGAATGAAAGGAGCTGGCATCTCACTCTCTTTGAATCTTCTTTATCATGCTAGGATTAGCAGGAAAAAGCAAAAAATTTCAGAATTGCACCTTGCAATGTGGAGATATTACTGTTTGTGCATTTACAATATTCATTGATTTTTGCCATTGAAAAACATCATGTTACTCATATACCAGAAATGTTTGAAGCTACTGACTGAATGAAAGGAGCTGGCATCTCACTCTCTTTGAATCTTCTTTATCATGCTAGGATTAGCAGGAAAAAGCAAAAAAATTCAGAATTGCACCTTGCAATGTGGAGATATTACTGTTTGTGCATTTACAATATTCATTGATTTTTGCCATTGAAAAACGTCCAGAAATGTTTGAAGCTACTGACTGAATGAAAGGAGCTGGCATCTCACTCTCTTTGAATCTTCTTTATCATGCTAGGATTAGCAGGAAAAAGCAAAAAATTTCAGAATTGCACCTTGCAATGTGGAGATATTACTGTTTGTGCATTTACAATATTCATTGATTTTTGCCATTGAAAAACGTCCAGAAATGTTTGAAGCTACTGACTGAATGAAAGGAGCTGGCATCTCACTCTCTTTGAATCTTCTTTATCATGCTAGGATTAGCAGGAAAAAGCAAAAAATGTCAGAATTGCACCTTGCAATGTGGGAATATTACTGTTTGTGCATTTACAATATTCATTGATTTTTGCCATTGAAAAATATCATGTTATTCATATACCAGAAATGTTTGAAGCTACTGACTGAATGAAAGGAGCTGGCATCTCACTCTCTTTGAATCTTCTTTATCATGCTAGGATTAGCAGGAAAAAGCAAAAAATTTCAGAATTGCACCTTGCAATGTGGAGATATTACTGTTTGTGCATTTACAATATTCATTGATTTTTGCCATTGAAAAACGTCCAGAAATGTTTGAAGCTACTGACTGAATGAAAGGAGCTGGCATCTCACTCTCTTTGAATCTTCTTTATCATGCTAGGATTAGCAGGAAAAAGCAAAAAATTTCAGAATTGCACCTTGCAATGTGGAGATATTACTGTTTGTGCATTTACAATATTCATTGATTTTTGCCATTGAAAAACATCATGTTATTCATATACCAGAAATGTTTGAAGCTACTGACTGAATGAAAGGAGCTGGCATCTCACTCTCTTTGAATCTTCTTTATCATGCTAGGATTAGCAGGAAAAAGCAAAAAATTTCAGAATTGCACCTTGCAATGTGGAGATATTACTGTTTGTGCATTTACAATATTCATTGATTTTTGCCATTGAAAAACGTCCAGAAATGTTTGAAGCTACTGACTGAATGAAAGGAGCTGGCATCTCACTCTCTTTGAATCTTCTTTATCATGCTAGGATTAGCAGGAAAAAGCAAAAAATTTCAGAATTGCACCTTGCAATGTGGAGATATTACTGTTTGTGCATTTACAATATTCATTGATTTTTGCCATTGAAAAACTTCCAGAAATGTTTGAAGCTACTGACTGAATGAAAGGAGCTGGCATCTCACTCTCTTTGAATCTTCTTTATCATGCTAGGATTAGCAGGAAAAAGCAAAAAATTTCAGAATTACACCTTGCAAAGTGGAGATATTACTGTTTGTGCATTTACAATATTCATTGATTTTTGCCATTGAAAAACATCATGTTATTCATATACCAGAAATGTTTGAAGCTACTGACTGAATGAAAGGAGCTGGCATCTCACTCTCTTTGAATCTTCTTTATCATGCTAGGATTAGCAGGAAAAAGCAAAAAATTTCAGAATTGCACCTTGCAATGTGGAGATATTACTGTTTGTGCATTTACAATATTCATTGATTTTTGCCATTGAAAAACATCATGTTATTCATATACCAGAAATGTTTGAAGCTACTGACTGAATGAAAGGAGCTGGCATCTCACTCTCTCTGAATCTTCTTTATCATGCTAGGATTAGCAGGAAAAAGCAAAAAATTTCAGAATTGCACCTTGCAATGTGGAGATATTACTGTTTGTGCATTTACAATATTCATTGATTTTTGCCATTGAAAAACGTCCAGAAATGTTTGAAGCTACTGACTGAATGAAAGGAGCTGGCATCTCACTCTCTTTGAATCTTCTTTATCATGCTAGGATTAGCAGTAAAAAGCAAAAAATTTCAGAATTGCACCTTGCAATGTGGAGATATTACTGTTTGTGCATTTACAATATTCATTGATTTTTGCCATTGAAAAACATCATGTTATTCATATACCAGAAATGTTTGAAGCTACTGACTGAATGAAAGGAGCTGGCATCTCACTCTCTTTGAATCTTCTTTATCATGCTAGGATTAGCAGGAAAAAGCAAAAAATTTCAGAATTGCACCTTGCAATGTGGAGATATTACTGTTTGTGCATTTACAATATTCATTGATTTTTGCCATTGAAAAACGTCCAGAAATGTTTGAAGCTACTGACTGAATGAAAGAGCTGGCATCTCACTCTCTTTGAATCTTCTTTATCATGCTAGGATTAGCAGGAAAAAGCAAAAAATTTCAGAATTGCACCTTGCAATGTGGAGATATTACTGTTTGTGCATTTACAATATTCATTGATTTTTGCCATTGAAAAACGTCCAGAAATGTTTGAAGCTACTGACTGAATGAAAGGAGCTGGCATCTCACTCTCTTTGAATCTTCTTTATCATGCTAGGATTAGCAGGAAAAAGCAAAAAATTTCAGAATTGCACCTTGCAATGTGGAGATATTACTGTTTGTGCATTTACAATATTCATTGATTTTTGCCATTGAAAAACGTCCAGAAATGTTTGAAGCTACTGACTGAATGAAAGGAGCTGGCATCTCACTCTCTTTGAATCTTCTTTTTCATGCTAGGATTAGCAGGAAAAAGCAAAAAATTTCAGAATTGCACCTTGCAATGTGGAGATATTACTGTTTGTGCATTTACAATATTCATTGATTTTTGCCATTGTAAAACATCATGTTATTCATATACAAGAAATGTTTGAAGCTACTGACTGAATGAAAGGAGCTGGCATCTCACTCTCTTTGAATCTTCTTTATCATGCTAGGATTAGCAGGAAAAAGCAAAAAATTTCAGAATTGCACCTTGCAATGTGGAGATATTACTGTTTGTGCATTTACAATATTCATTGATTTTTGCCATTGAAAACGTCCAGAAATGTATGAAGCTACTGACTGAATGAAAGGAGCTGGCATCTCACTCTCTTTGATCCTTCTTTATCATGCTAGGATTAGCAGTAAAAAGCAAAAAATTTCAGAATTGCACCTTGCAATGTGGAGATATTACTGTTTGTGCATTTACAATATTCATTGATTTTTGCCATTGAAAAACATCATGTTATTCATATACCAGAAATGTTTGAAGCTACTGACTGAATGAAAGGAGCTGGCATCTCACTCTCTTTGAATCTTCTTTATCATGCTAGGATTAGCAGGAAAAAGCAAAAAATTTCAGAATTGCACCTTGCAATGTGGAGATATTACTGTTTGTGCATTTACAATATTCATTGATTTTTGCCATTGAAAAACGTCCAGAAATGTTTGAAGCTACTGACTGAATGAAAGGAGCTGGCATCTCACTCTCTTTGAATCTTCTTTATGATGCTAGGATTAGCAGGAAAAAGCAAAAAATTTCAGAATTGCACCTTGCAATGTGGAGATATTACTGTTTGTGCATTTACAATATTCATTGATTTTTGCCATTGAAAAACGTCCAGAAATGTTTGAAGCTACTGACTGAATGAAAGGAGCTGGCATCTCACTCTCTTTGAATCTTCTTTATCATGCTAGGATTAGCAGGAAAAAGCAAAAAATTTCAGAATTGCACCTTGCAATGTGGAGATATTACTGTTTGTGCATTTACAATATTCATTGATTTTTGCCATTGAAAAACGTCCAGAAATGTTTGAAGCTACTGACTGAATGAAAGGAGCTGGCATCTCACTCTCTTTGAATCTTCTTTATCATGCTAGGATTAGCAGGAAAAAGCAAAAAATTTCAGAATTGCACCTTGCAATGTGGAGATATTACTGTTTGTGCATTTACAATATTCATTGATTTTTGCCATTGAAAAACGTCCAGAAATGTTTGAAGCTACTGACTGAATGAAAGGAGCTGGCATCTCACTCTCTTTGAATCTTCTTTATCATGCTAGGATTAGCAGGAAAAAGCAAAAAATTTCAGAATTGCACCTTGCAATGTGGAGATATTACTGTTTGTGCATTTACAATATTCATTGATTTTTGCCATTGAAAAACATCATGTTATTCATATACCAGAAATGTTTGTAGCTAATGACTGAATGAAAGGAGCTGGAATCTCACTCTCTTTGAATCTTCTTTATCATGCTAGGATTAGCAGGAAAAAGCAAAAAATTTCAGAATTGCACCTTGCAATGTGGAGATATTACTGTTTGTGCATTTACAATATTCATTGATTTTTGCCATTGAAAAACGTCCAGAAATGTTTGAAGCTACTGACTGAATGAAAGGAGCTGGCATCTCACTCTCTTTGAATCTTCTTTATCATGCTAGGATTAGCAGGAAAAAGCAAAAAATTTCAGAATTGCACCTTGCAATGTGGAGATATTACTGTTTGTGCATTTACAATATTCATTGATTTTTGCAATTGAAAAACATCATGTTATTCATATACCAGAAATGTTTGAAGCTACTGACTGAATGAAAGGAGCTGGCATCTCACTCTCTTTGAATCTTCTTTATCATGCTAGGATTAGCAGTAAAAAGCAAAAAATTTCAGAATTGCACCTTGCAATGTGGAGATATTACTGTTTGTGCATTTACAATATTCATTGATTTTTGCCATTGAAAAACATCATGTTATTCATATACCAGAAATGTTTGAAGCTACTGACTGAATGAAAGGAGCTGGCATCTCACTCTCTTTGAATCTTCTTTATCATGCTAGGATTAGCAGGAAAAAGCAAAAAAATTCAGAATTGCACCTTGCAATGTGGAGATATTACTGTTTGTGCATTTACAATATTCATTGATTTTTGCCATTGAAAAACGTCGGGAAATGTTTGAAGCTACTGACTGAATGAAAGGAGCTGGCATCTCACTCTCTTTGAATCTTCTTTATCATGCTAGGATTAGCAGGAAAAAGCAAAAAATTTCAGAATTGCACCTTGCAATGTGGAGATATTACTGTTTGTGCATTTACAATATTCATTGATTTTTGCCATTGAAAAACGTCCAGAAATGTTTGAAGCTACTGACTGAATGAAAGGAGCTGGCATCTCACTCTCTTTGAATCTTCTTTATCATGCTAGGATTAGCAGGAAAAAGCAAAAAATTTCAGAATTGCACCTTGCAATGTGGGAATATTACTGTTTGTGCATTTACAATATTCATTGATTTTTGCCATTGAAAAATATCATGTTATTCATATACCAGAAATGTTTGAAGCTACTGACTGAATGAAAGGAGCTGGCATCTCACTCTCTTTGAATCTTCTTTATCATGCTAGGATTAGCAGGAAAAAGCAAAAAATTTCAGAATTGCACCTTGCAATGTGGAGATATTACTGTTTGTGCATTTACAATATTCATTGATTTTTGCCATTGAAAAACGTCCAGAAATGTTTGAAGCTACTGACTGAATGAAAGGAGCTGGCATCTCACTCTCTTTGAATCTTCTTTATCATGCTAGGATTAGCAGGAAAAAGCAAAAAATTTCAGAATTGCACCTTGCAATGTGGAGATATTACTGTTTGTGCATTTACAATATTCATTGATTTTTGCCATTGAAAAACATCATGTTATTCATATACCAGAAATGTTTGAAGCTACTGACTGAATGAAAGGAGCTGGCATCTCACTCTCTTTGAATCTTCTTTATCATGCTAGGATTAGCAGGAAAAAGCAAAAAATTTCAGAATTGCACCTTGCAATGTGGAGATATTACTGTTTGTGCATTTACAATATTCATTGATTTTTGCCATTGAAAAACATCATGTTATTCATATACCAGAAATGTTTGTAGCTAATGACTGAATGAAAGGAGCTGGAATCTCACTCTCTTTGAATCTTCTTTATCATGCTAGGATTAGCAGGAAAAAGCAAAAAATTTCAGAATTGCACCTTGCAATGTGGAGATATTACTGTTTGTGCATTTACAATATTCATTGATTTTTGCCATTGAAAAACGTCCAGAAATGTTTGAAGCTACTGACTGAATGAAAGGAGCTGGCATCTCACTCTCTTTGAATCTTCTTTATCATGCTAGGATTAGCAGGAAAAAGCAAAAAAATTCAGAATTGCACCTTGCAATGTGGAGATATTACTGTTTGTGCATTTACAATATTCATTGATTTTTGCCATTGAAAAACATCATGTTATTCATATACCAGAAATGTTTGAAGCTACTGACTGAATGAAAGGAGCTGGCATCTCACTCTCTTTGAATCTTCTTTATCATGCTAGGATTAGCAGGAAAAAGCAAAAAATTTCAGAATTGCACCTTGCAATGTGGAGATATTACTGTTTGTGCATTTACAATATTCATTGATTTTTGCCATTGAAAAACATCATGTTACTCATATACCAGAAATGTTTGAAGCTACTGACTGAATGAAAGGAGCTGGCATCTCACTCTCTTTGAATCTTCTTTATCATGCTAGGATTAGCAGGAAAAAGCAAAAAAATTCAGAATTGCACCTTGCAATGTGGAGATATTACTGTTTGTGCATTTACAATATTCATTGATTTTTGCCATTGAAAAACGTCCAGAAATGTTTGAAGCTACTGACTGAATGAAAGGAGCTGGCATCTCACTCTCTTTGAATCTTCTTTATCATGCTAGGATTAGCAGGAAAAAGCAAAAAATTTCAGAATTGCACCTTGCAATGTGGAGATATTACTGTTTGTGCATTTACAATATTCATTGATTTTTGCCATTGAAAAACGTCCAGAAATGTTTGAAGCTACTGACTGAATGAAAGGAGCTGGCATCTCACTCTCTTTGAATCTTCTTTATCATGCTAGGATTAGCAGGAAAAAGCAAAAAATGTCAGAATTGCACCTTGCAATGTGGGAATATTACTGTTTGTGCATTTACAATATTCATTGATTTTTGCCATTGAAAAATATAATGTTATTCATATACCAGAAATGTTTGAAGCTACTGACTGAATGAAAGGAGCTGGCATCTCACTCTCTTTGAATCTTCTTTATCATGCTAGGATTAGCAGGAAAAAGCAAAAAATTTCAGAATTGCACCTTGCAATGTGGAGATATTACTGTTTGTGCATTTACAATATTCATTGATTTTTGCCATTGAAAAACGTCCAGAAATGTTTGAAGCTACTGACTGAATGAAAGGAACTGGCATCTCACTCTCTTTGAATCTTCTTTATCATGCTAGGATTAGCAGGAAAAAGCAAAAAATTTCAGAATTGCACCTTGCAATGTGGAGATATTACTGTTTGTGCATTTACAATATTCATTGATTTTTGCCATTGAAAAACATCATGTTATTCATATACCAGAAATGTTTGAAGCTACTGACTGAATGAAAGGAGCTGGCATCTCACTCTCTTTGAATCTTCTTTATCATGCTAGGATTAGCAGGAAAAAGCAAAAAATTTCAGAATTGCACCTTGCAATGTGGAGATATTACTGTTTGTGCATTTACAATATTCATTGATTTTTGCCATTGAAAAACGTCCAGAAATGTTTGAAGCTACTGACTGAATGAAAGGAGCTGGCATCTCACTCTCTTTGAATCTTCTTTATCATGCTAGGATTAGCAGGAAAAAGCAAAAAATTTCAGAATTGCACCTTGCAATGTGGAGATATTACTGTTTGTGCATTTACAATATTCATTGATTTTTGCCATTGAAAAACGTCCAGAAATGTTTGAAGCTACTGACTGAATGAAAGGAGCTGGCATCTCACTCTCTTTGAATCTTCTTTATCATGCTAGGATTAGCAGGAAAAAGCAAAAAATTTCAGAATTGCACCTTGCAATGTGGGAATATTACTGTTTGTGCATTTACAATAATCATTGATTTTTGCCATTGAAAAATATCATGTTATTCATATACCAGAAATGTTTGAAGCTACTGACTGAATGAAAGGAGCTGGCATCTCACTCTCTTTGAATCTTCTTTATCATGCTAGGATTAGCAGGAAAAAGCAAAAAATTTCAGAATTGCACCTTGCAATGTGGAGATATTACTGTTTGTGCATTTACAATATTCATTGATTTTTGCCATTGAAAAACGTCCAGAAATGTTTGAAGCTACTGACTGAATGAAAGGAGCTGGCATCTCACTCTCTTTGAATCTTCTTTATCATGCTAGGATTAGCAGGAAAAAGCAAAAAATTTCAGAATTGCACCTTGCAATGTGGAGATATTACTGTTTGTGCATTTACAATATTCATTGATTTTTGCCATTGAAAATCATCATGTTATTCATATACCAGAAATGTTTGAAGCTACTGACTGAATGAAAGGAGTTGGCATCTCACTCTCTTTGAATCTTCTTTATCATGCTAGGATTAGCAGGAAAAAGCAAAAAATTTCAGAATTGCACCTTGCAATGTGGAGATATTACTGTTTGTGCATTTACAATATTCATTGATTTTTGCCATTGAAAAACGTCCAGAAATGTTTGAAGCTACTGACTGAATGAAAGGAGCTGGCATCTCACTCTCTTCGAATCTTCTTTATCATGCTAGGATTAGCAGGAAAAAGCAAAAAATTTCAGAATTGCACCTTGCAATGTGGAGATATTACTGTTTGTGCATTTACAATACTTATTGATTTTTGCCATTGAAAAACATCATGTTATTCATATACCAGAAATGTTTGTAGCTACTGACTGAATGAAAGGAGCTGGCATCTCACTCTCTTTGAATCTTCTTTATCATGCTAGGATTAGCAGGAAAAAGCAAAAAATTTCAGAATTGCACCTTGCAATGTGGAGATATTACTGTTTGTGCATTTACAATATTCATTGATTTTTGCCATTGAAAAACATCATGTTATTCATATACCAGAAATGTTTGAAGCTACTGACTGAATGAAAGGAGCTGGCATCTCACTCTCTTTGAATCTACTTTATCATGCTAGGATTAGCAGGAAAAAGCAAAAAAATTCAGAATTGCACCTTGCAATGTGGAGATATTACTGTTTGTGCATTTACAATATTCATTGATTTTTGCCATTGAAAAACATCCAGAAATGTTTGAAGCTACTGGCTGAATGAAAGGAGCTGGCATCTCACTCTCTTTGAATTTTCTTTATCATGCTAGGATTAGCAGGAAAAAGCAAAAAATTTCAGAATTGCACCTTGCAATGTGGAGATATTACTGTTTGTGCATTTACAATATTCATTGATTTTTGCCATTGAAAAACGTCCAGAAATGTTTGAAGCTACTGACTGAATGAAAGGAGCTGGCATCTCACTCTCTTTGAATCTTCTTTATCATGCTAGGATTAGCAGGAAAAAGCAAAAAATTTCAGAATTGCACCTTGCAATGTGGAGATATTACTGTTTGTGCATATACAATATTCATTGATTTTTGCCATTGAAAAATATCATGTTATTCATATACCAGAAATGTTTGAAGCTACTGACTGAATGAAAGGAGCTGGCATCTCACTCTCTTTGAATCTTCTTTATCATGCTAGGATTAGCAGGAAAAAGCAAAAAATTTCAGAATTGCACCTTGCAATGTGGAGATATTACTGTTTGTGCATTTACAATATTCATTGATTTTTGCCATTGAAAAACGTCCAGAAATGTTTGAAGCTACTGACTGAATGAAAGGAGCTGGCATCTCACTCTCTTTGAATCTTCTTTTTCATGCTAGGATTAGCAGGAAAAAGTAAAAAATTTCAGAATTGCACCTTGCAATGTGGAGATATTACTGTTTGTGCATTTACAATATTCATTGATTTTTGCCATTGTAAAACATCATGTTATTCATATACCAGAAATGTTTGAAGCTACTGACTGAATGAAAGGAGCTGGCATCTCACTCTCTTTGAATCTTCTTTATCATGCTAGGATTAGCAGGAAAAAGCAAAAAATTTCAGAATTGCACCTTGCAATGTGGAGATATTACTGTTTGTGCATTTACAATATTCATTGATTTTTGCCATTGAAAAACGTCCAGAAATGTTTGAAGCTACTGACTGAATGAAAGGAGCTGGCATCTCACTCTCTTTGAATCTTCTTTATCATGCTAGGATTAGCAGGAAAAAGCAAAAAATTTCAGAATTGCACCTTGCAATGTGGAGATATTACTGTTTGTGCATTTACAATATTCATTGATTTTTGCCATTGAAAAACGTCCAGAAATGTTTGAAGCTACTGACTGAATGAAAGGAGCTGGCATCTCACTCTCTTTGAATCTTCTTTATCATGCTAGGATTAGCAGGAAAAAGCAAAAAATTTCAGAATTGCACCTTGCAATGTGGAGATATTACTGTTTGTGCATTTACAATATTCATTGATTTTTGCTATTGAAAAACATCATGTTATTCATATACCAGAAATATTTGAAGCTACTGACTGAATGAAAGGAGCTGGCATCTCACTCTCTTTGAATCTTCTTTATCATGCTAGGATTAGCAGGAAAAAGCAAAAAATTTCAGAATTGCACCTTGCAATGTGGAGATATTACTGTTTGTGCATTTACAATATTCATTGATTTTTGCCATTGAAAAACGTCCAGAAATGTTTGAAGCTACTGACTGAATGAAAGGAGCTGGCATCTCACTCTCTTTGAATCTTCTTTATCATGCTAGGATTAGCAGGAAAAAGCAAAAAATTTCAGAATTGCACCTTGCAATGTGGAGATATTACTGTTTGTGCATTTACAATATTCATTGATTTTTGCCATTGAAAAACATCATGTTATTCATATACCAGAAATGTTTGAAGCTACTGACTGAATGAAAGGAGCTGGCATCTCACTCTCTTTGAATCTTCTTTATCATGCTAGGATTAGCAGGAAAAAGCAAAAAATTTCAGAATTGCACCTTGCAATGTGGAGATATTACTGTTTGTGCATTTACAATATTCATTGATTTTTGCCATTGAAAAACATCATGTTATTCATATACCAGAAATGTTTGAAGCTACTGACTGAATGAAAGGAGCTGGCATCTCACTCTCTTTGAATCTTCTTTATCATGCTAGGATTAGCAGGAAAAAGCAAAAAATTTCAGAATTGCACCTTGCAATGTGGAGATATTACTGTTTGTGCATTTACAATATTCATTGATTTTTGCCATTGAAAAACGTCCAGAAATGTTTGAAGCTACTGACTGAATGAAAGGAGCTGGCATCTCACTCTCTTTGAATCTTCTTTATCATGCTAGGATTAGCAGGAAAAAGCAAAAAATTTCAGAATTGCACCTTGCAATGTGGAGATATTACTGTTTGTGCATTTACAATATTCATTGATTTTTGAAATTGAAAAACATCATGTTATTCATATACCAGAAATGTTTGAAGCTACTGACTGAATGAAAGGAGCTGGCATCTCACTCTCTTTGAATCTTCTTTATCATGCTAGGATTAGCAGGAAAAAGCAAAAAATTTCAGAATTGCACCTTGCAATGTGGAGATATTACTGTTTGTGCATTTACAATATTCATTGATTTTTGCCATTGAAAAACGTCCAGAAATGTTTGAAGCTACTGACTGAATGAAAGGAGCTGGCATCTCACTCTCTTTGAATCTTCTTTATCATGCTAGGATTAGCAGGAAAAAGCAAAAAATTTCAGAATTGCACCTTGCAATGTGGAGATATTACTGTTTGTGCATTTACAATATTCATTGATTTTTGCCATTGAAAAACGTCCAGAAATGTTTGAAGCTACTGACTGAATGAAAGGAGCTGGCATCTCACTCTCTTTGAATCTTCTTTTTCATGCTAGGATTAGCAGGAAAAAGCAAAAAATTTCAGAATTGCACCTTGCAATGTGGAGATATTACTGTTTGTGCATTTACAATATTCATTGATTTTTGCCATTGTAAAACATCATGTTATTCATATACCAGAAATGTTTGAAGCTACTGACTGAATGAAAGGAGCTGGCATGTCACTCTCTTTGAATCTTCTTTATCATGCTAGGATTAGCAGGAAAAAGCAAAAAATTTCAGAATTGCACCTTGCAATGTGGAGATATTACTGTTTGTGCATTTACAATATTCATTGATTTTTGCCATTGAAAAACGTCCAGAAATGTTTGAAGCTACTGACTGAATGAAAGGAGCTGGCATCTCACTCTCTTTGAATCTTCTTTATCATGCTAGGATTAGCAGGAAAAAGCAAAAAATTTCAGAATTGCACCTTGCAATGTGGAGATATTACTGTTTGTGCATTTACAATATTCATTGATTTTTGCCATTGAAAAACGTCCAGAAATGTTTGAAGCTACTGACTGAATGAAAGGAGCTGGCATCTCACTCTCTTTGAATCTTCTTTATCATGCTAGGATTAGCAGGAAAAAGCAAAAAATTTCAGAATTGCACCTTGCAATGTGGAGATATTACTGTTTGTGCATTTACAATATTCATTGATTTTTGCTATTGAAAAACATCATGTTATTCATATACCAGAAATATTTGAAGCTACTGACTGAATGAAAGGAGCTGGCATCTCACTCTCTTTGAATCTTCTTTATCATGCTAGGATTAGCAGGAAAAAGCAAAAAATTTCAGAATTGCACCTTGCAATGTGGAGATATTACTGTTTGTGCATTTACAATATTCATTGATTTTTGCCATTGAAAAACGTCCAGAAATGTTTGAAGCTACTGACTGAATGAAAGGAGCTGGCATCTCACTCTCTTTGAATCTTCTTTATCATGCTAGGATTAGCAGGAAAAAGCAAAAAATTTCAGAATTGCACCTTGCAATGTGGAGATATTACTGTTTGTGCATTTACAATATTCATTGATTTTTGCCATTGAAAAACATCATGTTATTCATATACCAGAAATGTTTGAAGCTACTGACTGAATGAAAGGAGCTGGCATCTCACTCTCTTTGAATCTTCTTTATCATGCTAGGATTAGCAGGAAAAAGCAAAAAATTTCAGAATTGCACCTTGCAATGTGGAGATATTACTGTTTGTGCATTTACAATATTCATTGATTTTTGCCATTGAAAAACATCATGTTATTCATATACCAGAAATGTTTGAAGCTACTGACTGAATGAAAGGAGCTGGCATCTCACTCTCTTTGAATCTTCTTTATCATGCTAGGATTAGCAGGAAAAAGCAAAAAATTTCAGAATTGCACCTTGCAATGTGGAGATATTACTGTTTGTGCATTTACAATATTCATTGATTTTTGCCATTGAAAAACGTCCAGAAATGTTTGAAGCTACTGACTGAATGAAAGGAGCTGGCATCTCACTCTCTTTGAATCTTCTTTATCATGCTAGGATTAGCAGGAAAAAGCAAAAAATTTCAGAATTGCACCTTGCAATGTGGAGATATTACTGTTTGTGCATTTACAATATTCATTGATTTTTGAAATTGAAAAACATCATGTTATTCATATACCAGAAATGTTTGAAGCTACTGACTGAATGAAAGGAGCTGGCATCTCACTCTCTTTGAATCTTCTTTATCATGCTAGGATTAGCAGGAAAAAGCAAAAAATTTCAGAATTGCACCTTGCAATGTGGAGATATTACTGTTTGTGCATTTACAATATTCATTGATTTTTGCCATTGAAAAACGTCCAGAAATGTTTGAAGCTACTGACTGAATGAAAGGAGCTGGCATCTCACTCTCTTTGAATCTTCTTTATCATGCTAGGATTAGCAGGAAAAAGCAAAAAATTTCAGAATTGCACCTTGCAATGTGGAGATATTACTGTTTGTGCATTTACAATATTCATTGATTTTTGCCATTGAAAAACGTCCAGAAATGTTTGAAGCTACTGACTGAATGAAAGGAGCTGGCATCTCACTCTCTTTGAATCTTCTTTTTCATGCTAGGATTAGCAGGAAAAAGCAAAAAATTTCAGAATTGCACCTTGCAATGTGGAGATATTACTGTTTGTGCATTTACAATATTCATTGATTTTTGCCATTGTAAAACATCATGTTATTCATATACCAGAAATGTTTGAAGCTACTGACTGAATGAAAGGAGCTGGCATGTCACTCTCTTTGAATCTTCTTTATCATGCTAGGATTAGCAGGAAAAAGCAAAAAATTTCAGAATTGCACCTTGCAATGTGGAGATATTACTGTTTGTGCATTTACAATATTCATTGATTTTTGCCATTGAAAAACGTCCAGAAATGTTTGAAGCTACTGACTGAATGAAAGGAGCTGGCATCTCACTCTCTTTGAATCTTCTTTATCATGCTAGGATTAGCAGTAAAAAGCAAAAAATTTCAGAATTGCACCTTGCAATGTGGAGATATTACTGTTTGTGCATTTACAATATTCATTGATTTTTGCCATTGAAAAACATCATGTTATTCATATACCAGAAATGTTTGAAGCTACTGACTGAATGAAAGGAGCTGGCATCTCACTCTCTTTGAATCTTCTTTATCATGCTAGGATTAGCAGGAAAAAGCAAAAAATTTCAGAATTGCACCTTGCAATGTGGAGATATTACTGTTTGCGCATTTACAATATTCATTGATTTTTGCCATTGAAAAACGTCCAGAAATGTTTGAAGCTACTGACTGAATGAAAGGAGCTGGCATCTCACTCTCTTTGAATCTTCTTTATCATGCTAGGATTAGCAGGAAAAAGCAAAAAATTTCAGAATTGCACCTTGCAATGTGGAGATATTACTGTTTGTGCATTTACAATATTCATTGATTTTTGCCATTGAAAAACGTCCAGAAATGTTTGAAGCTACTGACTGAATGAAAGGAGCTGGCATCTCACTCTCTTTGAATCTTCTTTATCATGCTAGGATTAGCAGGAAAAAGCAAAAAATTTCAGAATTGCACCTTGCAATGTGGAGATATTACTGTTTGTGCATTTACAATATTCATTGATTTTTGCCATTGAAAAACATCATGTTATTCATATACCAGAAATGTTTGAAGCTACTGACTGAATGAAAGGAGCTGGCATCTCACTCTCTTTGAATCTTCTTTATCATGCTAGGATTAGCAGGAAAAAGCAAAAAATTTCAGAATTGCACCTTGCAATGTGGAGATATCACTGTTTGTGCATTTACAATATTCATTGATTTTTGCCATTGAAAAACATCATGTTATTCATATACCAGAAATGTTTGAAGCTACTGACTGAATGAAAGGAGCTGGCATCTCACTCTCTTTGAATCTTCTTTATCATGCTAGGATTAGCAGGAAAAAGCAAAAAATTTCAGAATTGCACCTTGCAATGTGGAGATATTACTGTTTGTGCATTTACAATATTCATTGATTTTTGCCATTGAAAAACGTCCAGAAATGTTTGAAGCTACTGACTGAATGAAAGGAGCTGGCATCTCAATCTCTTTGAATCTTCTTTATCATGCTAGGATTAGCAGGAAAAAGCAAAAAATTTCAGAATTGCACCTTGCAATGTGGAGATATTACTGTTTGTGCATTTACAATATTCATTGATTTTTGCCATTGAAAAACGTCCAGAAAAGTTTGAAGCTACTGACTGAATGAAAGGAGCTGGCATCTCACTCTCTTTGAATCTTCTTTATCATGCTAGGATTAGCAGTAAAAAGCAAAAAATTTCAGAATTGCACCTTGCAATGTGGAGATATTACTGTTTGTGCATTTACAATATTCATTGATTTTTGCCATTGAAAAACATCATGTTATTCATATACCAGAAATGTTTGAAGCTACTGACTGAATGAAAGGAGCTGGCATCTCACTCTCTTTGAATCTTCTTTATCATGCTAGGATTAGCAGGAAAAAGCAAAAAATTTCAGAATTGCACCTTGCAATGTGGAGATATTACTGTTTGTGCATTTACAATATTCATTGATTTTTGCCATTGAAAAACATCATGTTATTCATATACCAGAAATGTTTGAAGCTACTGACTGAATGAAAGGAGCTGGCATCTCACTCTCTTTGAATCTTCTTTATCATGCTAGGATTAGCAGGAAAAAGCAAAAAAATTCAGAATTGCACCTTGCAATGTGGAGATATTACTGTTTGTGCATTTACAATATTCATTGATTTTTGCCATTGAAAAACATCCAGAAATGTTTGAAGCTACTGGCTGAATGAAAGGAGCTGGCCTCTCACTCTCTTTGAATTTTCTTTATCATGCTAGGATTAGCAGGAAAAAGCAAAAAATTTCAGAATTGCACCTTGCAATGTGGAGATATTACTGTTTGTGCATTTACAATATTCATTGATTTTTGCCATTGAAAAACGTCCAGAAATGTTTGAAGCTACTGACTGAATGAAAGGAGCTGGCATCTCACTCTCTTTGAATCTTCTTTATCATGCTAGGATTAGCAGGAAAAAGCAAAAAATTTCAGAATTGCACCTTGCAATGTGGAGATATTACTGTTTGTGCATTTACAATATTCATTGATTTTTGCCATTGAAAAATATCATGTTATTCATATACCAGAAATGTTTGAAGCTACTGACTGAATGAAAGGAGCTGGCATCTCACTCTCTTTGAATCTTCTTTATCATGCTAGGATTAGCAGGAAAAAGCAAAAAATTTCAGAATTGCACCTTGCAATGTGGAGATATTACTGTTTGTGCATTTACAATATTCATTGATTTTTGCCATTGAAAAACGTCCAGAAATGTTTGAAGCTACTGACTGAATGAAAGGAGCTGGCATCTCACTCTCTTTGAATCTTCTTTTTCATGCTAGGATTAGCAGGAAAAAGTAAAAAATTTCAGAATTGCACCTTGCAATGTGGAGATATTACTGTTTGTGCATTTACAATATTCATTGATTTTTGCCATTGTAAAACATCATGTTATTCATATACCAGAAATGTTTGAAGCTACTGACTGAATGAAAGGAGCTGGCATCTCACTCTCTTTGAATCTTCTTTATCATGCTAGGATTAGCAGGAAAAAGCAAAAAATTTCAGAATTGCACCTTGCAATGTGGAGATATTACTGTTTGTGCATTTACAATATTCATTGATTTTTGCCATTGAAAAACGTCCAGAAATGTTTGAAGCTACTGACTGAATGAAAGGAGCTGGCATCTCACTCTCTTTGAATCTTCTTTATCATGCTAGGATTAGCAGGAAAAAGCAAAAAATTTCAGAATTGCACCTTGCAATGTGGAGATATTACTGTTTGTGCATTTACAATATTCATTGATTTTTGCCATTGAAAAACGTCCAGAAATGTTTGAAGCTACTGACTGAATGAAAGGAGCTGGCATCTCACTCTCTTTGAATCTTCTTTATCATGCTAGGATTAGCAGGAAAAAGCAAAAAATTTCAGAATTGCACCTTGCAATGTGGAGATATTACTGTTTGTGCATTTACAATATTCATTGATTTTTGCTATTGAAAAACATCATGTTATTCATATACCAGAAATATTTGAAGCTACTGACTGAATGAAAGGAGCTGGCATCTCACTCTCTTTGAATCTTCTTTATCATGCTAGGATTAGCAGGAAAAAGCAAAAAATTTCAGAATTGCACCTTGCAATGTGGAGATATTACTGTTTGTGCATTTACAATATTCATTGATTTTTGCCATTGAAAAACGTCCAGAAATGTTTGAAGCTACTGACTGAATGAAAGGAGCTGGCATCTCACTCTCTTTGAATCTTCTTTATCATGCTAGGATTAGCAGGAAAAAGCAAAAAATTTCAGAATTGCACCTTGCAATGTGGAGATATTACTGTTTGTGCATTTACAATATTCATTGATTTTTGCCATTGAAAAACATCATGTTATTCATATACCAGAAATGTTTGAAGCTACTGACTGAATGAAAGGAGCTGGCATCTCACTCTCTTTGAATCTTCTTTATCATGCTAGGATTAGCAGGAAAAAGCAAAAAATTTCAGAATTGCACCTTGCAATGTGGAGATATTACTGTTTGTGCATTTACAATATTCATTGATTTTTGCCATTGAAAAACATCATGTTATTCATATACCAGAAATGTTTGAAGCTACTGACTGAATGAAAGGAGCTGGCATCTCACTCTCTTTGAATCTTCTTTATCATGCTAGGATTAGCAGGAAAAAGCAAAAAATTTCAGAATTGCACCTTGCAATGTGGAGATATTACTGTTTGTGCATTTACAATATTCATTGATTTTTGCCATTGAAAAACGTCCAGAAATGTTTGAAGCTACTGACTGAATGAAAGGAGCTGGCATGTCACTCTCTTTGAATCTTCTTTATCATGCTAGGATTAGCAGGAAAAAGCAAAAAATTTCAGAATTGCACCTTGCAATGTGGAGATATTACTGTTTGTGCATTTACAATATTCATTGATTTTTGAAATTGAAAAACATCATGTTATTCATATACCAGAAATGTTTGAAGCTACTGACTGAATGAAAGGAGCTGGCATCTCACTCTCTTTGAATCTTCTTTATCATGCTAGGATTAGCAGGAAAAAGCAAAAAATTTCAGAATTGCACCTTGCAATGTGGAGATATTACTGTTTGTGCATTTACAATATTCATTGATTTTTGCCATTGAAAAACGTCCAGAAATGTTTGAAGCTACTGACTGAATGAAAGGAGCTGGCATCTCACTCTCTTTGAATCTTCTTTATCATGCTAGGATTAGCAGGAAAAAGCAAAAAATTTCAGAATTGCACCTTGCAATGTGGAGATATTACTGTTTGTGCATTTACAATATTCATTGATTTTTGCCATTGAAAAACGTCCAGAAATGTTTGAAGCTACTGACTGAATGAAAGGAGCTGGCATCTCACTCTCTTTGAATCTTCTTTTTCATGCTAGGATTAGCAGGAAAAAGCAAAAAATTTCAGAATTGCACCTTGCAATGTGGAGATATTACTGTTTGTGCATTTACAATATTCATTGATTTTTGCCATTGTAAAACATCATGTTATTCATATACCAGAAATGTTTGAAGCTACTGACTGAATGAAAGGAGCTGGCATGTCACTCTCTTTGAATCTTCTTTATCATGCTAGGATTAGCAGGAAAAAGCAAAAAATTTCAGAATTGCACCTTGCAATGTGGAGATATTACTGTTTGTGCATTTACAATATTCATTGATTTTTGCCATTGAAAAACGTCCAGAAATGTTTGAAGCTACTGACTGAATGAAAGGAGCTGGCATCTCACTCTCTTTGAATCTTCTTTATCATGCTAGGATTAGCAGTAAAAAGCAAAAAATTTCAGAATTGCACATTGCAATGTGGAGATATTACTGTTTGTGCATTTACAATATTCATTGATTTTTGCCATTGAAAAACATCATGTTATTCATATACCAGAAATGTTTGAAGCTACTGACTGAATGAAAGGAGCTGGCATCTCACTCTCTTTGAATCTTCTTTATCATGCTAGGATTAGCATGAAAAAGCAAAAAATTTCAGAATTGCACCTTGCAATGTGGAGATATTACTGTTTGCGCATTTACAATATTCATTGATTTTTGCCATTGAAAAACGTCCAGAAATGTTTGAAGCTACTGACTGAATGAAAGGAGCTGGCATCTCACTCTCTTTGAATCTTCTTTATCATGCTAGGATTAGCAGGAAAAAGCAAAAAATTTCAGAATTGCACCTTGCAATGTGGAGATATTACTGTTTGTGCATTTACAATATTCATTGATTTTTGCCATTGAAAAACATCATGTTATTCATATACCAGAAATGTTTGAAGCTACTGACTGAATGAAAGGAGCTGGCATCTCACTCTCTTTGAATCTTCTTTATCATGCTAGGATTAGCAGGAAAAAGCAAAAAATTTCAGAATTGCACCTTGCAATGTGGAGATATCACTGTTTGTGCATTTACAATATTCATTGATTTTTGCCATTGAAAAACATCATGTTATTCATATACCAGAAATGTTTGAAGCTACTGACTGAATGAAAGGAGCTGGCATCTCACTCTCTTTGAATCTTCTTTATCATGCTAGGATTAGCAGGAAAAAGCAAAAAATTTCAGAATTGCACCTTGCAATGTGGAGATATTACTGTTTGTGCATTTACAATATTCATTGATTTTTGCCATTGAAAAACGTCCAGAAATGTTTGAAGCTACTGACTGAATGAAAGGAGCTGGCATCTCAATCTCTTTGAATCTTCTTTATCATGCTAGGATTAGCAGGAAAAAGCAAAAAATTTCAGAATTGCACCTTGCAATGTGGAGATATTACTGTTTGTGCATTTACAATATTCATTGATTTTTGCCATTGAAAAACGTCCAGAAAAGTTTGAAGCTACTGACTGAATGAAAGGAGCTGGCATCTCACTCTCTTTGAATCTTCTTTATCATGCTAGGATTAGCAGTAAAAAGCAAAAAATTTCAGAATTGCACCTTGCAATGTGGAGATATTACTGTTTGTGCATTTACAATATTCATTGATTTTTGCCATTGAAAAACATCATGTTATTCATATACCAGAAATGTTTGAAGCTACTGACTGAATGAAAGGAGCTGGCATCTCACTCTCTTTGAATCTTCTTTATCATGCTAGGATTAGCAGGAAAAAGCAAAAAATTTCAGAATTGCACCTTGCAATGTGGAGATATTACTGTTTGTGCATTTACAATATTCATTGATTTTTGCCATTGAAAAACGTCCAGAAATGTTTGAAGCTACTGACTGAATGAAAGGAGCTGGCATCTCACTCTCTTTGAATCTTCTTTATCATGCTAGGATTAGCAGGAAAAAGCAAAAAATTTCAGAATTGCACCTTGCAATGTGGAGATATTACTGTTTGTGCATTTACAATATTCATTGATTTTTGCCATTGAAAAACGTCCAGAAATGTTTGAAGCTACTGACTGAATGAAAGGAGCTGGCATCTCACTCTCTTTGAATCTTCTTTATCATGCTAGGATTAGGAGGAAAAAGCAAAAAAATTCAGAATTGCACCTTGCAATGTGGAGATATTACTGTTTGTGCATTTACAATATTCATTGATTTTTGCCATTGAAAAACATCATGTTATTCATATACCAGAAATGTTTGAAGCTACTGACTGAATGAAAGGAGCTGGCATCTCACTCTCTTTGAATCTTCTTTATCATGCTAGGATTAGCAGGAAAAAGCAAAAAATTTCAGAATTGCACCTTGCAATGTGGAGATATTACTGTTTGTGCATTTACAATATTCATTCATTTTTGCCATTGAAAAACATCATGTTATTCATATACCAGAAATGTTTGAAGCTACTGACTGAATGAAAGGAACTGGCATCTCACTCTCTTTGAATCTTCTTTATCATGCTAGGATTAGCAGGAAAAAGCAAAAAATTTCAGAACTGCACCTTGCAATGTGGAGATATTACTGTTTGTGCATTTACAATATTCATTGATTTTTGCCATTGAAAAACGTCCAGAAATGTTTGAAGCTACTGACTGAATGAAAGGAGTTGGCATCTCACTCTCTTTGAATCTTCTTTATCATGCTAGGATTAGCAGGAAAAAGCAAAAAATTTCAGAATTGCACCTTGCAATGTGGAGATATTACTGTTTGTGCATTTACAATATTCATTGATTTTTGCCATTGAAAAACGTCCAGAAATGTTTGAAGCTACTGACTGAATGAAAGGAGCTGGCATCTCACTCTCTTTGA
Organism: Phyllobates terribilis; assembly: GCF_046119375.1. Lineage (NCBI taxonomy): Eukaryota > Metazoa > Chordata > Amphibia > Anura > Dendrobatidae > Phyllobates > Phyllobates terribilis. The sequence goes on along the minus strand of NW_027363806.1, from coordinate 282,916 downwards.
ATCTTCTTTATCATGCTAGGATTAGCAGGAAAAATCAAAAAATTTCAGAATTGCACCTTGCAATGTGGAGATATTACTGTTTGTGCATTTACAATATTCATTGATTTTTGCCATTGAAAAACATCATGTTATTCATATACCAGAAATGTTTGAAGCTACTGACTGAATGAAATGAGCTGGCATCTCACTCTCTTTGAATCTTCTTTATCATGCTAGGATTAGCTGGAAAAAGCAAAAAATTTCAGAATTGCACCTTGCAATGTGGAGATATTACTGTTTGTGCATTTACAATATTCTTTCATTTTTGCCATTGAAAAACATCATTTTATTCATATACCAGAAATGTTTGAAGCTACTGACTGAATGAAAGGAGCTGGCATCTCACTCTCTTTGAATCTTCTTTATCATGCTAGGATTAGCAGGAAAAAGCAAAAAATTTCAGAATTGCACCTTGCAATGTGGAGATATTACTGTTTGTGCATTTACAATATTCATTGATTTTTGCCATTGAAAAACGTCCAGAAATGTTTGAAGCTACTGACTGAATGAAAGGAGCTGGCATCTCACTCTCTTTGAATCTTCTTTATCATGCTAGGATTAGCAGGAAAAAGCAAAAAATTTCAGAATTGCACCTTGCAATGTGGAGATATTACTGTTTGTGCATTTACAATATTCATTGATTTTTGCCATTGAAAAACGTCCAGAAATGTTTGAAGCTACTGACTGAATGAAAGGAGCTGGCATCTCACTCTCTTTGAATCTTCTTTATCATGCTAGGATTAGCAGGAAGAAGCAAAAAATTTCAGAATTGCACCTTGCAATGTGGAGATATTACTGTTTGTGCATTTACAATATTCATTGATTTTTGCCATTGAAAAACATCATGTTATTCATATACCAGAAATGTTTGAAGCTACTGACTGAATGAAAGGAGCTGGCATCTCACTCTCTTTGAATCTTCTTTATCATGCTAGGATTAGCAGGAAAAAGCAAAAAATTTCAGAATTGCACCTTGCAATGTGGAGATATTACTGTTTGTGCATTTACAATATTCATTGATTTTTGCCATTGAAAAACGTCCAGAAATGTTTGAAGCTACTGACTGAATGAAAGGAGCTGGCATCTCACTCTCTTTGAATCTTCTTTATCATGCTAGGATTAGCAGGAAAAAGCAAAAAATTTCAGAATTGCACCTTGCAATGTGGAGATATTACTGTTTGTGCATTTACAATATTCATTGATTTTTGAAATTGAAAAACATCATGTTATTCATATACCAGAAATGTTTGAAGCTACTGACTGAATGAAAGGAGCTGGCATCTCACTCTCTTTGAATCTTCTTTATCATGCTAGGATTAGCAGGAAAAAGCAAAAAATTTCAGAATTGCACCTTGCAATGTGGAGATATTACTGTTTGTGCATTTACAATATTCATTGATTTTTGCCATTGAAAAACGTCCAGAAATGTTTGAAGCTACTGACTGAATGAAAGGAGCTGGCATCTCACTCTCTTTGAATCTTCTTTATCATGCTAGGATTAGCAGGAAAAAGCAAAAAATTTCAGAATTGCACCTTGCAATGTGGAGATATTACTGTTTGTGCATTTACAATATTCATTGATTTTTGCCATTGAAAAACGTCCAGAAATGTTTGAAACTACTGACTGAATGAAAGGAGCTGGCATCTCACTCTCTTTGAATCTTCTTTATCATGCTAGGATTAGCAGGAAAAAGCAAAAAATTTCAGAATTGCACCTTGCAATGTGGAGATATTACTGTATGTGCATTTACAATATTCATTGATTTTTGCCATTGAAAAACATCATGTTATTCATATACCAGAAATGTTTGAAGCTACTGACTGAATGAAAGGAGCTGGCATCTCACTCTCTTTGAATCTTCTTTATCATGCTAGGATTAGCAGGAAAAAGCAAAAAATTTCAGAATTGCACCTTGCAATGTGGAGATATTACTGTTTGTGCATTTACAATATTCATTGATTTTTGCCATTGAAAAACATCATGTTATTCATATACCAGAAATGTTTGAAGCTACTGACTGAATGAAAGGAGCTGGCATCTCACTCTCTTTGAATCTTCTTTATCATGCTAGGATTAGCAGGAAAAAGCAAAAAATTTCAGAATTGCACCTTGCAATGTGGAGATATTACTGTTTGTGCATTTACAATATTCATTGATTTTTGCCATTGAAAAACGTCCAGAAATGTTTGAAGCTACTGACTGAATGAAAGGAGCTGGCATCTCACTCTCTTTGAATCTTCTTTATCATGCTAGGATTAGCAGGAAAAAGCAAAAAATTTCAGAATTGCACCTTGCAATGTGGAGATATTACTGTTTGTGCATTTACAATATTCATTGATTTTTGCCATTGAAAAACATCATGTTATTCATATACCAGAAATGTTTGAAGCTACTGACTGAATGAAAGGAGCTGGCATCTCACTCTCTTTGAATCTTCTTTATCATGCTAGGATTAGCAGGAAAAAGCAAAAAATTTCAGAATTGCACCTTGCAATGTGGAGATATTACTGTTTGTGCATTTACAATATTCATTGATTTTTGCCATTGAAAAACGTCCAGAAATGTTTGAAGCTACTGACTGAATGAAAGGAGCTGGCATCTCACTCTCTTTGAATCTTCTTTATCATGCTAGGATTAGCAGGAAAAAGCAAAAAATTTCAGAATTGCACCTTGCAATGTGGAGATATTACTGTTTGTGCATTTACAATATTCATTGATTTTTGCCATTGAAAAACGTCCAGAAATGTTTGAAGCTACTGACTGAATGAAAGAAGCTGGCATCTCACTCTCTTTGAATCTTCTTTATCATGCTAGGATTAGCAGGAAAAATCAAAAAATTTCAGAATTGCACCTTGCAATGTGGAGATATTACTGTTTGTGCATTTACAATATTCATTGATTTTTGCCATTGAAAAACATCATGTTATTCATATACCTGAAATGTTTGAAGCTACTGACTGAATGAAAGGAGCTGGCATCTCACTCTCTTTGAATCTTCTTTATCATGCTAGGATTAGCTGGAAAAAGCAAAAAATTTCAGAATTGCACCTTGCAATGTGGAGATATTACTGTTTGTGCATTTACAATATTCTTTCATTTTTGCCATTGAAAAACATCATGTTATTCATATACCAGAAATGTTTGAAGCTACTGACTGAATGAAAGGAGCTGGCATCTCACTCTCTTTGAATCTTCTTTATCATGCTAGGATTAGCAGGAAGAAGCAAAAAATTTCAGAATTGCACCTTGCAATGTGGAGATATTACTGTTTGTGCGTTTACAATATTCATTGATTTTTGCCATTGAAAAACATCATGTTATTCATATTCCAGAAATGTTTGAAGCTACTGACTGAATGAAAGGAGCTGGCATCTCACTCTCTTTGAATCTTCTTTATCATGCTAGGATTAGCAGGAAAAAGCAAAAAATTTCAGAATTGCACCTTGCAATGTGGAGATATTACTCTTTGTGCATTTACAATATTCATTGATTTTTGCCATTGAAAAACGTCCAGAAATGTTTGAAGCTACTGACTGAATGAAAAGAGCTGGCATCTCACTCTCTTTGAATCTTCTTTATCATGCTAGGATTAGCAGGAAGAAGCAAAAAATTTCAGAATTGCACCTTGCAATGTGGAGATATTACTGTTTGTGCATTTACAATATTCATTGATTTTTGCCATTGAAAAACATCATGTTATTCATATACCAGAAATGTTTGAAGCTACTGACTGAATGAAAGGAGCTGGCATCTCACTCTCTTTGAATCTTCTTTATCATGCTAGGATTAGCAGGAAAAAGCAAAAAATTTCAGAATTGCACCTTGCAATGTGGAGATATTACTGTTTGTGCATTTACAATATTCATTGATTTTTGCCATTGAAAAACGTCCAGAAATGTTTGAAGCTACTGACTGAATGAAAGGAGCTGGCATCTCACTCTCTTTGAATCTTCTTTATCATGCTAGGATTAGCAGGAAAAAGCAAAAAATTTCAGAATTGCACCTTGCAATGTGGAGATATTACTGTTTGTGCATTTACAATATTCATTGATTTTTGCCATTGAAAAACATCATGTTATTCATATACCAGAAATGTTTGAAGCTACTGACTGAATGAAAGGAGCTGGCATCTCACTCTCTTTGAATCTTCTTTATCATGCTAGGATTAGCAGGAAAAAGCAAAAAATTTCAGAATTGCACCTTGCAATGTGGAGATATTACTGTTTGTGCATTTACAATATTCATTGATTTTTGCCATTGAAAAACGTCCAGAAATGTTTGAAGCTACTGACTGAATGAAAGGAGCTGGCATCTCACTCTCTTTGAATCTTCTTTATCATGCTAGGATTAGCAGGAAAAAGCAAAAAATTTCAGAATTGCACCTTGCAATGTGGAGATATTACTGTTTGTGCATTTACAATATTCATTGATTTTTGCCATTGAAAAACGTCCAGAAATGTTTGAAGCTACTGACTGAATGAAAGGAGCTGGCATCTCACTCTCTTTGAATCTTCTTTATCATGCTAGGATTAGCAGGAAGAAGCAAAAAATTTCAGAATTGCACCTTGCAATGTGGAGATATTACTGTTTGTGCATTTACAATATTCATTGATTTTTGCCATTGAAAAACATCATGTTATTCATATTCCAGAAATGTTTGAAGCTACTGACTGAATGAAAGGAGCTGGCATCTCACTCTCTTTGAATCTTCTTTATCATGCTAGGATTAGCAGGAAAAAGCAAAAAATTTCAGAATTGCACCTTGCAATGTGGAGATATTACTCTTTGTGCATTTACAATATTCATTGATTTTTGCCATTGAAAAACGTCCAGAAATGTTTGAAGCTACTGACTGAATGAAAAGAGCTGGCATCTCACTCTCTTTGAATCTTCTTTATCATGCTAGGATTAGCAGGAAGAAGCAAAAAATTTCAGAATTGCACCTTGCAATGTGGAGATATTACTGTTTGTGCATTTACAATATTCATTGATTTTTGCCATTGAAAAACATCATGTTATTCATATACCAGAAATGTTTGAAGCTACTGACTGAATGAAAGGAGCTGGCATCTCACTCTCTTTGAATCTTCTTTATCATGCTAGGATTAGCAGGAAAAAGCAAAAAATTTCAGAATTGCACCTTGCAATGTGGAGATATTACTGTTTGTGCATTTACAATATTCATTGATTTTTGCCATTGAAAAACGTCCAGAAATGTTTGAAGCTACTGACTGAATGAAAGGAGCTGGCATCTCACTCTCTTTGAATCTTCTTTATCATGCTAGGATTAGCAGGAAAAAGCAAAAAATTTCAGAATTGCACCTTGCAATGTGGAGATATTACTGTTTGTGCATTTACAATATTCATTGATTTTTGCCATTGAAAAACATCATGTTATTCATATACCAGAAATGTTTGAAGCTACTGACTGAATGAAAGGAGCTGGCATCTCACTCTCTTTGAATCTTCTTTATCATGCTAGGATTAGCAGGAAAAAGCAAAAAATTTCAGAATTGCACCTTGCAATGTGGAGATATTACTGTTTGTGCATTTACAATATTCATTGATTTTTGCCATTGAAAAACGTCCAGAAATGTTTGAAGCTACTGACTGAATGAAAGGAGCTGGCATCTCACTCTCTTTGAATCTTCTTTATCATGCTAGGATTAGCAGGAAAAAGCAAAAAATTTCAGAATTGCACCTTGCAATGTGGAGATATTACTGTTTGTGCATTTACAATATTCATTGATTTTTGCCATTGAAAAACGTCCAGAAATGTTTGAAGCTACTGACTGAATGAAAGGAGCTGGCATCTCACTCTCTTTGAATCTTCTTTATCATGCTAGGATTAGCAGGAAAAAGCAAAAAATTTCAGAATTGCACCTTGCAATGTGGAGATATTACTGTATGTGCATTTACAATATTCATTGATTTTTGCCATTGAAAAACATCATGTTATTCATATACCAGAAATGTTTGAAACTACTGACTGAATGAAAGGAGCTGGCATCTCACTCTCTTTGAATCTTCTTTATCATGCTAGGATTAGCAGGAAAAAGCAAAAAATTTCAGAATTGCACCTTGCAATGTGGAGATATTACTGTTTGTGCATTTACAATATTCATTGATTTTTGCCATTGAAAAACATCATGTTATTCATATACCAGAAATGTTTGAAGCTACTGACTGAATGAAAGGAGCTGGCATCTCACTCTCTTTGAATCTTCTTTATCATGCTAGGATTAGCAGGAAAAAGCAAAAAATTTCAGAATTGCACCTTGCAATGTGGAGATATTACTGTTTGTGCATTTACAATATTCATTGATGTTTGCCATTGAAAAACGTCCAGAAATGTTTGAAGCTACTGACTGAATGAAAGGAGCTGGCATCTCACTCTCTTTGAATCTTCTTTATCATGCTAGGATTAGCAGGAAAAAGCAAAAAATTTCAGAATTGCACCTTGCAATGTGGAGATATTACTGTTTGTGCATTTACAATATTCATTGATTTTTGCCATTGAAAAACATCATGTTATTCATATACCAGAAATGTTTGAAGCTACTGACTGAATGAAAGGAGCTGGCATCTCACTCTCTTTGAATCTTCTTTATCATGCTAGGATTAGCAGGAAAAAGCAAAAAATTTCAGAATTGCACCTTGCAATGTGGAGATATTACTGTTTGTGCATTTACAATATTCATTGATTTTTGCCATTGAAAAACGTCCAGAAATGTTTGAAGCTACTGACTGAATGAAAGGAGCTGGCATCTCACTCTCTTTGAATCTTCTTTATCATGCTAGGATTAGCAGGAAAAAGCAAAAAATTTCAGAATTGCACCTTGCAATGTGGAGATATTACTGTTTGTGCATTTACAATATTCATTGATTTTTGCCATTGAAAAACGTCCAGAAATGTTTGAAGCTACTGACTGAATGAAAGGAGCTGGCATCTCACTCTCTTTGAATCTTCTTTATCATGCTAGGATTAGCAGGAAAAAGCAAAAAATTTCAGAATTGCACCTTGCAATGTGGAGATATTACTGTTTGTGCATTTACAATATTCATTGATTTTTGCCATTGAAAAACATCATGTTATTCATATACCAGAAATGTTTGAAGCTACTGACTGAATGAAAGGAGCTGGCATCTCACTCTCTTTGAATCTTCTTTATCATGCTAGGATTAGCAGGAAAAAGCAAAAAATTTCAGAATTGCACCTTGCAATGTGGAGATATTACTGTTTGTGCATTTACAATATTCATTGATTTTTGCCATTGAAAAACGTCCAGAAATGTTTGAAGCTACTGACTGAATGAAAGGAGCTGGCATCTCACTCTCTTTGAATCTTCTTTATCATGCTAGGATTAGCAGGAAAAAGCAAAAAATTTCAGAATTGCACCTTGCAATGTGGAGATATTACTGTTTGTGCATTTACAATATTCATTGATTTTTGCCATTGAAAAACGTCCAGAAATGTTTGAAGCTACTGACTGAATGAAAGGAGCTGGCATCTCACTCTCTTTGAATCTTCTTTATCATGCTAGGATTAGCAGGAAAAATCAAAAAATTTCAGAATTGCACCTTGCAATGTGGAGATATTACTGTTTGTGCATTTACAATATTCATTGATTTTTGCCATTGAAAAACATCATGTTATTCATATACCAGAAATGTTTGAAGCTACTGACTGAATGAAAGGAGCTGGCATCTCACTCTCTTTGAATCTTCTTTATCATGCTAGGATTAGCTGGAAAAAGCAAAAAATTTCAGAATTGCACCTTGCAATGTGGAGATATTACTGTTTGTGCATTTACAATATTCTTTCATTTTTGAAATTGAAAAACATCATGTTATTCATATACCAGAAATGTTTGAAGCTACTGACTGAATGAAAGGAGCTGGCATCTCACTCTCTTTGAATCTTCTTTATCATGCTAGGATTAGCAGGAAAAAGCAAAAAATTTCAGAATTGCACCTTGCAATGTGGAGATATTACTGTTTGTGCATTTACAATATTCATTGATTTTTGCCATTGAAAAACGTCCAGAAATGTTTGAAGCTACTGACTGAATGAAAGGAGCTGGCATCTCACTCTCTTTGAATCTTCTTTATCATGCTAGGATTAGCAGGAAAAAGCAAAAAATTTCAGAATTGCACCTTGCAATGTGGAGATATTACTGTTTGTGCATTTACAATATTCATTGATTTTTGCCATTGAAAAACATCATGTTATTCATATACCAGAAATGTTTGAAGCTACTGACTGAATGAAAGGAGCTGTCATCTCACTCTCTTTGAATCTTCTTTATCATGCTAGGATTAGCAGGAAAAAGCAAAAAATTTCAGAATTGCACCTTGCAATGTGGAGATATTACTGTTTGTGCATTTACAATATTCATTGATTTTTGCCATTGAAAAACGTCCAGAAATGTTTGAAGTTACTGACTGAATGAAAGGAGCTGGCATCTCACTCTCTTTGAATCTTCTTTATCATGCTAGGATTAGCAGGAAAAAGCAAAAAATTTCAGAATTGCACCTTGCAATGTGGAGATATTACTGTTTGTGCATTTACAATATTCATTGATTTTTGCCATTGAAAAACATCATGTTATTCATATACCAGAAATGTTTGAAGCTACTGACTGAATGAAAGGAGCTGGCATCTCACTCTCTTTGAATCTTCTTTATCATGCTAGGATTAGCAGGAAAAAGCAAAAAATTTCAGAATTGCACCTTGCAATGTGGAGATATTACTGTTTGTGCATTTACAATATTCATTTATTTTTGCCATTGAAAAACGTCCAGAAATGTTTGAAGCTACTGACTTAATGAAAGGAGCTGGCATCTCACTCTCTTTGAATCTTCTTTATCATGCTAGGATTAGCAGGAAAAAGCAAAAAATTTCAGAATTGCACCTTGCAATGTGGAGATATTACTGTTTGTGCATTTACAATATTCATTGATTTTTGCCATTGAAAAACGTCCAGAAATGTTTGAAGCTACTGACTGAATGAAAGGAGCTGGCATCTCACTCTCTTTGAATCTTCTTTATCATGCTAGGATTAGTAGGAAAAATCAAAAAATTTCAGAATTGCACCTTGCAATGTGGAGATATTACTGTTTGTGCATTTACAATATTCTTTCATTTTTGCCATTGAAAAACATCATGTTATTCATATACCAGAAATGTTTGAAGCTACTGACTGAATGAAAGGAGCTGTCATCTCACTCTCTTTGAATCTTCTTTATCATGCTAGGATTAGCAGGAAAAAGCAAAAAATTTCAGAATTGCACCTTGCAATGTGGAGATATTACTGTTTGTGCATTTACAATATTCATTGATTTTTGCCATTGAAAAACGTCCAGAAATGTTTGAAGCTACTGACTGAATGAAAGGAGCTGGCATCTCACTCTCTTTGAATCTTCTTTATCATGCTAGGATTAGCAGGAAGAAGCAAAAAATTTCAGAATTGCACCTTGCAATGTGGAGATATTACTGTTTGTGCATTTACAATATTCATTGATTTTTGCCATTGAAAAACATCATGTTATTCATATACCAGAAATGTTTGAAGCTACTGACTGAATGAAAGGAGCTGGCATCTCACTCTCTTTGAATCTTCTTTATCATGCTAGGATTAGCAGGAAAAAGCAAAAAATTTCAGAATTGCACCTTGCAATGTGGAGATATTACTGTTTGTGCATTTACAATATTCATTGATTTTTGCCATTGAAAAACGTCCAGAAATGTTTGAAGCTACTGACTGAATGAAAGGAGCTGGCATCTCACTCTCTTTGAATCTTCTTTATCATGCTAGGATTAGCAGGAAAAAGGAAAAAATTTCAGAATTGCACCTTGCAATGTGGAGATATTACTGTTTGTGCATTTACAATATTCATTGATTTTTGCCATTGAAAAACGTCCAGAAATGTTTGAAGCTACTGACTGAATGAAAGGAGCTGGCATCTCACTCTCTTTGAATCTTCTTTATCATGCTAGGATTAGCAGGAAAAATCAAAAAATTTCAGAATTGCACCTTGCAATGTGGAGATATTACTGTTTGTGCATTTACAATATTCATTGATTTTTGCCATTGAAAAACATCATGTTATTCATATACCAGAAATGTTTGAAGCTACTGACTGAATGAAAGGAGCTGGCATCTCACTCTCTTTGAATCTTCTTTATCATGCTAGGATTAGCTGGAAAAAGCAAAAAATTTCAGAATTGCACCTTGCAATGTGGAGATATTACTGTTTGTGCATTTACAATATTCTTTCATTTTTGAAATTGAAAAACATCATGTTATTCATATACCAGAAATGTTTGAAGCTACTGACTGAATGAAAGGAGCTGGCATCTCACTCTCTTTGAATCTTCTTTATCATGCTAGGATTAGCAGGAAAAAGCAAAAAATTTCAGAATTGCACCTTGCAATGTGGAGATATTACTGTTTGTGCATTTACAATATTCATTGATTTTTGCCATTGAAAAACGTCCAGAAATGTTTGAAGCTACTGACTGAATGAAAGGAGCTGGCATCTCACTCTCTTTGAATCTTCTTTATCATGCTAGGATTAGCAGGAAAAAGCAAAAAATTTCAGAATTGCACCTTGCAATGTGGAGATATTACTGTTTGTGCATTTACAATATTCATTGATTTTCGCCATTGAAAAACATCATGTTATTCATATACCAGAAATGTTTGAAGCTACTGACTGAATGAAAGGAGCTGGCATCTCACTCTCTTTGAATCTTCTTTATCATGCTAGGATTAGCAGGAAAAAGCAAAAAATTTCAGAATTGCACCTTGCAATGTGGAGATATTACTGTTTGTGCATTTACAATATTCATTGATTTTTGCCATTGAAAAACGTCCAGAAATGTTTGAAGTTACTGACTGAATGAAAGGAGCTGGCATTTCACTCTCTTTGAATCTTCTTTATCATGCTAGGATTAGCAGGAAAAAGCAAAAAATTTCAGAATTGCACCTTGCAATGTGGAGATATTACTGTTTGTGCATTTACAATATTCATTGATTTTTGCCATTGAAAAACGTCCAGAAATGTTTGAAGCTACTGACTGAATGAAAGGAGCTGGCATATCACTCTCTTTGAATCTTCTTTATCATGCTAGGATTAGCAGGAAAAAGCAAAAAATTTCAGAATTGCACCTTGCAATGTGGAGATATTACTGTTTGTGCATTTACAATATTCATTGATTTTTGCCATTGAAAAACATCATGTTATTCATATACCAGAAATGTTTGAAGCTACTGACTGAATGAAAGGAGCTGGCATCTCACTCTCTTTGAATCTTCTTTATCATGCTAGGATTAGCAGGAAAAAGCAAAAAATTTCAGAATTGCACCTTGCAATGTGGAGATATTACTGTTTGTGCATTTACAATATTCATTGATTTTTGCCATTGAAAAACGTCCAGAAATGTTTGAAGCTACTGACTGAATGAAAGGAGCTAGCATCTCACTCTCTTTGAATCTTCTTTATCATGCTAGGATTAGCAGGAAAAAGCAAAAAATTTCAGAATTGCACCTTGCAATGTGGAGATATTACTGTTTGTGCATTTACAATATTCATTGATTTTTGCCATTGAAAAACATCATGTTATTCATATACCAGAAATGTTTGAAGCTACTGACTGAATGAAAGGAGCTGGCATCTCACTCTCTTTGAATCTTCTTTATCATGCTAGGATTAGCAGGAAAAAGCAAAAAATTTCAGAATTGCACCTTGCAATGTGGAGATATTACTGTTTGTGCATTTACAATATTCATTGATTTTTGCCATTGAAAAACATCCAGAAATGTTGGAAGCTACTGACTGAATGAAAGGAGCTGGCATCTCACTCTCTTTGAATCTTCTTTATCATGCTAGGATTAGCAGGAAAAAGCAAACAATTTCAGAATTGCACCTTGCAATGTGGAGATATTACTGTTTGTGCATTTACAATATTCATTGATTTTTGCCATTGAAAAATGTCCAGAAATGTTTGAAGCTACTGACTGAATGAAAGGAGCTTGCATCTCACTCTCTTTGAATATTCTTTATCATGCTAGGATTAGCAGGAAAAAGCAAAAAATTTCAGAATTGCACCTTGCAATGTGGAGATATTACTGTTTGTGCATTTACAATATTCATTGATTTTTGCCATTGAAAAACATCATGTTATTCATATACCAGAAATGTTTGAAGCTACTGACTGAATGAAAGGAGCTGGCATCTCACTCTCTTTGAATCTTCTTTATCATGCTAGGATTAGCTGGAAAAAGCAAAAAATTTCAGAATTGCACCTTGCAATGTGGAGATATTACTGTTTGTGCATTTACAATATTCATTGATTTTTGCCATTGAAAAACATCATGTTATTCATATACCAGAAATGATTGAAGCTACTGACTGAATGAAAGGAGCTGGCATCTCACTCTCTTTGAATCTTCTTTATCATTCTAGGATTAGCAGGAAAAAGCAAAAAATTTCAGAATTGCACCTTGCAATGTGGAGATATTACTGTTTGTGCATTTACAATATTCATTGATTTTTGCCATTGAAAAACGTCCAGAAATGTTTGAAGCTACTGACTGAATAAAAGGAGCTGGCATCTCACTCTCTTTGAATCTTCTTTATCATGCTAGGATTAGCAGGAAAAAGCAAAAAATTTCAGAATTGCACCTTGCAATGTGGAGATATTACTGTTTGTGCATTTACAATATTCATTGATTTTTGCCATTGAAAAATGTCCAGAAATGTTTGAAGCTACTGACTGAATGAAAGGAGCTGGTATCTCACTCTCTTTGAATCTTCTTTATCATGCTAGGATTAGCAGGAAAAAGCAAAAAATTTCAGAATTGCACCTTGCAATGTGGAGATATTACTGTTTGTGCATTTACAATATTCATTGATTTTTGCCATTGAAAAACGTCCAGAAATGTTTGAAGCTACTGACTGAATGAAAGGAGCTGGCATCTCACTCTCTTTGAATCTTCTTTATCATGCTAGGATTAGCAGGAAAAAGCAAAAATTTCAGAATTGCACCTTGCAATGTGGAGATATTACTGTTTGTGCATTTACAATATTCATTGATTTTTGCCATTGAAAAACGTCCAGAAATGTTTGAAGCTACTGACTGAATGAAAGGAGCTGGCATCTCACTCTCTTTGAATCTTCTTTATCATGCTAGGATTAGCAGGAAAAAGCAAAAAATTTCAGAATTGCACCTTGCAATGTGGAGATATTACTGTTTGTGCATTTACAATATTCATTGATTTTTGCCATTGAAAAACATAATGTTATTCATATACCAGAAATGTTTGAAGCTACTGACTGAATGAAAGGAGCTGACATCTCACTCTCTTTGAATCTTCTTTATCATGCTAGGATTAGCAGGAAAAAGCAAAAAATTTCAGAATTGCACCTTGCAATGTGGAGATATTACTGTTTGTGCATTTACAATATTCATTGATTTTTGCCATTGAAAAACGTCCAGAAATGTTTGAAGCTACTGACTGAATGAAAGGAGCTGGCATCTCACTCTCTTTGAATCTTCTTTATCATGCTAGGATTAGCAGGAAAAAGCAAAAAATTTCAGAATTGCACCTTGCAATGTGGAGATATTACTGTTTGTGCATTTACAATATTCATTGATTTTTGCCATTGAAAAACGTCCAGAAATGTTTGAAGCTACTGACTGAATGAAAGGAGCTGGCATCTCACTCTCTTTGAATCTTCTTTATCATGCTAGGATTAGCAGGAAAAAGCAAAAAATTTCAGAATTGCACCTTGCAATGTGGAGATATTACTGTTTGTGCATTTACAATATTCATTGATTTTTGCCATTGAAAAACGTCCAGAAATGTTTGAAGCTACTGACTGAATGAAAGGAGCTGGCATCTCACTCTCTTTGAATCTTCTTTACCATGCTAGGATTAGCAGGAAAAAGCAAAAAATTTCAGAATTGCACCTTGCAATGTGGAGATATTACTGTTTGTGCATTTACAATATTCATTGATTTTTGCCATTGAAAAACGTCCAGAAATGTTTGAAGCTACTGACTGAATGAAAGGAGCTGGCATCTCACTCTCTTTGAATCTTCTTTATCATGCTAGGATTAGCAGGAAAAAGCAAAAAATTTCAGAATTGCACCTTGCAATGTGGAGATATTACTGTTTGTGCATTTACAATATTCATTGATTTTTGCCATTGAAAAATGTCCAGAAATGTTTGAAGCTACTGACTGAATGAAAGGAGCTGGTATCTCACTCTCTTTGAATCTTCTTTATCATGCTAGGATTAGCAGGAAAAAGCAAAAAATTTCAGAATTGCACCTTGCAATGTGGAGATATTACTGTTTGTGCATTTACAATATTCATTGATTTTTGCCATTGAAAAACATCATGTTATTCATATACCAGAAATGTTTGAAGCTACTGACTGAATGAAAGGAGCTGACATCTCACTCTCTTTGAATCTTCTTTATCATGCTAGGATTAGCAGGAAAAAGCAAAAAATTTCAGAATTGCACCTTGCAATGTGGAGATATTACTGTTTGTGCATTTACAATATTCATTGATTTTTGCCATTGAAAAACGTCCAGAAATGTTTGAAGCTACTGACTGAATGAAAGGAGCTGGCATCTCACTCTCTTTGAATCTTCTTTATCATGCTAGGATTAGCAGGAAAAAGCAAAAAATTTCAGAATTGCACCTTGCAATGTGGAGATATTACTGTTTGTGCATTTACAATATTCATTGATTTTTGCCATTGAAAAACGTCCAGAAATGTTTGAAGCTACTGACTGAATGAAAGGAGCTGGCATCTCACTCTCTTTGAATCTTCTTTATCATGCTAGGATTAGCAGGAAAAAGCAAAAAATTTCAGAATTGCACCTTGCAATGTGGAGATATTACTGTTTGTGCATTTACAATATTCATTGATTTTTGCCATTGAAAAACATCATGTTATTCATATACCAGAAATGTTTGAAGCTACTGACTGAATGAAAGGAGCTGACATCTCACTCTCTTTGAATCTTCTTTATCATGCTAGGATTAGCAGGAAAAAGCAAAAATTTCAGAATTGCACCTTGCAATGTGGAGATATTACTGTTTGTGCATTTACAATATTCATTGATTTTTGCCATTGAAAAACGTCCAGAAATGTTTGAAGCTACTGACTGAATGAAAGGAGCTGGCATCTCACTCTCTTTGAATCTTCTTTATCATGCTAGGATTAGCAGGAAAAAGCAAAAAATTTCAGAATTGCACCTTGCAATGTGGAGATATTACTGTTTGTGCATTTACAATATTCATTGATTTTTGCCATTGAAAAACGTCCAGAAATGTTTGAAGCTACTGACTGAATGAAAGGAGCTGGCATCTCACTCTCTTTGAATCTTCTTTATCATGCTAGGATTAGCAGGAAAAAGCAAAAAATTTCAGAATTGCACCTTGCAATGTGGAGATATTACTGTTTGTGCATTTACAATATTCATTGATTTTTGCCATTGAAAAACGTCCAGAAATGTTTGAAGCTACTGACTGAATGAAAGGAGCTGGCATCTCACTCTCTTTGAATCTTCTTTATCATGCTAGGATTAGCAGGAAAAAGCAAAAAATTTCAGAATTGCACCTTGCAATGTGGAGATATTACTGTTTGTGCATTTACAATATTCATTGATTTTTGCCATTGAAAAACATCTGTTACATTTCCAGAAAATGTTTGAAGCTACTGACTGAATGAAAGGAGCTGGCATCTCACTCTCTTTGAATATTCTTTATCATGCTAGGATTAGCAGGAAAAAGCAAAAATTTCAGAATTGCACCTTGCAATGTGGAGATATTACTGTTTGTGTATTTACAATATTCATTGATTTTTGCCATTGAAAAACGTCCAGAAATGTTTGAAGCTACTGACTGAATGAAAGGAGCTGGCATCTCACTCTCTTTGAATCTTCTTTATCATGCTAGGATTAGCAGGAAAAAGCAAAAAATTTCAGAATTGCACCTTGCAATGTGGAGATATTACTGTTTGTGCATTTACAATATTCATTGATTTTTGCCATTGAAAAACATCATGTTATTCATATACCAGAAATGTTTGAAGCTACTGACTGAATGAAAGGAGCTGGCATCTCACTCTCTTTGAATCTTCTTTATCATGCTAGGATTAGCAGGAAAAGCAAAAAATTTCAGAATTGCACCTTGCAATGTGGAGATATTACTGTTTGTGCATTTACAATATTCATTGATTTTTGCCATTGAAAAACATCCAGAAATGTTTGAAGCTACTGACTGAATGAAAGGAGCTGGCATCTCACTCTCTTTGAATCTTCTTTATCATGCTAGGATTAGCAGGAAAAAGCAAAAAATTTCAGAATTTCACCTTGCAATGTGGAGATATTACTGTTTGTGCATTTACAATATTCATTGATTTTTGCCATTGAAAAACATCATGTTTCTATACCCAGAAATGTTTGAAGCTACTGACTGAATGAAAGGAGCTGGCATCTCACTCTCTTTGAATCTTCTTTATCATGCTAGGATTAGCAGGAAAAAGCAAAAAATTTCAGAATTGCACCTTGCAATGTGGAGATATTACTGTTTGTGCATTTACAATATTCATTGATTTTTGCCATTGAAAAACGTCCAGAAATGTTTGAAGCTACTGCCTGAATGAAAGGAGCTGGCATCTCACTCTCTTTGAATCTTCTTTATCATGCTAGGATTAGCAGGAAAAAGCAAAAAATTCAGAATTGCACCTTGCAATGTGGAGATATTACTGTTTGTGCATTTACAATATTCATTGATTTTTGCCATTGAAAAACATCATGTTATTCATATACCAGAAATGTTTGAAGCTACTGACTGAATAAAAGGAGCTGGCATCTCACTCTCTTTGAATCTTCTTTATCATGCTAGGATTAGCTGGAAAAAGCAAAAATTTCAGAATTGCACCTTGCAATGTGGAGATATTACTGTTTGTGCATTTACAATATTCATTGATTTTTGCCATTGAAAAACGTCCAGAAATGTTTGAAGCTACTGACTGAATGAAAGGAGCTGGCATCTCACTCTCTTTGAATCTTCTTTATCATGCTAGGATTAGCAGGAAAAAGCAAAAAATGTCAGAATTGCACCTTGCAATGTGGAGATATTACTGTTTGTGCATTTACAATATTCATTGATTTTTGCCATTGAAAAACATCATGTTATTCATATACCAGAAATGTTTGAAGCTACTGACTGAATGAAAGGAGCTGGCATCTCACTCTTTTGAATCTTCTTTATCATGCTAGGATTAGCAGGAAAAAGCAAAAAATTTCAGAATTGCACCTTGCAATGTGGAGATATTACTGTTTGTGCATTTACAATATTCATTGATTTTTGCCATTGAAAAACGTCCAGAAATGTTTGAAGCTACTGACTGAATGAAAGGAGCTGGCATCTCACTCTCTTTGAATCTTCTTTATCATGCTAGGATTAGCAGGAAAAAGCAAAAAATTTCAGAATTGCAACTTGCAATGTGGAGATATTACTGTTTTTGCATTTACAATATTCATTGATTTTTGCCATTGAAAAACATCATGTTATTCATATACCAGAAATGTTTGAAGCTACTGACTGAATGAAAGGAGCTGGCATCTCACTCTCTTTGAATCTTCTTTATCATGCTAGGATTAGCAGGAAAAAGCAAAAAATTTCAGAATTGCACCTTGCAATGTGGAGATATTACTGTTTGTGCATTTACAATATTCATTGATTTTTGCCATTGAAAAACGTCCAGAAATGTTTGAAGCTACTGACTGAATGAAAGGAGCTGGCATCTCACTCTCTTTGAATCTTCTTTATCATGCTAGGATTAGCAGGAAAAAGCAAAAAATTTCAGAATTGCACCTTGCAATGTGGAGATATTACTGTTTGTGCATTTACAATATTCATTGATTTTTGCCATTGAAAAACATCATGTTATTCATATACCAGAAATGTTTGAAGCTACTGACTGAATGAAAGGAGCTGGCATCTCACTCTCTTTGAATCTTCTTTATCATGCTAGGATTAGCAGGAAAAAGCAAAAAATTTCAGAATTGCACCTTGCAATGTGGAGATATTACTGTTTGTGCATTTACAATATTCATTGATTTTTGCCATTGAAAAACGTCCAGAAATGTTTGAAGCTACTAACTGAATGAAAGGAGCTGGCATCTCACTCTCTTTGAATCTTCTTTATCATGCTAGGATTAGCAGGAAAAAGCAAAAAATTTCAGAATTGCACCTTGCAATGTGGAGATATTACTGTTTGTGCATTTACAATATTCATTGATTTTTGCCATTGAAAAACGTCCAGAAATGTTTGAAGCTACTGACTGAATGACAGGAGCTGGCTTCTCACTCTCTTTGAATCTTCTTTATCATGCTAGGATTAGCAGGAAAAAGCAAAAAATTTCAGAATTGCACCTTGCAATGTGGAGATATTACTGTTTGTGCATTTACAATATTCATTGATTTTTGCCATTGAAAAACATCATGTTATTCATATACCAGAAATGTTTGAAGCTACTGACTGAATGAAAGGAGCTGGCATCTCACTCTCTTTGAATCTTCTTTATCATGCTAGGATTAGCAGGAAAAAGCAAAAAATTTCAGAATTGCACCTTGCAATGTGGAGATATTACTGTTTGTGCATTTACAATATTCATTGATTTTTGCCATTGAAAAACGTCTAGAAATGTTTGAAGCTACTGACTGAATGAAAGGAGCTGGCATCTCACTCTCTTTGAATCTTCTTTACCATGCTAGGATTAGCAGGAAAAAGCAAAAAATTTCAGAATTGCACCTTGCAATGTGGAGATATTACTGTTTGTGCATTTACAATATTCATTGATTTTTGCCATTGAAAAACATCCAGAAATGTTTGAAGCTACTGACTGAATGAAAGGAGCTGGCATCTCACTCTCTTTGAATCTTCTTTATCATGCTAGTATTAGCAGGAAAAAGCAAAAAATTTCAGAATTGCACCTTGCAGTGTGGAGATATTACTGTTTGTGCATTTACAATATTCATTGATTTTTGCCATTGAAAAATGTCCAGAAATGTTTGAAGCTACTGACTGAATGAAAGGAGCTGGCATCTCACTCTCTTTGAATCTTCTTTATCATGCTAGGATTAGCAGGAAAAAGCAAAAAATTTCAGAATTTCACCTTGCAATGTGGAGATATTACTGTTTGTGCATTTACAATATTCATTGATTTTTGCCATTGAAAAACGTCCAGAAATGTTTGAAGCTACTGACTGAATGAAAGGAGCTGGCATCTCACTCTCTTTGAATCTTCTTTATCATGCTAGGATTAGCAGGAAAAAGCAAAAAATTTCAGAATTGCACCTTGCAATGTGGAGATATTACTGTTTGTGCATTTACAATATTCATTGATTTTTGCCATTGAAAAACGTCCAGAAATGTTTGAAGCTACTGCCTGAATGAAAGGAGCTGGCATCTCACTCTCTTTGAATCTTCTTTATCATGCTAGGATTAGCAGGAAAAAGCATTCAGAATTGCACCTTGCAATGTGGAGATATTACTGTTTGTGCATTTACAATATTCATTGATTTTTGCCATTGAAAAACATCATGTTATTCATATACCAGAAATGTTTGAAGCTACTGACTGAATAAAAGGAGCTGGCATCTCACTCTCTTTGAATCTTCTTTATCATGCTAGCATTAGCTGGAAAAAGCAAAAAATTTCAGAATTGCACCTTGCAATGTGGAGATATTACTGTTTGTGCATTTACAATATTCATTGATTTTTGCCATTGAAAAACGTCCAGAAATGTTTGAAGCTACTGACTGAATGAAAGGAGCTGGCATCTCACTCTCTTTGAATCTTCTTTATCATGCTAGGATTAGCAGGAAAAAGCAAAAAATGTCAGAATTGCACCTTGCAATGTGGAGATATTGCTGTTTGTGCATTTACAATATTCATTGATTTTTGCCATTGAAAAACATCATGTTATTCATATACCAGAAATGTTTGAAGCTACTGACTGAATGAAAGGAGCTGGCATCTCACTCTTTTTGAATCTTCTTTATCATGCTAGGATTAGCAGGAAAAAGCAAAAAATTTCAGAATTGCACCTTGCAATGTGGAGATATTACTGTTTGTGCATTTACAATATTCATTGATTTTTGCCATTGAAAAACGTCCAGAAATGTTTGAAGCTACTGACTGAATGAAAGGAGCTGGCATCTCACTCTCTTTGAATCTTCTTTATCATGCTAGGATTAGCAGGAAAAAGCAAAAAATTTCAGAATTGCACCTTGCAATGTGGAGATATTACTGTTTGTGCATTTACAATATTCATTGATTTTTGCCATTGAAAAACATCATGTTATTCATATACCAGAAATGTTTGAAGCTACTGACTGAATGAAAGGAGCTGGCATCTCACTCTCTTTGAATCTTCTTTATCATGCTAGGATTAGCAGGAAAAAGCAAAAAATTTCAGAATTGCACCTTGCAATGTGGAGATATTACTGTTTGTGCATTTACAATATTCATTGATTTTTGCCATTGAAAAACGTCCAGAAATGTTTGAAGCTACTGACTGAATGAAAGGAGCTGGCATCTCACTCTCTTTGAATCTTCTTTATCATGCTAGGATTAGCAGGAAAAAGCAAAAAAATTCAGAATTGCACCTTGCAATGTGGAGATATTACTGTTTGTGCATTTACAATATTCATTGATTTTTGCCATTGAAAAACGTCCAGAAATGTTTGAAGCTACTGACTGAATGACAGGAGCTGGCTTCTCACTCTCTTTGAATCTTCTTTATCATGCTAGGATTAGCAGGAAAAAGCAAAAAATTTCAGAATTGCACCTTGCAATGTGGAGATATTACTGTTTGTGCATTTACAATATTCATTGATTTTTGCCATTGAAAAACATCATGTTATTCATATACCAGAAATGTTTGAAGCTACTGACTGAATGAAAGGAGCTGGCATCTCACTCTCTTTGAATCTTCTTTATCATGCTAGGATTAGCAGGAAAAAGCAAAAAATTTCAGAATTGCACCTTGCAATGTGGAGATATTACTGTTTGTGCATTTACAATATTCATTGATTTTTGCCATTGAAAAACGTCTAGAAATGTTTGAAGCTACTGACTGAATGAAAGGAGCTGGCATCTCACTCTCTTTGAATCTTCTTTACCATGCTAGGATTAGCAGGAAAAAGCAAAAAATTTCAGAATTGCACCTTGCAATGTGGAGATATTACTGTTTGTGCATTTACAATATTCATTGATTTTTGCCATTGAAAAACGTCCAGAAATGTTTGAAGCTACTGACTGAATGAAAGGAGCTGGCATCTCACTCTCTTTGAATCTTCTTTATCATGCTAGTATTAGCAGGAAAAAGCAAAAAATTTCAGAATTGCACCTTGCAGTGTGGAGATATTACTGTTTGTGCATTTACAATATTCATTGATTTTTGCCATTGAAAAATGTCCAGAAATGTTTGAAGCTACTGACTGAATGAAAGGAGCTGGCATCTCACTCTCTTTGAATCTTCTTTATCATGCTTGGATTAGCAGGAAAAAGCAAAAAATTTCAGAATTGTACTTTGCAATGTGGAGATATTACTGTTTGTGCATTTACAATATACATTGATTTTTGCCATTGAAAAACGTCCAGAAATGTTTGAAGCTACTGACTGAATGAAAGGAGCTGGCATCTCACTCTCTTTGAATCTTCTTTATCATGTTAGGATTAGCAGGAAAAAGCAAAAAATTTCAGAATTGCACCTTGCAATGTGGAGATATTACTGTTTGTGCATTTACAATATTCATTGATTTTTGCCATTGAAAAACGTCCAGAAATGTTTGAAGCTACTGACTGAATGAAAGGAGCTGGCATCTCACTCTCTTTGAATCTTCTTTATCATGCTAGGATTAGCAGGAAAAAGCAAAAAATTTCAGAATTGCACCTTGCAATGTGGAGATATTACTGTTTGTGCATTTACAATATTCATTGATTTTTGCCATTGAAAAACGTCCAGAAATGTTTGAAGCTACTGACTGAATGAAAGGAGCTGGCATCTCACTCTCTTTGAATCTTCTTTATCATGCTAGGATTAGCAGGAAAAAGCAAAAAATTTCAGAATTGCACCTTGCAATGTGGAGATATTACTGTTTGTGTATTTACAATATTCATTGATTTTTGCCATTGAAAAACATCATGTTATTCATATACCAGAAATGTTTGAAGCTACTGACTGAATGAAAGGAGCTGGCATCTCACTCTCTTTGAATCTTCTTTATCATGCTAGGATTAGCAGGAAAAAGCAAAAAATTTCAGAATTGCACCTTGCAATGTGGAGATATTACTGTTTGTGCATTTACAATATTCATTGATTTTTGCCATTGAAAAACATCCAGAAATGTTTGATGCTACTGACTGAATGAAAGGAGCTGGCATCTCACTCTCTTTGAATCTTCTTTATCATGCTAGTATTAGCAGGAAAAAGCAAAAAATTTCAGAATTGCACCTTGCAGTGTGGAGATATTACTGTTTGTGCATTTACAATATTCATTGATTTTTGCCATTGAAAAACGTCCAGAAATGTTTGAAGCTACTGACTGAATGAAAGGAGCTGGCATCTCACTCTCTTTGAATCTTCTTTATCATGCTAGGATTAGCAGGAAAAAGCAAAAAAATTCAGAATTGTACCTTGCAATGTGGAGATATTACTGTTTGTGCATTTACAATATTCATTGATTTTTGCCATTGAAAAACGTCCAGAAATGTTTGAAGCTACTGACTGAATGAAAGGAGCTGGCATCTCACTCTCTTTGAATCTTCTTTATCATGCTAGGATTAGCAGGAAAAAGCAAAAAATTTCAGAATTGCACCTTGCAATGTGGAGATATTACTGTTTGTGCATTTACAATATTCATTGATTTTTGCCATTGAAAAACGTCCAGAAATGTTTGAAGCTACTGACTGAATGAAAGGAGCTGGCATCTCACTCTCTTTGAATCTTCTTTATCATGCTAGGATTAGCAGGAAAAAGCAAAAAATTTCAGAATTGCACCTTGCAATGTGGAGATATTACTGTTTGTGCATTTACAATATTCATTGATTTTTGCCATTGAAAAACGTCCAGAAATGTTTGAAGCTACTGACTGAATGAAAGGAGCTGGCATCTCACTCTCTTTGAATCTTCTTTATCATGCTAGTAGTAGCAGGAAAAAGCAAAAAATTTCAGAATTGCACCTTGCAATGTGGAGATATTACTGTTTGTGCATTTACAATATTCATTGATTTTTGCCATTGAAAAACGTCCAGAAATGTTTGAAGCTACTGACTGAATGAAAGGAGCTGGCATCTCACTCTCTTTGAATCTTCTTTATCATGCTAGGATTAGCAGGAAAAAGCAAAAAAATTCAGAATTGTACCTTGCAATGTGGAGATATTACTGTTTGTGCATTTACAATATTCATTGATTTTTGCCATTGAAAAACGTCCAGAAATGTTTGAAGCTACTGACTGAATGAAAGGAGCTGGCATCTCACTCTCTTTGAATCTTCTTTATCATGCTAGGATTAGCAGGAAAAAGCAAAAAATTTCAGAATTGCACCTTGCAATGTGGAGATATTACTGTTTGTGCATTAACAATATTCATTGATTTTTGCCATTGAAAAACGTCCAGAAATGTTTGAAGCTACTGACTGAATGAAAGGAGCTGGCATCTCACTCTCTTTGAATCTTCTTTATCATGCTAGGATTAGCAGGAAAAAGCAAAAAATTTCAGAATTGCACCTTGCAATGTGGAGATATTACTGTTTGTGCATTTACAATATTCATTGATTTTTGCCCTTGAAAAACGTCCAGAAATGTTTGAAGCTACTGACTGAATGAAAGGAGCTGGCATCTCACTCTCTTTGAATCTTCTTTATCATGCTAGGATTAGCAGGAAAAAGCAAAAAATTTCAGAATTGCACCTTGCAATGTGGAGATATTACTGTTTGTGCATTTACAATATTCATTGATTTTTGCCATTGAAAAACATCATGTTATTCATATACCAGAAATGTTTGAAGCTACTGACTGAATGAAAGGAGCTGGCATCTCACTCTCTTTGAATCTTCTTTATCATGCTAGGATTAGCAGGAAAAAGCAAAAAATTTCAGAATTGCACCTTGCAATGTGGAGATATTACTGTTTGTGCATTTACAATATTCATTGATTTTTGCCATTGAAAAACGTCCAGAAATGTTTGAAGCTACTGACTGAATGAAAGGAGCTGGCATCTCACTCTCTTTGAATCTTCTTTATCATGCTTGGATTAGCAGGAAAAAGCAAAAAATTTCAGAATTGCACCTTGCAATGTGGAGATATTACTGTTTGTGCATTTACAATATTCATTGATTTTTGCCATTGAAAAACATCATGTTATTCATATACCAGAAATGTTTGAAGCTACTGACTGAATGAAAGGAGCTGGCATCTCACTCTCTTTGAATCTTCTTTATCATGCTAGGATTAGCAGGAAAAAGCAAAAAATTTCAGAATTGCACCTTGCAATGTGGAGATATTACTGTTTGTGCATTTACAATATTCATGGATTTTTGCCATTGAAAAACGTCCAGAAATGTTTGAAGCTACTGACTGAATGAAAGGAGCTGGCATCTCACTCTCTTTGAATCTTCTTTATCATGCTAGGATTAGCAGGAAAAAGCAAAAAATTTCAGAATTGCACCTTGCAATGTGGAGATATTACTGTTTGTGCATTTACAATATTCATTGATTTTTGCCATTGAAAAACATCATGTTATTCATATACCAGAAATGTTTGAAGCTACTGACTGAATGAAAGGAGCTGGCATCTCACTCTCTTTGAATCTTCTTTATCATGCTAGGATTAGCAGGAAAAAGCAAAAAATTTCAGAATTGCACCTTGCAATGTGGAGATATTACTGTTTGTGCATTTACAATATTCATTGATTTTTGCCATTGAAAAACGTCCAGAAATGTTTGAAGCTTCTGACTGAATGAAAGGAGCTGGCATCTCACTCTCTTTGAATCTTCTTTATCATGCTAGGATTAGCAGGAAAAAGCAAAAAATTTCAGAATTGCACCTTGCAATGTGGAGATATTACTGTTTGTGCATTTACAATATTCATTGATTTTTGCCATTGAAAAACGTCCAGAAATGTTTGAAGCTACTGACTGAATGAAAGGAGCTGGCATCTCACTCTCTTTGAATCTTCTTTATCATTCTAGGATTAGCAGGAAAAAGCAAAAAATTTCAGAATTGCACCTTGCAATGTGGAGATTTTACTGTTTGTGCATTTACAATATTCATGGATTTTTGCCATTGAAAAACGTCCAGAAATGTTTGAAGCTACTGACTGAATGAAAGGAGCTGGCATCTCACTCTCTTTGAATCTTCTTTATCATGCTAGGATTAGCAGGAAAAAGCAAAAAATTTCAGAATTGCACCTTGCAATGTGGAGATATTACTGTTTGTGCATTTACAATATTCATTGATTTTTGCCATTGAAAAACGTCCAGAAATGTTTGAAGCTACTGACTGAATGAAAGGAGCTGGCATCTCACTCTCTTTGAATCTTCTTTATCATGCTAGGATTAGCAGGAAAAAGCAAAAAATTTCAGAATTGCACCTTGCAATGTGGAGATATTACTGTTTGTGCATTTACAATATTCATTGATATTTGCCATTGAAAAACATCATGTTATTCATATACCAGAAATGTTTGAAGCTACTGACTGAATGAAAGGAGCTGGCATCTCACTCTCTTTGAATCTTCTTTATCATGCTAGGATTAGCAGGAAAAAGCAAAAAATTTCAGAATTGCACCTTGCAATGTGGAGATATTACTGTTTGTGCATTTACAATATTCATTGATTTTTGCCATTGAAAAACATCCAGAAATGTTTGAAGCTACTGACTGAATGAAAGGAGCTGGCATCTCACTCTCTTTGAATCTTCTTTATCATGCTAGTATTAGCAGGAAAAAGCAAAAAATTTCAGAATTGCACCTTGCAATGTGGAGATATTACTGTTTGTGCATTTACAATATTCATTGATTTTTGCCATTGAAAAACGTCCAGAAATGTTTGAAGCTACTGACTGAATGAAAGGAGCTGGCATCTCACTCTCTTTGAATCTTCTTTATCATGCTAGGATTAGCAGGAAAAAGCAAAAAAATTCAGAATTGTACCTTGCAATGTGGAGATATTACTGTTTGTGCATTTACAATATTCATTGATTTTTGCCATTGAAAAACGTCCAGAAATGTTTGAAGCTACTGACTGAATGAAAGGAGCTGGCATCTCACTCTCTTTGAATCTTCTTTATCATGCTAGGATTAGCAGGAAAAAGCAAAAAATTTCAGAATTGCACCTTGCAATGTGGAGATATTACTGTTTGTGCATTTACAATATTCATTGATTTTTGCCATTGAAAAACGTCCAGAAATGTTTGAAGCTACTGACTGAATGAAAGGAGCTGGCATCTCACTCTCTTTGAATCTTCTTTATCATGCTAGGATTAGCAGGAAAAAGCAAAAAATTTCAGAATTGCACCTTGCAATGTGGAGATATTACTGTTTGTGCATTTACAATATTCATTGATTTTTGCCATTGAAAAACGTCCAGAAATGTTTGAAGCTACTGACTGAATGAAAGGAGCTGGCATCTCACTCTCTTTGAATCTTCTTTATCATGCTAGTAGTAGCAGGAAAAAGCAAAAAATTTCAGAATTGCACCTTGCAATGTGGAGATATTACTGTTTGTGCATTTACAATATTCATTGATTTTTGCCATTGAAAAACGTCCAGAAATGTTTGAAGCTACTGACTGAATGAAAGGAGCTGGCATCTCACTCTCTTTGAATCTTCTTTATCATGCTAGGATTAGCAGGAAAAAGCAAAAAAATTCAGAATTGTACCTTGCAATGTGGAGATATTACTGTTTGTGCATTTACAATATTCATTGATTTTTGCCATTGAAAAACGTCCAGAAATGTTTGAAGCTACTGACTGAATGAAAGGAGCTGGCATCTCACTCTCTTTGAATCTTCTTTATCATGCTAGGATTAGCAGGAAAAAGCAAAAAATTTCAGAATTGCACCTTGCAATGTGGAGATATTACTGTTTGTGCATTAACAATATTCATTGATTTTTGCCATTGAAAAACGTCCAGAAATGTTTGAAGCTACTGACTGAATGAAAGGAGCTGGCATCTCACTCTCTTTGAATCTTCTTTATCATGCTAGGATTAGCAGGAAAAAGCAAAAAATTTCAGAATTGCACCTTGCAATGTGGAGATATTACTGTTTGTGCATTTACAATATTCATTGATTTTTGCCCTTGAAAAACGTCCAGAAATGTTTGAAGCTACTGACTGAATGAAAGGAGCTGGCATCTCACTCTCTTTGAATCTTCTTTATCATGCTAGGATTAGCAGGAAAAAGCAAAAAATTTCAGAATTGCACCTTGCAATGTGGAGATATTACTGTTTGTGCATTTACAATATTCATTGATTTTTGCCATTGAAAAACATCATGTTATTCATATACCAGAAATGTTTGAAGCTACTGACTGAATGAAAGGAGCTGGCATCTCACTCTCTTTGAATCTTCTTTATCATGCTAGGATTAGCAGGAAAAAGCAAAAAATTTCAGAATTGCACCTTGCAATGTGGAGATATTACTGTTTGTGCATTTACAATATTCATTGATTTTTGCCATTGAAAAACGTCCAGAAATGTTTGAAGCTACTGACTGAATGAAAGGAGCTGGCATCTCACTCTCTTTGAATCTTCTTTATCATGCTTGGATTAGCAGGAAAAAGCAAAAAATTTCAGAATTGCACCTTGCAATGTGGAGATATTACTGTTTGTGCATTTACAATATTCATTGATTTTTGCCATTGAAAAACATCATGTTATTCATATACCAGAAATGTTTGAAGCTACTGACTGAATGAAAGGAGCTGGCATCTCACTCTCTTTGAATCTTCTTTATCATGCTAGGATTAGCAGGAAAAAGCAAAAAATTTCAGAATTGCACCTTGCAATGTGGAGATATTACTGTTTGTGCATTTACAATATTCATGGATTTTTGCCATTGAAAAACGTCCAGAAATGTTTGAAGCTACTGACTGAATGAAAGGAGCTGGCATCTCACTCTCTTTGAATCTTCTTTATCATGCTAGGATTAGCAGGAAAAAGCAAAAAATTTCAGAATTGCACCTTGCAATGTGGAGATATTACTGTTTGTGCATTTACAATATTCATTGATTTTTGCCATTGAAAAACATCATGTTATTCATATACCAGAAATGTTTGAAGCTACTGACTGAATGAAAGGAGCTGGCATCTCACTCTCTTTGAATCTTCTTTATCATGCTAGGATTAGCAGGAAAAAGCAAAAAATTTCAGAATTGCACCTTGCAATGTGGAGATATTACTGTTTGTGCATTTACAATATTCATTGATTTTTGCCATTGAAAAACGTCCAGAAATGTTTGAAGCTTCTGACTGAATGAAAGGAGCTGGCATCTCACTCTCTTTGAATCTTCTTTATCATGCTAGGATTAGCAGGAAAAAGCAAAAAATTTCAGAATTGCACCTTGCAATGTGGAGATATTACTGTTTGTGCATTTACAATATTCATTGATTTTTGCCATTGAAAAACGTCCAGAAATGTTTGAAGCTACTGACTGAATGAAAGGAGCTGGCATCTCACTCTCTTTGAATCTTCTTTATCATTCTAGGATTAGCAGGAAAAAGCAAAAAATTTCAGAATTGCACCTTGCAATGTGGAGATTTTACTGTTTGTGCATTTACAATATTCATGGATTTTTGCCATTGAAAAACGTCCAGAAATGTTTGAAGCTACTGACTGAATGAAAGGAGCTGGCATCTCACTCTCTTTGAATCTTCTTTATCATGCTAGGATTAGCAGGAAAAAGCAAAAAATTTCAGAATTGCACCTTGCAATGTGGAGATATTACTGTTTGTGCATTTACAATATTCATTGATTTTTGCCATTGAAAAACGTCCAGAAATGTTTGAAGCTACTGACTGAATGAAAGGAGCTGGCATCTCACTCTCTTTGAATCTTCTTTATCATGCTAGGATTAGCAGGAAAAAGCAAAAAATTTCAGAATTGCACCTTGCAATGTGGAGATATTACTGTTTGTGCATTTACAATATTCATTGATATTTGCCATTGAAAAACATCATGTTATTCATATACCAGAAATGTTTGAAGCTACTGACTGAATGAAAGGAGCTGGCATCTCACTCTCTTTGAATCTTCTTTATCATGCTAGGATTAGCAGGAAAAAGCAAAAAATTTCAGAATTGCACCTTGCAATGTGGAGATATTACTGTTTGTGCATTTACAATATTCATTGATTTTTGCCATTGAAAAACGTCCAGAAATGTTTGAAGCTACTGACTGAATGAAAGGAGCTGGCATCTCACTCTCTTTGAATCTTCTTTATCATGCTAGGATTAGCAGGAAAAAGCAAAAAATTTCAGAATTGCACCTTGCAATGTGGAGATATTACTGTTTGTTCATTTACAATATTCATTGATTTTTGCCATTGAAAAACGTCCAGAAATGTTTGAAGCTACTGACTGAATGAAAGGAGCTGGCATCTCACTCTCTTTGAATCTTCTTTATCATGCTAGGATTAGCAGGAAAAAGCAAAAAATTTCAGAATTGCACCTTGCAATGTGGAGATATTACTGTTTGTGCATTTACAATATTCATTGATTTTTGCCATTGAAAAACGTCCAGAAATGTTTGAAGCTACTGACTGAATGAAAGGAGCTGGCATCTCACTCTCTTTGAATCTTCTTTATCATGCTAGGATTAGCAGGAAAAAGCAAAAAATTTCAGAATTGCACCTTGCAATGTGGAGATATTACTGTTTGTGCATTTACAATATTCATTGATTTTTGCCATTGAAAAACATCATGTTATTCATATACCAGAAATGTTTGAAGCTACTGACTGAATGAAAGGAGCTGGCATCTCACTCTCTTTGAATCTTCTTTATCATGCTAGGATTAGCAGGAAAAAGCAAAAAATTTCAGAATTGCACCTTGCAATGTGGAGATATTACTGTTTGTGCATTTACAATATTCATTGATTTTTGCCATTGAAAAACGTCCAGAAATGTTTGAAGCTACTGACTGAATGAAAGGAGCTGGCATCTCACTCTCTTTGAATCTTCTTTATCATGCTAGGATTAGCAGGAAAAAGCAAAAAATTTCAGAATTGCACCTTGCAATGTGGAGATATTACTGTTTGTGCATTTACAATATTCATTGATTTTTGCCATTGAAAAACGTCCAGAAATGTTTGAAGCTACTGACTGAATGAAAGGAGCTGGCATCTCACTCTCTTTGAATCTTCTTTATCATGCTTGTATTAGCAGGAAAAAGCAAAAAATTTCAGAATTGCACCTTGCAATGTGGAGATATTACTGTTTGTGCATTTACAATATTCATTGATTTTTGCCATTGAAAAACGTCCAGAAATGTTTGAAGCTACTGACTGAATGAAAGGAGCTGGCATCTCACTCTCTTTGAATCTTCTTTATCATGCTAGGATTAGCAGGAAAAAGCAAAAAATTTCAGAATTGTACCTTGCAATGTGGAGATATTACTGTTTGTGCATTTACAATATTCATTGATTTTTGCCATTGAAAAACGTCCAGAAATGTTTGAAGCTACTGACTGAATGAAAGGAGCTGGCATCTCACTCTCTTTGAATCTTCTTTATCATGCTAGGATTAGCAGGAAAAAGCAAAAAATTTCAGAATTGCACCTTGCAATGTGGAGATATTACTGTTTGTGCATTTACAATATTCATTGATTTTTGCCATTGAAAAACGTCCAGAAATGTTTGAAGCTACTGACTGAATGAAAGGAGCTGGCATCTCACTCTCTTTGAATCTTCTTTATCATGCTAGGATTAGCAAGAAAAAGCAAAAAATTTCAGAATTGCACCTTGCAATGTGGAGATATTACTGTTTGTGCATTTACAATATTCATTGATTTTTGCCATTGAAAAACATCATGTTATTCATATACCAGAAATGTTTGAAGCTACTGACTGAATGAAAGGAGCTGGCATCTCACTCTCTTTGAATCTTCTTTATCATGCTAGGATTAGCAGGAAAAAGCAAAAAATTTCAGAATTGCACCTTGCAATGTGGAGATATTACTGTTTGTGCATTTACAATATTCATTGATTTTTGCCATTGAAAAACGTCCAGAAATGTTTGAAGCTACTGACTGAATGAAAGGAGCTGGCATCTCACTCTCTTTGAATCTTCTTTATCATGCTAGGATTAGCAGGAAAAAGCAAAAAATTTCAGAGTTGCACCTTGCAATGTGAAGATATTACTGTTTGTGCATTTACAATATTCATTGATTTTTGCCATTGAAAAACATCATGTTATTCATATACCAGAAATGTTTGAAGCTACTGACTGAATGAAAGGAGCTGGCATCTCACTCTCTTTGAATCTTCTTTATCATGCTAGGATTAGCAGGAAAAAGCAAAAAATTTCAGAATTGCACCTTGCAATGTGGAGATATTACTGTTTGTGCATTTACAATATTCATTGATTTTTGCCATTGAAAAACGTCCAGAAATGTTTGAAGCTACTGACTGAATGAAAGGAGCTGGCATCTCACTCTCTTTGAATCTTCTTTATCATGCTAGGATTAGCAGGAAAAAGCAAAACATTTCAGAATTGCACCTTGCAATGTGGAGATATTACTGTTTGTTCATTTACAATATTCATTGATTTTTGCCATTGAAAAACGTCCAGAAATGTTTGAAGCTACTGACTGAATAAAAGGAGCTGGCATCTCACTCTCTTTGAATCTTCTTTATCATGCTAGGATTAGCAGGAAAAAGCAAAAAATTTCAGAATTGTACCCTGCAATGTGGAGATATTACTGTTTGTGCATTTACAATATTCATTGATTTTTGCCATTGAAAAACGTCCAGAAATGTTTGAAGCTACTGACTGAATGAAAGGAGCTGGCATCTCACTCTCTTTGAATCTTCTTTATCATGCTAGGATTAGCAGGAAAAAGCAAAAAATTTCAGAATTGCACCTTGCAATGTGGAGATATTACTGTTTGTGCATTTACAATATTCATGGATTTTTGCCATTGAAAAACGTCCAGAAATGTTTGAAGCTACTGACTGAATGAAAGGAGCTGGCATCTCACTCTCTTTGAATCTTGTTTATCATGCTAGGATTAGCAGGAAAAAGCAAAAAATTTCAGAATTGCACCTTGCAATGTGGAGATATTACTGTTTGTGCATTTACAATACTCATTGATTTTTGCCATTGAAAAACATCATGTTATTCATATACCAGAAATGTTTGAAGCTACTGACTGAATGAAAGGAGCTGGCATCTCACTCTCTTTGAATCTTCTTTATCATGCTAGGATTAGCAGGAAAAAGCAAAAAATTTCAGAATTGCACCTTGCAATGTGGAGATATTACTGTTTGTGCATTTACAATATTCATTGATTTTTGCCAATGAAAAACGTCCAGAAATGTTTGAAGCTACTGACTGAATGAAAGGAGCTGGCATCTCACTCTCTTTGAATCTTCTTTATCATGCTAGGATTAGCAGGAAAAAGCAAAAAATTTCAGAATTGCACCTTGCAATGTGGAGATATTACTGTTTGTGCATTTACAATATTCATTGATTTTTGCCATTGAAAAACGTCCAGAAATGTTTGAAGCTACTGACTGAATGAAAGGAGCTGGCATCTCACTCTCTTTGAGTCTTCTTTATCATGCTAGGATTAGCAGGAAAAAGCAAAAAATTTCAGAATTGCACCTTGCAATGTGGAGATATTACTGTTTGTGCATTTACAATATTCATGGATTTTTGCCATTGAAAAACGTCCAGAAATGTTTGAAGCTACTGACTGAATGAAAGGAGCTGGCATCTCACTCTCTTTGAATCTTCTTTATCATGCTAGGATTAGCAGGAAAAAGCAAAAAATTTCATAATTGCACCTTGCAATGTGGAGATATTACTGTTTGTGCATTTACAATATTCATTGATTTTTGCCATTGAAAAACGTCCAGAAATGTTTGAAGCTACTGACTGAATGAAAGGAGCTGGCATCTCACTCTCTTTGAATCTTCTTTATCATGCTAGGATTAGCAGGAAAAAGCAAAAAATTTCAGAATTGCACCTTGCAATGTGGAGATATTACTGTTTGTGCATTTACAATATTCATTGATTTTTGCCATTGAAAAACATCATGTTATTCATATACCAGAAATGTTTGAAGCTACTGACTGAATGAAAGGAGCTGGCATCTCACTCTCTTTGAATCTTCTTTATCATGCTAGGATTAGCAGGAAAAAGCAAAAAATTTCAGAATTGCACCTTGCAATGTGGAGATATTACTGTTTGTGCATTTACAATATTCATTGATTTTTGCCATTGAAAAACGTCCAGAAATGTTTGAAGCTACTGACTGAATGAAAGGAGCTGGCATCTCACTCTCTTTGAATCTTCTTTATCATGCTAGGATTAGCAGGAAAAAGCAAAAAATTTCAGAATTGCACCTTGCAATGTGGAGATATTACTGTTTGTTCATTTACAATATTCATTGATTTTTGCCATTGAAAAACGTCCAGAAATGTTTGAAGCTACTGACTGAATAAAAGGAGCTGGCATCTCACTCTCTTTGAATCTTCTTTATCATGCTAGGATTAGCAGGAAAAAGCAAAAAATTTCAGAATTGTACCCTGCAATGTGGAGATATTACTGTTTGTGCATTTACAATATTCATTGATTTTTGCCATTGAAAAACGTCCAGAAATGTTTGAAGCTACTGACTGAATGAAAGGAGCTGGCATCTCACTCTCTTTGAATCTTCTTTATCATGCTAGGATTAGCAGGAAAAAGCAAAAAATTTCAGAATTGCACCTTGCAATGTGGAGATATTACTGTTTGTGCATTTACAATATTCATGGATTTTTGCCATTGAAAAACGTCCAGAAATGTTTGAAGCTACTGACTGAATGAAAGGAGCTGGCATCTCACTCTCTTTGAATCTTGTTTATCATGCTAGGATTAGCAGGAAAAAGCAAAAAATTTCAGAATTGCACCTTGCAATGTGGAGATATTACTGTTTGTGCATTTACAATACTCATTGATTTTTGCCATTGAAAAACATCATGTTATTCATATACCAGAAATGTTTGAAGCTACTGACTGAATGAAAGGAGCTGGCATCTCACTCTCTTTGAGTCTTCTTTATCATGCTAGGATTAGCAGGAAAAAGCAAAAAATTTCAGAATTGCACCTTGCAATGTGGAGATATTACTGTTTGTGCATTTACAATATTCATTGATTTTTGCCAATGAAAAACGTCCAGAAATCTTTGAAGCTACTGACTGAATGAAAGGAGCTGGCATCTCACTCTCTTTGAATCTTCTTTATCATGCTAGGATTAGCAGGAAAAAGCAAAAAATTTCAGAATTGCACCTTGCAATGTGGAGATATTACTGTTTGTGCATTTACAATATTCATTGATTTTTGCCATTGAAAAACGTCCAGAAATGTTTGAAGCTACTGACTGAATGAAAGGAGCTGGCATCTCACTCTCTTTGAGTCTTCTTTATCATGCTAGGATTAGCAGGAAAAAGCAAAAAATTTCAGAATTGCACCTTGCAATGTGGAGATATTACTGTTTGTGCATTTACAATATTCATGGATTTTTGCCATTGAAAAACGTCCAGAAATGTTTGAAGCTACTGACTGAATGAAAGGAGCTGGCATCTCACTCTCTTTGAATCTTCTTTATCATGCTAGGATTAGCAGGAAAAAGCAAAAAATTTCATAATTGCACCTTG
Organism: Phyllobates terribilis; assembly: GCF_046119375.1. Classification (NCBI taxonomy): domain Eukaryota; kingdom Metazoa; phylum Chordata; class Amphibia; order Anura; family Dendrobatidae; genus Phyllobates; species Phyllobates terribilis. Next base: position 247,910 of record NW_027363806.1, on the reverse strand, counting down.
CAATGTGGAGATATTACTGTTTGTGCATTTACAATATTCATTGATTTTTGCCATTGAAAAACGTCCAGAAATGTTTGAAGCTACTGACTGAATGAAAGGAGCTGGCATCTCACTCTCTTTGAATCTTCTTTATCATGCTAGGATTAGCAGGAAAAAGCAAAAAATTTCAGAATTGCACCTTGCAATGTGGAGATATTACTGTTTGTGCATTTACAATATTCATTGATTTTTGCCATTGAAAAACATCATGTTATTCATATACCAGAAATGTTTGAAGCTACTGACTGAATGAAAGGAGCTGGCATCTCACTCTCTTTGAATCTTCTTTATCATGCTAGGATTAGCAGGAAAAAGCAAAAAATTTCAGAATTGCACCTTGCAATGTGGAGATATTACTGTTTGTGCATTTACAATATTCATTGATTTTTGCCATTGAAAAACGTACAGAAATGTTTGAAGCTTCTGACTGAATGAAAGGAGCTGGCATCTCACTCTCTTTGAATCTTCTTTATCATGCTAGGATTAGCAGGAAAAAGCAAAAAATTTCAGAATTGCACCTTGCAATGTGGAGATATTACTGTTTGTGCATTTACAATATTCATTGATTTTTGCCATTGAAAAACGTCCAGAAATGTTTGAAGCTACTGACTGAATGAAAGGAGCTGGCATCTCACTCTCTTTGAATCTTCTTTATCATTCTAGGATTAGCAGGAAAAAGCAAAAAATTTCAGAATTGCACCTTGCAATGTGGAGATATTACTGTTTGTGCATTTACAATATTCATGGATTTTTGCCATTGAAAAACGTCCAGAAATGTTTGAAGCTACTGACTGAATGAAAGGAGCTGGCATCTCACTCTCTTTGAATCTTCTTTATCATGCTAGGATTAGCAGGAAAAAGCAAAAAATTTCAGAATTGCACCTTGCAATGTGGAGATATTACTGTTTGTGCATTTACAATATTCATTGATTTTTGCCATTGAAAAACGTCCAGAAATGTTTGAAGCTACTGACTGAATGAAAGGAGCTGGCATCTCACTCTCTTTGAATCTTCTTTATCATGCTAGGATTAGCAGGAAAAAGCAAAAAATTTCAGAATTGCACCTTGCAATGTGGAGATATTACTGTTTGTGCATTTACAATATTCATTGATTTTTGCCATTGAAAAACATCATGTTATTCATATACCAGAAATGTTTGAAGCTACTGACTGAATGAAAGGAGCTGGCATCTCACTCTCTTTGAATCTTCTTTATCATGCTAGGATTAGCAGGAAAAAGCAAAAAATTTCAGAATTGCACCTTGCAATGTGGAGATATTACTGTTTGTGCATTTACAATATTCATTGATTTTTGCCATTGAAAAACGTCCAGAAATGTTTGAAGCTACTGACTGAATGAAAGGAGCTGGCATCTCACTCTCTTTGAATCTTCTTTATCATGCTAGGATTAGCAGGAAAAAGCAAAAAATTTCAGAATTGCACCTTGCAATGTGGAGATATTACTGTTTGTTCATTTACAATATTCATTGATTTTTGCCATTGAAAAACGTCCAGAAATGTTTGAAGCTACTGACTGAATGAAAGGAGCTGGCATCTCACTCTCTTTGAATCTTCTTTATCATGCTAGGATTAGCAGGAAAAAGCAAAAAATTTCAGAATTGCACCTTGCAATGTGGAGATATTACTGTTTGTGCATTTACAATATTCATTGATTTTTGCCATTGAAAAACGTCCAGAAATGTTTGAAGCTACTGACTGAATGAAAGGAGCTGGCATCTCACTCTCTTTGAATCTTCTTTATCATGCTAGGATTAGCAGGAAAAAGCAAAAAATTTCAGAATTGCACCTTGCAATGTGGAGATATTACTGTTTGTGCATTTACAATATTCATTGATTTTTGCCATTGAAAAACATCATGTTATTCATATACCAGAAATGTTTGAAGCTACTGACTGAATGAAAGGAGCTGGCATCTCACTCTCTTTGAATCTTCTTTATCATGCTAGGATTAGCAGGAAAAAGCAAAAAATTTCAGAATTGCACCTTGCAATGTGGAGATATTACTGTTTGTGCATTTACAATATTCATTGATTTTTGCCATTGAAAAACGTCCAGAAATGTTTGAAGCTACTGACTGAATGAAAGGAGCTGGCATCTCACTCTCTTTGAATCTTCTTTATCATGCTAGGATTAGCAGGAAAAAGCAAAAAATTTCAGAATTGCACCTTGCAATGTGGAGATATTACTGTTTGTGCATTTACAATATTCATTGATTTTTGCCATTGAAAAACGTCCAGAAATGTTTGAAGCTACTGACTGAATGAAAGGAGCTGGCATCTCACTCTCTTTGAATCTTCTTTATCATGCTAGTATTAGCAGGAAAAAGCAAAAAATTTCAGAATTGCACCTTGCAATGTGGAGATATTACTGTTTGTGCATTTACAATATTCATTGATTTTTGCCATTGAAAAACGTCCAGAAATGTTTGAAGCTACTGACTGAATGAAAGGAGCTGGCATCTCACTCTCTTTGAATCTTCTTTATCATGCTAGGATTAGCAGGAAAAAGCAAAAAATTTCAGAATTGTACCTTGCAATGTGGAGATATTACTGTTTGTGCATTTACAATATTCATTGATTTTTGCCATTGAAAAACGTCCAGAAATGTTTGAAGCTACTGACTGAATGAAAGGAGCTGGCATCTCACTCTCTTTGAATCTTCTTTATCATGCTAGGATTAGCAGGAAAAAGCAAAAAATTTCAGAATTGCACCTTGCAATGTGGAGATATTACTGTTTGTGCATTTACAATATTCATTGATTTTTGCCATTGAAAAACGTCCAGAAATGTTTGAAGCTACTGACTGAATGAAAGGAGCTGGCATCTCACTCTCTTTGAATCTTCTTTATCATGCTAGGATTAGCAGGAAAAAGCAAAAAATTTCAGAATTGCACCTTGCAATGTGGAGATATTACTGTTTGTGCATTTACAATATTCATTGATTTTTGCCATTGAAAAACATCATGTTATTCATATACCAGAAATGTTTGAAGCTACTGACTGAATGAAAGGAGCTGGCATCTCACTCTCTTTGAATCTTCTTTATCATGCTAGGATTAGCAGGAAAAAGCAAAAAATTTCAGAATTGCACCTTGCAATGTGGAGATATTACTGTTTGTGCATTTACAATATTCATTGATTTTTGCCATTGAAAAACGTCCAGAAATGTTTGAAGCTACTGACTGAATGAAAGGAGCTGGCATCTCACTCTCTTTGAATCTTCTTTATCATGCTAGGATTAGCAGGAAAAAGCAAAAAATTTCAGAATTGCACCTTGCAATGTGAAGATATTACTGTTTGTGCATTTACAATATTCATTGATTTTTGCCATTGAAAAACATCATGTTATTCATATACCAGAAATGTTTGAAGCTACTGACTGAATGAAAGGAGCTGGCATCTCACTCTCTTTGAATCTTCTTTATCATGCTAGGATTAGCAGGAAAAAGCAAAAAATTTCAGAATTGCACCTTGCAATGTGGAGATATTACTGTTTGTGCATTTACAATATTCATTGATTTTTGCCATTGAAAAACGTCCAGAAATGTTTGAAGCTACTGATTGAATGAAAGGAGCTGGCATCTCACTCTCTTTGAATCTTCTTTATCATGCTAGGATTAGCAGGAAAAAGCAAAAAATTTCAGAATTGCACCTTGCAATGTGGAGATATTACTGTTTGTGCATTTACAATATTCATTGATTTTTGCCATTGAAAAACATCCAGAAATGTTTGAAGCTACTGACTGAATGAAAGGAGCTGGCATCTCACTCTCTTTGAATCTTCTTTATCATGCTAGGATTAGCAGGAAAAAGCAAAAAATTTCAGAATTGCACCTTGCAATGTGGAGATATTACTGTTTGTGCATTTACAATATTCATTGATTTTTGCCATTGAAAAACGTCCAGAAATGTTTGAAGCTACTGACTGAATGAAAGGAGCTGGCATCTCACTCTCTTTGAGTCTTCTTTATCATGCTAGGATTAGCAGGAAAAAGCAAAAAATTTCAGAATTGCACCTTGCAATGTGGAGATATTACTGTTTGTGCATTTACAATATTCATGGATTTTTGCCATTGAAAAACGTCCAGAAATGTTTGAAGCTACTGACTGAATGAAAGGAGCTGGCATCTCACTCTCTTTGAATCTTCTTTATCATGCTAGGATTAGCAGGAAAAAGCAAAAAATTTCAGAATTTCACCTTGCAATGTGGAGATATTACTGTTTGTGCATTTACAATATTCATTGATTTTTGCCATTGAAAAACGTCCAGAAATGTTTGAAGCTACTGACTGAATGAAAGGAGCTGGCATCTCACTCTCTTTGAATCTTCTTTATCATGCTAGGATTAGCAGGAAAAAGCAAAAAATTTCAGAATTGCACCTTGCAATGTGGAGATATTACTGTTTGTGCATTTACAATATTCATTGATTTTTGCCATTGAAAAACATCATGTTATTCATATACCAGAAATGTTTGAAGCTACTGACTGAATGAAAGGAGCTGGCATCTCACTCTCTTTGAATCTTCTTTATCATGCTAGGATTAGCAGGAAAAAGCAAAAAATTTCAGAATTGCACCTTGCAATGTGGAGATATTACTGTTTGTGCATTTACAATATTCATTGATTTTTGCCATTGAAAAACGTCAAGAAATGTTTGAAGCTACTGACTGAATGAAAGGAGCTGGCATCTCACTCTCTTTGAATCTTCTTTATCATGCTAGGATTAGCAGGAAAAAGCAAAAAAATTCAGAATTGCACCTTGCAATGTGGAGATATTACTGTTTGTTCATTTACAATATTCATTGATTTTTGCCATTGAAAAACGTCCAGAAATGTTTGAACCTACTGACTGAATGAAAGAAGCTGGCATCTCACTCTCTTTGAATCTTCTTTATCATGCTAGGATTAGCAGGAAAAAGCAAAAAATTTCAGAATTGTACCCCGCAATGTGGAGATATTACTGTTTGTGCATTTACAATATTCATTGATTTTTGCCATTGAAAAACGTCCAGAAATGTTTGAAGCTACTGACTGAATGAAAGGAGCTGGCATCTCACTCACTTTGAATCTTCTTTATCATGCTAGGATTAGCAGGAAAAAGCAAAAAATTTCAGAATTGCACCTTGCAATGTGGAGATATTACTGTTTGTGCATTTACAATATTCATTGATTTTTGCCATTGAAAAACGTCCAGAAATGTTTGAAGCTACTGACTGAATGAAAGGAGCTGGCATCTCACTCTCTTTGAATCTTCTTTATCATGCTAGGATTAGCAGGAAAAAGCAAAAAATTTCAGAATTGCACCTTGCAATGTGGAGATATTACTGTTTGTGCATTTACAATATTCATTGATTTTTGCCATTGAAAAACGTCCAGAAATGTTTGAAGCTACTGACTGAATGAAAGGAGCTGGCATCTCACTCTCTTTGAATCTTCTTTATCATGCTAGGATTAGCAGGAAAAAGCAAAAAATTTCAGAATTGCACCTTGCAATGTGGAGATATTACTGTTTGTGCATTTACAATATTCATTGATTTTTGCCATTGAAAAACATCATGTTATTCATATACCAGAAATGTTTGAAGCTACTGACTGAATGAAAGGAGCTGGCATCTCACTCTCTTTGAATCTTCTTTATCATGCTAGGATTAGCAGGAAAAAGCAAAAAATTTCAGAATTGCACCTTGCAATGTGGAGATATTACTGTTTGTGCATTTACAATATTCATTGATTTTTGCCATTGAAAAACGTCCAGAAATGTTTGAAGCTACTGACTGAATGAAAGGAGCTGGCATCTCACTCTCTTTGAATCTTCTTTATCATGCTAGGATTAGCAGGAAAAAGCAAAAAATTTCAGAATTGCACCTTGCAATGTGGAGATATTACTGTTTGTGCATTTACAATATTCATTGATTTTTGCCATTGAAAAACATCATGTTATTCATATACCAGAAATGTTTGAAGCTACTGACTGAATGAAAGGAGCTGGCATCTCACTCTCTTTGAATCTTCTTTATCATGCTAGGATTAGCAGGAAAAAGCAAAAAAATTCAGAATTGCACCTTGCAATGTGGAGATATTACTGTTTGTGCATTTACAATATTCATTGATTTTTGCCATTGAAAAACGTCCAGAAATGTTTGAAGCTACTGACTGAATGAAAGGAGCTGGCATCTCACTCTCTTTGAATCTTCTTTATCATGCTAGGATTAGCAGGAAAAAGCAAAAAATTTCAGAATTGCACCTTGCAATGTGAAGATATTACTGTTTGTGCATTTACAATATTCATTGATTTTTGCCATTGAAAAACGTCCAGAAATGTTTGAAGCTACTGACTGAATGAAAGGAGCTGGCATCTCACTCTCTTTAAATCTTCTTTATCATGCTAGGATTAGCAGGAAAAAGCAAAAAATTTCAGAATTGCACCTTGCAATGTGGAGATATTACTGTTTGTGCATTTACAATATTCATTGATTTTTGCCATTGAAAAACATCATGTTATTCATATACCAGAAATGTTTGAAGCTACTGACTGAATGAAAGGAGCTGGCATCTCACTCTCTTTGAATCTTCTTTATCATGCTAGGATTAGCAGGAAAAAGCAAAAAATTTCAGAATTGCACCTTGCAATTTGGAGATATTACTGTTTGTGCATTTACAATATTCATTGATTTTTGCAATTGAAAAACGTCCAGAAATGTTTGAAGCTACTGACTGAATGAAAGGAGCTGGCATCTCACTCTCTTTGAATCTTCTTTATCATGCTAGGATTAGCAGGAAAAAGCAAAAAATTTCAGAATTGCACCTTGCAATGTGGAGATATTACTGTTTGTGCATTTACAATACTCATTGATTTTTGCCATTGAAAAACATCATGTTATTCATATACCAGAAATGTTTGAAGCTACTGACTGAATGAAAGGAGCTGGCATCTCACTCTCTTTGAATCTTCTTTATCATGCTAGGATTAGCAGGAAAAAGCAAAAAATTTCAGAATTGCACCTTGCAATGTGGAGATATTACTGTTTGTGCATTTACAATATTCATTGATTTTTGCCATTGAAAAACGTCCAGAAATGTTTGAAGCTACTGACTGAATGAAAGGAGCTGGCATCTCACTCTCTTTGAATCTTCTTTATCATGCTAGGATTAGCAGGAAAAAGCAAAAAATTTCAGAATTGCACCTTGCAATGTGGAGATATTACTGTTTGTGCATTTACAATATTCATTGATTTTTGCCATTGAAAAACGTCCAGAAATGTTTGAAGCTACTGACTGAATGAAAGGAGCTGGCATCTCACTCTCTTTGAATCTTCTTTATCATGCTAGGATTAGCAGGAAAAAGCAAAAAATTTCAGAATTGCACCTTGCAATGTGGAGATATTACTGTTTGTGCATTTACAATATTCATGGATTTTTGCCATTGAAAAACGTCCAGAAATGTTTGAAGCTACTGACTGAATGAAAGGAGCTGGCATCTCACTCTCTTTGAATCTTCTTTATCATGCTAGAATTAGCAGGAAAAAGCAAAAAATTTCAGAATTGCACCTTGCAATGTGGAGATATTACTGTTTGTGCATTTACAATATTCATTGATTTTTGCCATTGAAAAACGTCCAGAAATGTTTGAAGCTACTGACTGAATGAAAGGAGCTGGCATCTCACTCTCTTTGAATCTTCTTTATCATGCTAGGATTAGCAGGAAAAAGCAAAAAATTTCAGAATTGCACCTTGCAATGTGGAGATATTACTGTTTGTGCATTTACAATATTCATTGATTTTTGCCATTGAAAAACATCATGTTATTCATATACCAGAAATGTTTGAAGCTACTGACTGAATGAAAGGAGCTGGCATCTCACTCTCTTTGAATCTTCTTTATCATGCTAGGATTAGCAGGAAAAAGCAAAAAAATTCAGAATTGCACCTTGCAATGTGGAGATATTACTGTTTGTGCATTTACAATATTCATTGATTTTTGCCATTGAAAAACGTCCAGAAATGTTTGAAGCTACTGACTGAATGAAAGGAGCTGGCATCTCACTCTCTTTGAATCTTCTTTATCATGCTAGGATTAGCAGGAAAAAGCAAAAAATTTCAGAATTGCACCTTGCAATGTGGAGATATTACTGTTTGTTCATTTACAATATTCATTGATTTTTGCCATTGAAAAACGTCCAGAAATGTTTGAAGCTACTGACTGAATGAAAGGAGCTGGCATCTCACTCTCTTTGAATCTTCTTTATCATGCTAGGATTAGCAGGAAAAAGCAAAAAATTTCAGAATTGTACCCCGCAATGTGGAGATATTACTGTTTGTGCATTTACAATATTCATTGATTTTTGCCATTGAAAAACGTCCAGAAATGTTTGAAGCTACTGACTGAATGAAAGGAGCTGGCATCTCACTCTCTTTGAATCTTCTTTATCATGCTAGGATTAGCAGGAAAAAGCAAAAAATTTCAGAATTGCACCTTGCAATGTGGAGATATTACTGTTTGTGCATTTACAATATTCATGGATTTTTGCCATTGAAAAACGTCCAGAAATGTTTGAAGCTACTGACTGAATGAAAGGAGCTGGCATCTCACTCTCTTTGAATCTTCTTTATCATGCTAGGATTAGCAGGAAAAAGCAAAAAATTTCAGAATTGCACCTTGCAATGTGGAGATATTACTGTTTGTGCATTTACAATATTCATTGATTTTTGCCATTGAAAAACGTCCAGAAATGTTTGAAGCTACTGACTGAATGAAAGGAGCTGGCATCTCACTCTCTTTGAATCTTCTTTATCATGCTAGGATTAGCAGGAAAAAGCAAAAAATTTCAGAATTGCACCTTGCAATGTGGAGATATTACTGTTTGTGCATTTACAATATTCATTGATTTTTGCCATTGAAAAACATCATGTTATTCATATACCAGAAATGTTTGAAGCTACTGACTGAATGAAAGGAGCTGGCATCTCACTCTCTTTGAATCTTCTTTATCATGCTAGGATTAGCAGGAAAAAGCAAAAAATTTCAGAATTGCACCTTGCAATGTGGAGATATTACTGTTTGTGCATTTACAATATTCATTGATTTTTGCCATTGAAAAACGTCCAGAAATGTTTGAAGCTACTGACTGAATGAAAGGAGCTGGCATCTCACTCTCTTTGAATCTTCTTTATCATGCTAGGATTAGCAGGAAAAAGCAAAAAATTTCAGAATTGCACCTTGCAATGTGGAGATATTACTGTTTGTGCATTTACAATATTCATTGATTTTTGCCATTGAAAAACATCATGTTATTCATATACCAGAAATGTTTGAAGCTACTGACTGAATGAAAGGAGCTGGCATCTCACTCTCTTTGAATCTTCTTTATCATGCTAGGATTAGCAGGAAAAAGCAAAAAAATTCAGAATTGCACCTTGCAATGTGGAGATATTACTGTTTGTGCATTTACAATATTCATTGATTTTTGCCATTGAAAAACGTCCAGAAATGTTTGTAGCTACTGACTGAATGAAAGGAGCTGGCATCTCACTCTCTTTGAATCTTCTTTATCATGCTAGGATTAGCAGGAAAAAGCAAAAAATTTCAGAATTGCACCTTGCAATGTGAAGATATTACTGTTTGTGCATTTACAATATTCATTGATTTTTGCCATTGAAAAACGTACAGAAATGTTTGAAGCTACTGACTGAATGAAAGGAGCTGGCATCTCACTCTCTTTAAATCTTCTTTATCATGCTAGGATTAGCAGGAAAAAGCAAAAATTTCAGAATTGCACCTTGCAATGTGGAGATATTACTGTTTGTGCATTTACAATATTCATTGATTTTTGCCATTGAAAAACATCATGTTATTCATATACCAGAAATGTTTGAAGCTACTGACTGAATGAAAGGAGCTGGCATCTCACTCTCTTTGAATCTTCTTTATCATGCTAGGATTAGCAGGAAAAAGCAAAAAATTTCAGAATTGCACCTTGCAATGTGGAGATATTACTGTTTGTGCATTTACAATATTCATTGATTTTTGCCATTGAAAAACGTCCAGAAATGTTTGAAGCTACTGACTGAATGAAAGGAGCTGGCATCTCACTCTCTTTGAATCTTCTTTATCATGCTAGGATTAGCAGGAAAAAGCAAAAAATTTCAGAATTGCACCTTGCAATGTGGAGATATTACTGTTTGTGCATTTACAATATTCATTGATTTTTGCCATTGAAAAACATCATGTTATTCATATACCAGAAATGTTTGAAGCTACTGACTGAATGAAAGGAGCTGGCATCTCACTCTCTTTGAATCTTCTTTATCATGCTAGGATTAGCAGGAAAAAGCAAAAAATTTCAGAATTGCACCTTGCAATGTGGAGATATTACTGTTTGTGCATTTACAATATTCATTGATTTTTGCCATTGAAAAACGTCCAGAAATGTTTGAAGCTACTGACTGAATGAAAGGAGCTGGCATCTCACTCTCTTTGAATCTTCTTTATCATGCTAGGATTAGCAGGAAAAAGCAAAAAATTTCAGAATTGCACCTTGCAATGTGGAGATATTACTGTTTGTGCATTTACAATATTCATTGATTTTTGCCATTGAAAAACATCATGTTATTCATATACCAGAAATGTTTGAAGCTACTGACTGAATGAAAGGAGCTGGCATCTCACTCTCTTTGAATCTTCTTTATCATGCTAGGATTAGCAGGAAAAAGCAAAAAAATTCAGAATTGCACCTTGCAATGTGGAGATATTACTGTTTGTGCATTTACAATATTCATTGATTTTTGCCATTGAAAAACGTCCAGAAATGTTTGTAGCTACTGACTGAATGAAAGGAGCTGGCATCTCACTCTCTTTGAATCTTCTTTATCATGCTAGGATTAGCAGGAAAAAGCAAAAAATTTCAGAATTGCACCTTGCAATGTGAAGATATTACTGTTTGTGCATTTACAATATTCATTGATTTTTGCCATTGAAAAACGTACAGAAATGTTTGAAGCTACTGACTGAATGAAAGGAGCTGGCATCTCACTCTCTTTAAATCTTCTTTATCATGCTAGGATTAGCAGGAAAAAGCAAAAAATTTCAGAATTGCACCTTGCAATGTGGAGATATTACTGTTTGTGCATTTACAATATTCATTGATTTTTGCCATTGAAAAACATCATGTTATTCATATACCAGAAATGTTTGAAGCTACTGACTGAATGAAAGGAGCTGGCATCTCACTCTCTTTGAATCTTCTTTATCATGCTAGGATTAGCAGGAAAAAGCAAAAAATTTCAGAATTGCACCTTGCAATGTGGAGATATTACTGTTTGTGCATTTACAATATTCATTGATTTTTGCCATTGAAAAACGTCCAGAAATGTTTGAAGCTACTGACTGAATGAAAGGAGCTGGCATCTCACTCTCTTTGAATCTTCTTTATCATGCTAGGATTAGCAGGAAAAAGCAAAAAATTTCAGAATTGCACCTTGCAATGTGGAGATATTACTGTTTGTGCATTTACAATATTCATTGATTTTTGCCATTGAAAAACATCATGTTATTCATATACCAGAAATGTTTGAAGCTACTGACTGAATGAAAGGAGCTGGCATCTCACTCTCTTTGAATCTTCTTTATCATGCTAGGATTAGCAGGAAAAAGCAAAAAATTTCAGAATTGCACCTTGCAATGTGGAGATATTACTGTTTGTGCATTTACAATATTCATTGATTTTTGCCATTGAAAAACGTCCAGAAATGTTTGAAGCTACTGACTGAATGAAAGGAGCTGGCATCTCACTCTCTTTGAATCTTCTTTATCATGCTAGGATTAGCAGGAAAAAGCAAAAAATTTCAGAATTGCACCTTGCAATGTGGAGATATTACTGTTTGTGCATTTACAATATTCATTGATTTTTGCCATTGAAAAACATCATGTTATTCATATACCAGAAATGTTTGAAGCTACTGACTGAATGATAGGAGCTGGCATCTCACTCTCTTTGAATCTTCTTTATCATGCTAGGATTAGCAGGAAAAAGCAAAAAATTTCAGAATTGCACCTTGCAATGTGGAGATATTACTGTTTGTGCATTTACAATATTCATTGATTTTTGCCATTGAAAAACGTCCAGAAATGTTTGAAGCTACTGACTGAATGAAAGGAGCTGGCATCTCACTCTCTTTGAATCTTCTTTATCATGCTAGGATTAGCAGGAAAAAGCAAAAAATTTCAGAATTGCACCTTGCAATGTGGAGATATTACTGTTTGTGCATTTACAATATTCATTGATTTTTGCCATTGAAAAACATCATGTTATTCATATACCAGAAATGTTTGAAGCTACTGACTGAATGAAAGGAGCTGGCATCTCACTCTCTTTGAATCTTCTTTATCATGCTAGGATTAGCAGGAAAAAGCAAAAAATTTCAGAATTGCACCTTGCAATGTGGAGATATTACTGTTTGTGCATTTACAATATTCATTGATTTTTGCCATTGAAAAACGTCCAGAAATGTTTGAAGCTACTGACTGAATGAAAGGAGCTGGCATCTCACTCTCTTTGAATCTTCTTTATCATGCTAGGATTAGCAGGAAAAAGCAAAAAATTTCAGAATTGCACCTTGCAATGTGGAGATATTACTGTTTGTTCATTTACAATATTCATTGATTTTTGCCATTGAAAAACGTCCAGAAATGTTTGAAGCTACTGACTGAATGAAAGGAGCTGGCATCTCACTCTCTTTGAATCTTCTTTATCATGCTAGGATTAGCAGGAAAAAGCAAAAAATTTCAGAATTGTACCTTGCAATGTGGAGATATTACTGTTTGTGCATTTACAATATTCATTGATTTTTGCCATTGAAAAACGTCCAGAAATGTTTGAAGCTACTGACTGAATGAAAGGAGCTGGCATCTCACTCTCTTTGAATCTTCTTTATCATGCTAGGATTAGCAGGAAAAAGCAAAAAATTTCAGAATTGCACCTTGCAATGTGGAGATATTACTGTTTGTGCATTTACAATATTCATTGATTTTTGCCATTGAAAAACGTCCAGAAATGTTTGAAGCTACTGACTGAATGAAAGGAGCTGGCATCTCACTCTCTTTGAATCTTCTTTATCATGCTAGGATTAGCAGAAAAAAGCAAAAAATTTCAGAATTGCACCTTGCAATGTGGAGATATTACTGTTTGTGCATTTACAATATTTATTGATTTTTGCCATTGAAAAACGTCCAGAAATGTTTGAAGCTACTGACTGAATGAAAGGAGCTGGCATCTCACTCTCTTTGAATCTTCTTTATCATGCTAGGATTAGCAGGAAAAAGCAAAAGATTTCAGAATTGCACCTTGCAATGTGGAGATATTACTGTTTGTGCATTTACAATATTCATTGATTTTTGCCATTGAAAAACATCATGTTATTCATATACCAGAAATGTTTGAAGCTACTGACTGAATGAAAGGAGCTGGCATCTCACTCTCTTTGAATCTTCTTTATCATGCTAGGATTAGCAGGAAAAAGCAAAAAATTTCAGAATTGCACCTTGCAATGTGGAGATATTACTGTTTGTGCATTTACAATATTCATTGATTTTTGCCATTGAAAAACGTCCAGAAATGTTTGAAGCTACTGACTGAATGAAAGGAGCTGGCATCTCACTCTCTTTGAATCTTCTTTATCATGCTAGGATTAGCAGGAAAAAGCAAAAAATTTCAGAATTGCACCTTGCAATGTGGAGATATTACTGTTTGTGCATTTACAATATTCATTGATTTTTGCCATTGAAAAACATCATGTTATTCATATACCAGAAATGTTTGAAGCTACTGACTGAATGAAAGGAGCTGGCATCTCACTCTCTTTGAATCTTCTTTATCATGCTAGGATTAGCAGGAAAAAGCAAAAAATTTCAGAATTGCACCTTGCAATGTGGAGATATTACTGTTTGTGCATTTACAATATTCATTGATTTTTGCCATTGAAAAACGTCCAGAAATGTTTGAAGCTACTGACTGAATGAAAGGAGCTGGCATCTCACTCTCTTTGAATCTTCTTTATCATGCTAGGATTAGCAGGAAAAAGCAAAAAATTTCAGAATTGCACCTTGCAATGTGGAGATATTACTGTTTGTGCATTTACAATATTCATTGATTTTTGCCATTGAAAAACGTCCAGAAATGTTTGAAGCTACTGACTGAATGAAAGGAGCTGGCATCTCACTCTCTTTGAATCTTCTTTATCATGCTAGGATTAGCAGGAAAAAGCAAAAAATTTCAGAATTGCACCTTGCAATGTGGAGATATTACTGTTTGTGCATTTACAATATTCATTGATTTTTGCCATTGAAAAACATCATGTTATTCATATACCAGAAATGTTTGAAGCTACTGACTGAATGAAAGGAGCTGGCATCTCACTCTCTTTGAATCTTCTTTATCATGCTAGGATTAGCAGGAAAAAGCAAAAAATTTCAGAATTGCACCTTGCAATGTGGAGATATTACTGTTTGTGCATTTACAATATTCATTGATTTTTGCCATTGAAAAACATCATGTTATTCATATACCAGAAATGTTTGAAGCTACTGACTGAATGAAAGGAGCTGGCATCTCACTCTCTTTGAATCTTCTTTATCATGCTAGGATTAGCTGGAAAAAGCAAAAAATTTCAGAATTGCATATTGCAATGTGGAGATATTTCTGTTTGTGCATTTACAATATTCATTGATTTTTGCCATTGAAAAACATCATGTTATTCATATACCAGAAATGTTTGAAGCTACTGACTGAATGAAAGGAGCTGGCATCTCACTCTCTTTGAATCTTCTTTATCATGCTAGGATTAGCAGGAAAAAGCAAAAAATTTCAGAATTGCACCTTGCAATGTGGAGATATTACTGTTTGTGCATTTACAATATTCATTGATTTTTGCCATTGAAAAACATCATGTTATTCATATACCAGAAATGTTTGAAGCTACTGACTGAATGAAAGGAGCTGGCATCTCACTCTCTTTGAATCTTCTTTATCATGCTAGGATTAGCAGGAAAAAGCATAAAATTTCAGAATTGCACCTTGCAATGTGGAGATATTACTGTTTGTGCATTTACAATATTCATTGATTTTTGCCATTGAAAAACGTCCAGAAATGTTTGAAGCTACTGACTGAATGAAAGGAGCTGGCATCTCACTCTCTTTGAATCTTCTTTATCATGCTAGGATTAGCAGGAAAAAGCAAAAAATTTCAGAATTGCACCTTGCAATGTGGAGATATTACTGTTTGTGCATTTACAATATTCATTGATTTTTGCCATTGAAAAACGTCCAGAAATGTTTGAAGCTACTGACTGAATGAAAGGAGCTGGCATCTCACTCTCTTTGAATCTTCTTTATCATGCTAGGATTAGCAGGAAAAAGCAAAAAATTTCAGAATTGTACCTTGCAATGTGGAGATATTACTGTTTGTGCATTTACAATATTCATTGATTTTTGACATTGAAAAACGTCCAGAAATGTTTGAAGCTACTGACTGAATGAAAGGAGCTGGCATCTCACTCTCTTTGAATCTTCTTTATCATGCTAGGATTAGCAGGAAAAAGCAAAAAATTTCAGAATTGCACCTTGCAATGTGGAGATATTACTGTTTGTGCATTTACAATATTCATTGATTTTTGCCATTGAAAAACGTCCAGAAATGTTTGAAGCTACTGACTGAATGAAAGGAGGTGGCATCTCACTCTCTTTGAATCTTCTTTATCATGCTAGGATTAGCAGGAAAAAGCAAAAAATTTCAGAATTGCACCTTGCAATGTGGAGATATTACTGTTTGTGCATTTACAATATTCATTGATTTTTGCCATTGAAAAACGTCCAGAAATGTTTGAAGCTACTGACTGAATGAAAGGAGCTGGCATCTCACTCTCTTTGAATCTTCTTTATCATGCTAGTATTAGCAGGAAAAAGCAAAAAATTTCAGAATTGCACCTTGCAATGTGGAGATATTACTGTTTGTGCATTTACAATATGCATTGATTTTTGCCATTGAAAAACGTCCAGAAATGTTTGAAGCTACTGACTGAATGAAAGGAGCTGGCATCTCACTCTCTTTGAATCTTCTTTATCATGCTAGGATTAGCAGGAAAAAGCAAAAAAATTCAGAATTGTACCTTGCAATGTGGAGATATTACTGTTTGTGCATTTACAATATTCATTGATTTTTGCCATTGAAAAACGTCCAGAAATGTTTGAAGCTACTGACTGAATGAAAGGAGCTGGCATCTCACTCTCTTTGAATCTTCTTTATCATGCTAGGATTAGCAGGAAAAAGCAAAAAATTTCAGAATTGCACCTTGCAATGTGGAGATATTACTGTTTGTGCATTTACAATATTCATTGATTTTTGCCATTGAAAAACGTCCAGAAATGTTTGAAGCTACTGACTGAATGAAAGGAGCTGGCATCTCACTCTCTTTGAATCTTCTTTATCATGCTAGGATTAGCAGGAAAAAGCAAAAAATTTCAGAATTGCACCTTGCAATGTGGAGATATTACTGTTTGTGCATTTACAATATTCATTGATTTTTGCCATTGAAAAACGTCCAGAAATGTTTGAAGCTACTGACTGAATGAAAGGAGCTGGCATCTCACTCTCTTTGAATCTTCTTTATCATGCTAGGATTAGCAGGAAAAAGCAAAAAATTTCAGAATTGCACCTTGCAATGTGGAGATATTACTGTTTGTGCATTTACAATATTCATTGATTTTTGCCATTGAAAAACGTCCAGAAATGTTTGAAGCTACTGACTGAATGAAAGGAGCTGGCATCTCACTCTCTTTGAATCTTCTTTATCATGCTAGGATTAGCAGGAAAAAGCAAAAAATTTCAGAATTGCACCTTGCAATGTGGAGATATTACTGTTTGTGCATTTACAATATTCATTGATTTTTGCCATTGAAAAACATCATGTTATTCATATACCAGAAATGTTTGAAGCTACTGACTGAATGAAAGGAGCTGGCATCTCACTCTCTTTGAATCTTCTTTATCATGCTAGGATTAGCAGGAAAAAGCAAAAAATTTCAGAATTGCACCTTGCAATGTGGAGATATTACTGTTTGTGCATTTACAATATTCATTGATTTTTGCCATTGAAAAACGTCCAGAAATGTTTGAAGCTACTGACTGAATGAAAGGAGCTGGCATCTCACTCTCTTTGAATCTTCTTTATCATGCTAGGATTAGCAGGAAAAAGCAAAAAATTTCAGAATTGCACCTTGCAATGTGGAGATATTACTGTTTGTGCATTTACAATATTCATTGATTTTTGCCATTGAAAAACGTCCAGAAATGTTTGAAGCTACTGACTGAATGAAAGGAGCTGGCATCTCACTCTCTTTGAATCTTCTTTATCATGCTAGGATTAGCAGGAAAAAGCAAAAAATTTCAGAATTGCACCTTGCAATGTGGAGATATTACTGTTTGTGCATTTACAATATTCATTGATTTTTGCCATTGAAAAACATCATGTTATTCATATACCAGAAATGTTTGAAGCTACTGACTGAATGAAAGGAGCTGGCATCTCACTCTCTTTGAATCTTCTTTATCATGCTAGGATTAGCAGGAAAAAGCAAAAAATTTCAGAATTGCACCTTGCAATGTGGAGATATTACTGTTTGTGCATTTACAATATTCATTGATTTTTGCCATTGAAAAACGTCCAGAAATGTTTGAAGCTACTGACTGAATGAAAGGAGCTGGCATCTCACTCTCTTTGAATCTTCTTTATCATGCTAGGATTAGCAGGAAAAAGCAAAAAATTTCAGAATTGCACCTTGCAATGTGGAGATATTACTGTTTGTGCATTTACAATATTCATTGATTTTTGCCATTGAAAAACGTCCAGAAATGTTTGAAGCTACTGACTGAATGAAAGGAGCTGGCATCTCACTCTCTTTGAATCTTCTTTATCATGCTAGGATTAGCAGGAAAAAGCAAAAAATTTCAGAATTGCACCTTGCAATGTGGAGATATTACTGTTTGTGCATTTACAATATTCATTGATTTTTGCCATTGAAAAACGTCCAGAAATGTTTGAAGCTACTGACTGAATGAAAGGAGCTGGCATCTCACTCTCTTTGAATCTTCTTTATCATGCTAGGATTAGCAGGAAAAAGCAAAAAATTTCAGAATTGCACCTTGCAATGTGGAGATATTACTGTTTGTGCATTTACAATATTCATTGATTTTTGCCATTGAAAAACATCATGTTATTCATATACCAGAAATGTTTGAAGCTACTGACTGAATGAAAGGAGCTGGCATCTCACTCTCTTTGAATCTTCTTTATCATGCTAGGATTAGCAGGAAAAAGCAAAAAATTTCAGAATTGCACCTTGCAATGTGGAGATATTACTGTTTGTGCATTTACAATATTCATTGATTTTTGCCATTGAAAAACATCATGTTATTCATATACCAGAAATGTTTGAAGCTACTGACTGAATGAAAGGAGCTGGCATCTCACTCTCTTTGAATCTTCTTTATCATGCTAGGATTAGCTGGAAAAAGCAAAAAATTTCAGAATTGCATATTGCAATGTGGAGATATTTCTGTTTGTGCATTTACAATATTCATTGATTTTTGCCATTGAAAAACATCATGTTATTCATATACCAGAAATGTTTGAAGCTACTGACTGAATGAAAGGAGCTAGCATCTCACTCTCTTTGAATCTTCTTTATCATGCTAGGATTAGCAGGAAAAAGCAAAAAATTTCAGAATTGCACCTTGCAATGTGGAGATATTACTGTTTGTGCATTTACAATATTCATTGATTTTTGCCATTGAAAAACATCATGTTATTCATATACCAGAAATGTTTGAAGCTACTGACTGAATGAAAGGAGCTGGCATCTCACTCTCTTTGAATATTCTTTATCATGCTAGGATTAGCAGGAAAAAGCATAAAATTTCAGAATTGCACCTTGCAATGTGGAGATATTACTGTTTGTGCATTTACAATATTCATTGATTTTTGCCATTGAAAAACGTCCAGAAATGTTTGAAGCTACTGACTGAATGAAAGGAGCTGGCATCTCACTCTCTTTGAATCTTCTTTATCATGCTAGGATTAGCAGGAAAAAGCAAAAAATTTCAGAATTGCACCTTGCAATGTGGAGATATTACTGTTTGTGCATTTACAATATTCATTGATTTTTGCCATTGAAAAACGTCCAGAAATGTTTGAAGCTACTGACTGAATGAAAGGAGCTGGCATCTCACTCTCTTTGAATCTTCTTTATCATGCTAGGATTAGCAGGAAAAAGCAAAAAATTTCAGAATTGTACCTTGCAATGTGGAGATATTACTGTTTGTGCATTTACAATATTCATTGATTTTTGACATTGAAAAACGTCCAGAAATGTTTGAAGCTACTGACTGAATGAAAGGAGCTGGCATCTCACTCTCTTTGAATCTTCTTTATCATGCTAGGATTAGCAGGAAAAAGCAAAAAATTTCAGAATTGCACCTTGCAATGTGGAGATATTACTGTTTGTGCATTTACAATATTCATTGATTTTTGCCATTGAAAAACGTCCAGAAATGTTTGAAGCTACTGACTGAATGAAAGGAGGTGGCATCTCACTCTCTTTGAATCTTCTTTATCATGCTAGGATTAGCAGGAAAAAGCAAAAAATTTCAGAATTGCACCTTGCAATGTGGAGATATTACTGTTTGTGCATTTACAATATTCATTGATTTTTGCCATTGAAAAACGTCCAGAAATGTTTGAAGCTACTGACTGAATGAAAGGAGCTGGCATCTCACTCTCTTTGAATCTTCTTTATCATGCTAGTAATAGCAGGAAAAAGCAAAAAATTTCAGAATTGCACCTTGCAATGTGGAGATATTACTGTTTGTGCATTTACAATATGCATTGATTTTTGCCATTGAAAAACGTCCAGAAATGTTTGAAGCTACTGACTGAATGAAAGGAGCTGGCATCTCACTCTCTTTGAATCTTCTTTATCATGCTAGGATTAGCAGGAAAAAGCAAAAAAATTCAGAATTGTACCTTGCAATGTGGAGATATTACTGTTTGTGCATTTACAATATTCATTGATTTTTGCCATTGAAAAACGTCCAGAAATGTTTGAAGCTACTGACTGAATGAAAGGAGCTGGCATCTCACTCTCTTTGAATCTTCTTTATCATGCTAGGATTAGCAGGAAAAAGCAAAAAATTTCAGAATTGCACCTTGCAATGTGGAGATATTACTGTTTGTGCAGTTACAATATTCATTGATTTTTGCCATTGAAAAACGTCCAGAAATGTTTGAAGCTACTGACTGAATGAAAGGAGCTGGCATCTCACTCTCTTTGAATCTTCTTTATCATGCTAGGATTAGCAGGAAAAAGCAAAAAATTTCAGAATTGCACCTTGCAATGTGGAGATATTACTGTTTGTGCATTTACAATATTCATTGATTTTTGCCATTGAAAAACGTCCAGAAATGTTTGAAGCTACTGACTGAATGAAAGGAGCTGGCATCTCACTCTCTTTGAATCTTCTTTATCATGCTAGGATTAGCAGGAAAAAGCAAAAAATTTCAGAATTGCACCTTGCAATGTGGAGATATTACTGTTTGTGCATTTACAATATTCATTGATTTTTGCCATTGAAAAACGTCCAGAAATGTTTGAAGCTACTGACTGAATGAAAGGAGCTGGCATCTCACTCTCTTTGAATCTTCTTTATCATGCTAGGATTAGCAGGAAAAAGCAAAAAATTTCAGAATTGCACCTTGCAATGTGGAGATATTACTGTTTGTGCATTTACAATATTCATTGATTTTTGCCATTGAAAAACATCATGTTATTCATATACCAGAAATGTTTGAAGCTACTGACTGAATGAAAGGAGCTGGCATCTCACTCTCTTTGAATCTTCTTTATCATGCTAGGATTAGCAGGAAAAAGCAAAAAAATTCAGAATTGCACCTTGCAATGTGGAGATATTACTGTTTGTTCATTTACAATATTCATTGATTTTTGCCATTGAAAAACGTCCAGAAATGTTTGAAGCTACTGACTGAATGAAAGGAGCTGGCATCTCACTCTCTTTGAATCTTCTTTATCATGCTAGGATTAGCAGGAAAAAGCAAAAAATTTCAGAATTGTACCCTGCAATGTGGAGATATTACTGTTTGTGCATTTACAATATTCATTGATTTTTGCCATTGAAAAACGTCCAGAAATGTTTGAAGCTACTGACTGAATGAAAGGAGCTGGCATCTCACTCTCTTTGAATCTTCTTTATCATGCTAGGATTAGCAGGAAAAAGCAAAAAATTTCAGAATTGCACCTTGCAATGTGGAGATATTACTGTTTGTGCATTTACAATATTCATTGATTTTTGCCATTGAAAAACGTCCAGAAATGTTTGAAGCTACTGACTGAATGAAAGGAGCTGGCATCTCACTCTCTTTGAATCTTCTTTATCATGCTAGGATTAGCAGGAAAAAGCAAAAAATTTCAGAATTGCACCTTGCAATGTGGAGATATTACTGTTTGTGCATTTACAATATTCATTGATTTTTGCCATTGAAAAACGTCCAGAAATGTTTGAAGCTACTGACTGAATGAAAGGAGCTGGCATCTCACTCTCTTTGAATCTTCTTTATCATGCTAGGATTAGCAGGAAAAAGCAAAAAATTTCAGAATTGCACCTTGCAATGTGGAGATATTACTGTTTGTGCATTTACAATATTCATTGATTTTTGCCATTGAAAAACATCATGTTATTCATATACCAGAAATGTTTGAAGCTACTGACTGAATGAAAGGAGCTGGCATCTCACTCTCTTTGAATCTTCTTTATCATGCTAGGATTAGCAGGAAAAAGCAAAAAATTTCAGAATTGCACCTTGCAAAGTGGAGATATTACTGTTTGTGCATTTACAATATTCATTGATTTTTGCCATTGAAAAACGTCCAGAAATGTTTGAAGCTACTGACTGAATGAAAGGAGCTGGCATCTCACTCTCTTTGAATCTTCTTTATCATGCTAGGATTAGCAGGAAAAAGCAAAAAATTTCAGAATTGCACCTTGCAATGTGGAGATATTACTGTTTGTGCATTTACAATATTCATTGATTTTTGCCATTGAAAAACATCATGTTATTCATATACCAGAAATGTTTGAAGCTACTGACTGAATGAAAGGAGCTGGCATCTCACTCTCTTTGAATCTTCTTTATCATGCTAGGATTAGCAGGAAAAAAGCAAAAAATTTCAGAATTGCACCTTGCAATGTGGAGATATTACTGTTTGTGCATTTACAATATTCATTGATTTTTGCCATTGAAAAACGTCCAGAAATGTTTGAAGCTACTGACTGAATGAAAGGAGCTGGCATCTCACTCTCTTTGAATCTTCTTTATCATGCTAGGATTAGCAGGAAAAAGCAAAAAATTTCAGAATTGCACCTTGCAATGTGGAGATATTACTGTTTGTGCATTTACAATATTCATTGATTTTTGCCATTGAAAAACGTCCAGAAATGTTTGAAGCTACTGACTGAATGAAAGGAGCTGGCATCTCACTCTCTTTGAATCTTCTTTATCATGCTAGGATTAGCAGGAAAAAGCAAAAAATTTCAGAATTGCACCTTGCAATGTGGAGATATTACTGTTTGTGCATTTACAATATTCATTGATTTTTGCCATTGAAAAACATCATGTTATTCATATACCAGAAATGTTTGAAGCTACTGACTGAATGAAAGGAGCTGGCATCTCACTCTCTTTGAATCTTCTTTATCATGCTAGGATTAGCAGGAAAAAGCAAAAAATTTCAGAATTGCACCTTGCAATGTTGAGATATTACTGTTTGTGCATTTACAATATTCATTGATTTTTGCCATTGAAAAACGTCCAGAAATGTTTGAAGCTACTGACTGAATGAAAGGAGCTGGCATCTCACTCTCTTTAAATCTTCTTTATCATGCTAGGATTAGCAGGAAAAAGCAAAAAATTTCAGAATTGCACCTTGCAATGTGGAGATATTACTGTTTGTGCATTTACAATATTCATTGATTTTTGCCATTGAAAAACATCATGTTATTCATATACCAGAAATGTTTGAAGCTACTGACTGAATGAAAGGAGCTGGCATCTCACTCTCTTTGAATCTTCTTTATCATGCTAGGATTAGCAGGAAAAAGCAAAAAATTTCAGAATTGCACCTTGCAATGTGGAGATATTACTGTTTGTGCATTTACAATATTCATTGATTTTTGCCATTGAAAAACGTCCAGAAATGTTTGAAGCTACTGACTGAATGAAAGGAGCTGGCATCTCACTCTCTTTGAATCTTCTTTATCATGCTAGGATTAGCAGGAAAAAGCAAAAAATTTCAGAATTGCACCTTGCAATGTGGAGATATTACTGTTTGTTCATTTACAATATTCATTGATTTTTGCCATTGAAAAACGTCCAGAAATGTTTGAAGCTACTGACTGAATGAAAGGAGCTGGCATCTCACTCTCTTTGAATCTTCTTTATCATGCTAGGATTAGCAGGAAAAAGCAAAAAATTTCAGAATTGTACCTTGCAATGTGGAGATATTACTGTTTGTGCATTTACAATATTCATTGATTTTTGCCATTGAAAAACGTCCAGAAATGTTTGAAGCTACTGACTGAATGAAAGGAGCTGGCATCTCACTCTCTTTGAATCTTCTATATCATGCTAGGATTAGCAGGAAAAAGCAAAAAATTTCAGAATTGCACCTTGCAATGTGGAGATATTACTGTTTGTGCATTTACAATATTCATTGATTTTTGCCATTGAAAAACGTCCAGAAATGTTTGAAGCTACTGACTGAATGAAAGGAGCTGGCATCTCACTCTCTTTGAATCTTCTTTATCATGCTAGGATTAGCAGGAAAAAGCAAAACATTTCAGAATTGCACCTTGCAATGTGGAGATATTACTGTTTGTGCATTTACAATATTCATTGATTTTTGCCATTGAAAAACGTCCAGAAATGTTTGAAGCTACTGACTGAATGAAAGGAGCTGGCATCTCACTCTCTTTGAATCTTCTTTATCATGCTAGGATTAGCAGGAAAAAGCAAAAAATTTCAGAATTGCACCTTGCAATGTGGAGATATTACTGTTTGTGCATTTACAATATTCATTGATTTTTGCCATTGAAAAACATCATGTTATTCATATACCAGAAATGTTTGAAGCTACTGACTGAATGAAAGGAGCTGGCATCTCACTCTCTTTGAATCTTCTTTATCATGCTAGGATTAGCAGGAAAAAGCAAAAAATTTCAGAATTGCACCTTGCAATGTGGAGATATTACTGTTTGTGCATTTACAATATTCATTGATTTTTGCCATTGAAAAACGTCCAGAAATGTTTGAAGCTACTGACTGAATGAAAGGAGCTGGCATCTAACTCTCTTTGAATCTTCTTTATCATGCTAGGATTAGCAAGAAAAAGCAAAAAATTTCAGAATTGCACCTTGCAATGTGGAGATATTGCTGTTTGTGCATTTACAATATTCATTGATTTTTGCCATTGAAAAACATCATGTTATTCATATACCAGAAATGTTTGAAGCTACTGACTGAATGAAAGGAGCTGGCATCTCACTCTCTTTGAATCTTCTTTATCATGCTAGGATTAGCAGGAAAAAGCAAAAAATTTCAGAATTGCACCTTGCAATGTGGAGATATTACTGTTTGTGCATTTACAATATTCATTGATTTTTGCCATTGAAAAACGTCCAGAAATGTTTGAAGCTACTGACTGAATGAAAGGAGCTGGCATCTCACTCTCTTTGAATCTTCTTTATCATGCTAGGATTAGCAGGAAAAAGCAAAAAATTTCAGAATTGCACCTTGCAATGTGGAGATATTACTGTTTGTGCATTTACAATATTCATTGATTTTTGCCATTGAAAAACGTCCAGAAATGTTTGAAGCTACTGACTGAATGAAAGGAGCTGGCATCTCACTCTCTTTGAATCTTCTTTATCATGCTAGGATTAGCAGGAAAAAGCAAAAAATTTCAGAATTGCACCTTGCAATGTGGAGATATTACTGTTTGTGCATTTACAATATTCATTGATTTTTGCCATTGAAAAACATCATGTTATTCATATACCAGAAATGTTTGAAGCTACTGACTGAATGAAAGGAGCTGGCATCTCACTCTCTTTGAATCTTCTTTATCATGCTAGGATTAGCAGGAAAAAGCAAAAAATTTCAGAATTGCACCTTGCAATGTGGAGATATTACTGTTTGTGCATTTACAATATTCATTGATTTTTGCCATTGAAAAACGTCCAGAAATGTTTGAAGCTACTGACTGAATGAAAGGAGCTGGCATCTCACTCTCTTTGAATCTTCTTTATCATGCTAGGATTAGCAGGAAAAAGCAAAAAATTTCAGAATTGCACCTTGCAATGTGGAGATATTACTGTTTGTGCATTTACAATATTCATTGATTTTTGCCATTGAAAAACATCATGTTATTCATATACCAGAAATGTTTGAAGCTACTGACTGAATGAAAGGAGCTGGCATCTCACTCTCTTTGAATCTTTTTATCATGCTAGGATTAGCAGGAAAAAGCAAAAAATTACAGAATTGCACCTTGCAATGTGGAGATATTACTGTTTGTGCATTTACAATATTCATTGATTTTTGCCATTGAAAAACGTCCAGAAATGTTTGAAGCTACTGACTGATTGAAAGGAGCTGGCATCTCACTCTCTTTGAATCTTCTTTATCATGCTAGGATTAGCAGGAAAAAGCAAAAAATTTCAGAATTGTACCTTGCAATGTGGAGATATTACTGTTTGTGCATTTACAATATTCATTGATTTTTGCCATTGAAAAACGTCCAGAAATGTTTGAAGCTACTGACTGATTGAAAGGAGCTGGCATCTCACTCTCTTTGAATCTTCTTTATCATGCTAGGATTAGCAGGAAAAAGCAAAAAATTTCAGAATTGCACCTTGCAATGTGGAGATATTACTGTTTGTGCATTTACAATATTCATTGATTTTTTGCCATGGAAAAACATCATGTTATTCATATACCAGAAATGTTTGAAGCTACTGACTGAATGAAAGGAGCTGGCATCTCACTCTCTTTGAATCTTCTTTATCATGCTAGGATTAGCAGGAAAAAGCAAAAAATTTCAGAATTGCACCTTGCAATGTGGAGATATTACTGTTTGTGCATTTACAATATTCATTGATTTTTGCCATTGAAAAACGTCCAGAAATGTTTGAAGCTACTGACTGAATGAAAGGAGCTGGCATCTCACTCTCTTTGAATCTTCTTTATCATGCTAGGATTAGCAGGAAAAAGCAAAAAATTTCAGAATTGCACCTTGCAATGTGGAGATATTACTGTTTGTGCATTTACAATATTCATTGATTTTTGCCATTGAAAAACGTCCAGAAATGTTTGAAGCTACTGACTGAATGAAAGGAGCTGGCATCTCACTCTCTTTGAATCTTCTTTATCATGCTAGGATTAGCAGGAAAAAGCAAAAAATTTCAGAATTGCACCTTGCAATGTGGAGATATTACTGTTTGTGCATTTACAATATTCATTGATTTTTGCCATTGAAAAACATCATGTTATTCATATACCAGAAATGTTTGAAGCTACTGACTGAATGAAAGGAGCTGGCATCTCACTCTCTTTGAATCTTCTTTATCATGCTAGGATTAGCAGGAAAAAGCAAAAAATTTCAGAATTGCACCTTGCAATGTGGAGATATTACTGTTTGTGCATTTACAATATTCATTGATTTTTGCCATTGAAAAACGTCCAGAAATGTTTGAAGCTACTGACTGAATGAAAGGAGCTGGCATCTCACTCTCTTTGAATCTTCTTTATCATGCTAGGATTAGCAGGAAAAAGCAAAAAATTTCAGAATTGCACCTTGCAATGTGGAGATATTACTGTTTGTGCATTTACAATATTCATTGATTTTTGCCATTGAAAAACATCATGTTATTCATATACCAGAAATGTTTGAAGCTACTGACTGAATGAAAGGAGCTGGCATCTCACTCTCTTTGAATCTTTTTATCATGCTAGGATTAGCAGGAAAAAGCAAAAAATTACAGAATTGCACCTTGCAATGTGGAGATATTACTGTTTGTGCATTTACAATATTCATTGATTTTTGCCATTGAAAAACGTCCAGAAATGTTTGAAGCTACTGACTGATTGAAAGGAGCTGGCATCTCACTCTCTTTGAATCTTCTTTATCATGCTAGGATTAGCAGGAAAAAGCAAAAAATTTCAGAATTGTACCTTGCAATGTGGAGATATTACTGTTTGTGCATTTACAATATTCATTGATTTTTGCCATTGAAAAACGTCCAGAAATGTTTGAAGCTACTGACTGATTGAAAGGAGCTGGCATCTCACTCTCTTTGAATCTTCTTTATCATGCTAGGATTAGCAGGAAAAAGCAAAAAATTTCAGAATTGCACCTTGCAATGTGGAGATATTACTGTTTGTGCATTTACAATATTCATTGATTTTTTGCCATGGAAAAACATCATGTTATTCATATACCAGAAATGTTTGAAGCTACTGACTGAATGAAAGGAGCTGGCATCTCACTCTCTTTGAATCTTCTTTATCATGCTAGGATTAGCAGGAAAAAGCAAAAAATTTCAGAATTGCACCTTGCAATGTGGAGATATTACTGTTTGTGCATTTACAATATTCATTGATTTTTGCCATTGAAAAACGTCCAGAAATGTTTGAAGCTACTGACTGAATGAAAGGAGCTGGCATCTCACTCTCTTTGAATCTTCTTTATCATGCTAGGATTAGCAGGAAAAAGCAAAAAATTTCAGAATTGCACCTTGCAATGTGGAGATATTACTGTTTGTGCATTTACAATATTCATTGATTTTTGCCATTGAAAAACATCATGTTATTCATATACCAGAAATGTTTGAAGCTACTGACTGAATGAAAGGAGCTGGCATCTCACTCTCTTTGAATCTTCTTTATCATGCTAGGATTAGCAGGAAAAAGCAAAAAATTTCAGAATTGCACCTTGCAATGTGGAGATATTACTGTTTGTGCATTTACAATATTCATTGATTTTTGCCATTGAAAAACGTCCAGAAATGTTTGAAGCTACTGACTGAATGAAAGGAGCTGGCATCTCACTCTCTTTGAATCTTCTTTATCATGCTAGGATTAGCAGGAAAAAGCAAAAAATTTCAGAATTGCACCTTGCAATGTGGAGATATTACTGTTTGTGCATTTACAATATTCATTGATTTTTGCCATTGAAAAACATCATGTTATTCATATACCAGAAATGTTTGAAGCTACTGACTGAATGAAAGGAGCTGGCATCTCACTCTCTTTGAATCTTTTTATCATGCTAGGATTAGCAGGAAAAAGCAAAAAATTACAGAATTGCACCTTGCAATGTGGAGATATTACTGTTTGTGCATTTACAATATTCATTGATTTTTGCCATTGAAAAACGTCCAGAAATGTTTGAAGCTACTGACTGAATGAAAGGAGCTGGCATCTCACTCTCTTTGAATCTTCTTTATCATGCTAGGATTAGCAGGAAAAAGCAAAAAATTTCAGAATTGCACCTTGCAATGTGGAGATATTACTGTTTGTGCGTTTACAATATTCATTGATTTTTGCCATTGAAAAACGTCCAGAAATGTTTGAAGCTACTGACTGAATGAAAGGAGCTGGCATCTCACTCTCTTTGAATCTTCTTTATCATGCTAGGATTAGCTGGAAAAAGCAAAAAGTTTCAGAATTGCACCTTGCAATGTGGAGATATTACTGTTTGTGCATTTACAATATTCATTGATTTTTGCCATTGAAAAACATCATGTTATTCATATACCAGAAATGTTTGAAGCTACTGAGTGAATGAAAGGAGCTGGCATCTCACTCTCTTTGAATCTTCTTTATCATGCTAGGATTAGCAGGAAAAAGCAAAAAATTTCAGAATTGCACCTTGCAATGTGGAGATATTACTGTTTGTGCATTTACAATATTCATTGATTTTTGCCATTGAAAAACGTCCAGAAATGTTTGAAGCTACTGACTGAATGAAAGGAGCTGGCATCTCACTCTCTTTGAATCTTCTTTATCATGCTAGGATTAGCAGGAAAAAGCAAAAAATTTCAGAATTGCACCTTGCAATGTGGAGATATTACTGTTTGTGCATTTACAATATTCATTGATTTTTTGCCATTGAAAAACATCATGTTATTCATATACCAGAAATGTTTGAAGCTACTGACTGAATGAAAGGAGCTGGCATCTCACTCTCTTTGAATCTTCTTTATCATGCTAGGATTAGCAGGAAAAAGCAAAAAATTTCAGAATTGCACCTTGCAATGTGGAGATATTACTGTTTGTGCATTTACAATATTCATTGATTTTTGCCATTGAAAAACGTCCAGAAATGTTTGAAGCTACTGACTGAATGAAAGGAGCTGGCATCTCACTCTCTTTGAATCTTCATTATCATGCTAGGATTAGCAGGAAAAAGCAAAAAATTTCAGAATTGCACCCTGCAATGTGGAGATATTACTGTTTGAGCATTTACAATATTCATTGATTTTTGCCATTGAAAAACATCATGTTATTCATATACCAGAAATGTTTGAAGCTACTGACTGAATGAAAGGAGCTGGCATCTCACTCTCTTTGAATCTTCTTTATCATGCTAGGATTAGCAGGAAAAAGCAAAAAATTTCAGAATTGCACCTTGCAATGTGGAGATATTACTGTTTGTGCATTTACAATATTCATTGATTTTTGCCATTGAAAAACGTCCAGAAATGTTTGAAGCTACTGACTGAATGAAAGGAGCTGGCATCTCACTCTCTTTGAATCTTCTTTATCATGCTAGGATTAGCAGGAAAAAGCAAAAAATTTCAGAATTGCACCTTGCAATGTGGAGATATTACTGTTTGTGCATTTACAATATTCATTGATTTTTGCCATTGAAAAACATCATGTTATTCATATACCAGAAATGTTTGAAGCTACTGACTGAATGAAAGGAGCTGGCATCTCACTCTCTTTGAATCTTCTTTATCATGCTGGGATTAGCAGGAAAAAGCAAAAAATTTCAGAATTGCACCTTGCAATGTGGAGATATTACTGTTTGTGCATTTACAATATTCATTGATTTTTGCCATTGAAAAACGTCCAGAAATGTTTGAAGCTACTGACTGAATGAAAGGAGCTGGCATCTCACTCTCTTTGAATCTTCATTATCATGCTAGGATTAGCAGGAAAAAGCAAAAAATTTCAGAATTGCACCTTGCAATGTGGAGATATTACTGTTTGTGCATTTACAATATTCATTGATTTTTGCCATTGAAAAACGTCCAGAAATGTTTGAAGCTACTGACTGAATGAAAGGAGCTGGCATCTCACTCTCTTTGAATCTTCTTTATCATGCTAGGATTAGCAGGAAAAAGCAAAAAATTTCAGAATTGCACCTTGCAATGTGGAGATATTACTGTTTGTGCATTTACAATATTCATTGATTTTTGCCATTGAAAAACGTCCAGAAATGTTTGAAGCTACT
Organism: Phyllobates terribilis; assembly: GCF_046119375.1. Lineage (NCBI taxonomy): Eukaryota > Metazoa > Chordata > Amphibia > Anura > Dendrobatidae > Phyllobates > Phyllobates terribilis. The sequence goes on along the minus strand of NW_027363806.1, from coordinate 217,212 downwards.
GACTGAATGAAAGGAGCTGGCATCTCACTCTCTTTGAATCTTCTTTATCATGCTAGGATTAGCAGGAAAAAGCAAAAAATTTCAGAATTGCACCTTGCAATGTGGAGATATTACTGTTTGTGCATTTACAATATTCATTGATTTTTGCCATTGAAAAACATCATGTTATTCATATACCAGAAATGTTTGAAGCTACTGACTGAATGAAAGGAGCTGGCATCTCACTCTCTTTGAATCTTCTTTATCATGCTGGGATTAGCAGGAAAAAGCAAAAAATTTCAGAATTGCACCTTGCAATGTGGAGATATTACTGTTTGTGCATTTACAATATTCATTGATTTTTGCCATTGAAAAACGTCCAGAAATGTTTGAAGCTACTGACTGAATGAAAGGAGCTGGCATCTCACTCTCTTTGAATCTTCTTTATCATGCTAGGATTAGCAGGAAAAAGCAAAAAATTTCAGAATTGCACCTTGCAATGTGGAGATATTACTGTTTGTGCATTTACAATATTCATTGATTTTTGCCATTGAAAAACGTCCAGAAATGTTGGAAGCTACTGACTGAATGAAAGGAGCTGGCATCTCACTCTCTTTGAATCTTCTTTATCATGCTAGGATTAGCAGGAAAAAGCAAAAAATTTCAGAATTGCACCTTGCAATGTGGAGATATTACTGTTTGTGCATTTACAATATTCATTGATTTTTGCCATTGAAAAACGTCCAGAAATGTTTGAAGCTACTGACTGAATGAAAGGAGCTGGCATCTCACTCTCTTTGAATCTTCTTTATCATGCTAGGATTAGCAGGAAAAAGCAAAAAATTTCAGAATTGCACCTTGCAATGTGGAGATATTACTCTTTGTGCATTTACAATATTCATTGATTTTTGCCATTGAAAAACATCATGTTATTCATATACCAGAAATGTTTGAAGCTACTGACTAAATGAAAGGAGCTGGCATCTCACTCTCTTCGAATCTTCTTTATCATGCTAGGATTAGCTGGAAAAAGCAAAAAATTTCAGAATTGCACCTTGCAATGTGGAGATATTACTGTTTGTGCATTTACAATATTCATTGATTTTTGCCATTGAAAAACATCATGTTATTCATATACCAGAAATGTTTGAAGCTACTGACTGAATGAAAGGAGCTGGCATCTCACTCTCTTTGAATCTTCTTTATCATGCTAGGATTAGCAGGAAAAAGCAAAAAATTTCAGAATTGCACCTTGCAATGTGGAGATATTACTGTTTGTGCATTTACAATATTCATTGATTTTTGCCATTGAAAAACGTCCAGAAATGTTTGAAGCTACTGACTGAATGAAAGGAGCTGGCATCTCACTCTCTTTGAATCTTCTTTATCATGCTAGGATTAGCAGGAAAAAGCAAAAAATTTCAGAATTGCACCTTGCAATGTGGAGATATTACTGTTTGTGCATTTACAATATTCATTGATTTTTGCCATTGAAAAATGTCCAGAAATGTTTGAAGCTACTGACTGAATGAAAGGAGCTGGCATCTCACTCTCTTTGAATCTTCTTTATCATGCTAGGATTAGCAGGAAAAAGCAAAAAATTTCAGAATTGCACCTTGCAATGTGGAGATATTACTGTTTGTGCATTTACAATATTCATTGATTTTTGCCATTGAAAAACATCATGTTATTCATATACCAGAAATGTTTGAAGCTACTGAGTGAATGAAAGGAGCTGGCATCTCACTCTCTTTGAATCTTCTTTATCATGCTAGGATTAGCAGGAAAAAGCAAAAAATTTCAGAATTGCACCTTGCAATGTGGAGATATTACTGTTTGTGTATTTACAATATTCATTGATTTTTGCCATTGAAAAACGTCCAGAAATGTTTGAAGCTACTGACTGAATGAAAGGAGCTGGCATCTCACTCTCTTTGAATCTTCTTTATCATGCTAGGATTAGCAGGAAAAAGCAAAAAATTTCAGAATTGCACCTTGCAATGTGGAGATATTACTGTTTGTGCATTTACAATATTCATTGATTTTTTGCCATTGAAAAACATCATGTTATTCATATACCAGAAATGTTTGAAGCTACTGACTGAATGAAAGGAGCTGGCATCTCACTCTCTTTGAATCTTCTTTATCATGCTAGGATTAGCAGGAAAAAGCAAAAAATTTCAGAATTGCACCTTGCAATGTGGAGATATTACTGTTTGTGCATTTACAATATTCATTGATTTTTGCCATTGAAAAACGTCCAGAAATGTTTGAAGCTACTGACTGAATGAAAGGAGCTGGCATCTCACTCTCTTTGAATCTTCTTTATCATGCTAGGATTAGCAGGAAAAAGCAAAAAATTTCAGAATTGCACCTTGCAATGTGGAGATATTACTGTTTGTGCATTTACAATATTCATTGATTTTTGCCATTGAAAAACATCATGTTATTCATATACCAGAAATGTTTGAAGCTACTGACTGAATGAAAGGAGCTGGCATCTCACTCTCTTTGAATCTTCTTTATCATGCTAGGATTAGCAGGAAAAAGCAAAAAATTTCAGAATTGCACCTTGCAATGTGGAGATATTACTGTTTGTGCATTTACAATATTCATTGATTTTTGCCATTGAAAAACGTCCAGAAATGTTTGAAGCTACTGACTGAATGAAAGGAGCTGGCATCTCACTCTCTTTGAATCTTCTTTATCATGCTAGGATTAGCAGGAAAAAGCAAAAAATTTCAGAATTGCACCTTGCAATGTGGAGATATTACTGTTTGTGCATTTACAATATTCATTGATTTTTGCCATTGAAAAACATCATGTTATTCATATACCAGAAATGTTTGAAGCTACTGACTGAATGAAAGGAGCTGGCATCTCACTCTCTTTGAATCTTCTTTATCATGCTAGGATTAGCAGGAAAAAGCAAAAAATTTCAGAATTGCACCTTGCAATGTGGAGATATTACTGTTTGTGCATTTACAATATTCATTGATTTTTGCCATTGAAAAACGTCCAGAAATGTTTGAAGCTACTGACTGAATGAAAGGAGCTGGCATCTCACTCTCTTTGAATCTTCTTTATCATGCTAGGATTAGCAGGAAAAAGCAAAAAATTTCAGAATTGCACCTTGCAATGTGGAGATATTACTGTTTGTGCGTTTACAATATTCATTGATTTTTGCCATTGAAAAACATCATGTTATTCATATACCAGAAATGTTTGAAGCTACTGACTGAATGAAAGGAGCTGGCATCTCACTCTCTTTGAATCTTCTTTATCATGCTAGGATTAGCAGGAAAAAGCAAAAAATTTCAGAATTGCACCTTGCAATGTGGAGATATTACTGTTTGTGCATTTACAATATTCATTGATTTTTGCCATTGAAAAACGTCCAGAAATGTTTGAAGCTACTGACTGAATGAAAGGAGCTGGCATCTCACTCTCTTTGAATCTTCTTTATCATGCTAGGATTAGCAGTAAAAAGCAAAAAATTTCAGAATTGCACCTTGCAATGTGGAGATATTACTGTTTGTGCATTTACAATATTCATTGATTTTTGCCATTGAAAAACGTCCAGAAATGTTTGAAGCTACTGACTGAATGAAAGGAGCTGGCATCTCACTCTCTTTGAATCTTCTTTATCATGCTAGGATTAGCAGTAAAAAGCAAAAAATTTCAGAATTGCACCTTGCAATGTGGAGATATTACTGTTTGTGCATTTACAATATTGATTGATTTTTGCCATTGAAAAACGTCCAGAAATGTTTGAAGCTACTGACTGAATGAAAGGAGCTGGCATCTCACTCTCTTTGAATCTTCTTTATCATGCTAGGATTAGCAGGAAAAAGCAAAAAATTTCAGAATTGCACCTTGCAATGTGGAGATATTACTGTTTGTGCATTTACAATATTCATTGATTTTTGCCATTGAAAAACATCATGTTATTCATATACCAGAAATGTTTGAAGCTACTGACTGAATGAAAGGAGCTGGCATCTCACTCTCTTTGAATCTTCTTTATCATGCTAGGATTAGCAGGAAAAAGCAAAAAATTTCAGAATTGCACCTTGCAATGTGGAGATATTACTGTTTGTGCATTTACAATATTCATTGATTTTTGCCATTGAAAAATGTCCAGAAATGTTTGAAGCTACTGACTGAATGAAAGGAGCTGGCATCTCACTCTCTTTGAATCTTCTTTATCATGCTAGGATTAGCAGGAAAAAGCAAAAAATTTCAGAATTGCACCTTGCAATGTGGAGATATTACTGTTTGTGCATTTACAATATTCACTGATTTTTGCCATTGAAAAACGTCCAGAAATGTTTGAAGCTACTGACTGAATGAAAGGAGCTGGCATCTCACTCTCTTTGAATCTTCTTTATCATGCTAGGATTAGCAGGAAAAAGCAAAAAATTTCAGAATTGCACCTTGCAATGTGGAGATATTACTGTTTGTGCATTTACAATATTCATTGATTTTTGCCATTGAAAAACATCATGTTATTCATATACCAGAAATGTTTGAAGCTACTGACTGAATGAAAGGAGCTGGCATCTCACTCTCTTTGAATCTTCTTTATCATGCTAGGATTAGCAGGAAAAAGCAAAAAATTTCAGAATTGCACCTTGCAATGTGGAGATATTACTGTTTGTGCATTTACAATATTCATTGATTTTTGCCATTGAAAAACATCATGTTATTCATATACCAGAAATGTTTGAAGCTACTGACTGAATGAAAGGAGCTGGCATCTCACTCTCTTTGAATCTTCTTTATCATGCTAGGATTAGCTGGAAAAAGCAAAAAATTTCAGAATTGCACCTTGCAATGTGGAGATATTTCTGTTTGTGCATTTACAATATTCATTGATTTTTGCCATTGAAAAACATCATGTTATTCATATACCAGAAATGTTTGAAGCTACTGACTGAATGAAAGGAGCTGGCATCTCACTCTCTTTGAATCTTCTTTATCATGCTAGGATTAGCAGGAAAAAGCTAAAAATTTCAGAATTGCACCTTGCAATGTGGAGATATTACTGTTTGTGCATTTACAATATTCATTGATTTTTGCCATTGAAAAACATCATGTTATTCATATACCAGAAATGTTTGAAGCTACTGACTGAATGAAAGGAGCTGGCATCTCACTCTCTTTGAATCTTCTTTATCATGCTAGGATTAGCAGGAAAAAGCAAAAAAATTCAGAATTGCACCTTGCAATGTGGAAATATTACTGTTTGTGCATTTACAATATTCATTGATTTTTGCCATTGAAAAACGTCCAGAAATGTTTGAAGCTACTGACTGAATGAAAGGAGCTGGCATCTCACTCTCTTTGAATCTTCTTTATCATGCTAGGATTAGCAGGAAAAAGCAAAAAATTTCAGAATTGCACCTTGCAATGTGGAGATATTACTGTTTGTGCATTTACAATATTCATTGATTTTTGCCATTGAAAAACGTCCAGAAATGTTTGAAGCTACTGACTGATTGAAAGGAGCTGGCATCTCACTCTCTTTGAATCTTCTTTATCATGCTAGGATTAGCAGGAAAAAGCAAAAAATTTCAGAATTGCACCTTGCAATGTGGAGATATTACTGTTTGTGCATTTACAATATTCATTGATTTTTTGCCATGGAAAAACATCATGTTATTCATATACCAGAAATGTTTGAAGCTACTGACTGAATGAAAGGAGCTGGCATCTCACTCTCTTTGAATCTTCTTTATCATGCTAGGATTAGCAGGAAAAAGCAAAAAATTTCAGAATTGCACCTTGCAATGTGGAGATATTACTGTTTGTGCATTTACAATATTCATTGATTTTTGCCATTGAAAAACGTCCAGAAATGTTTGAAGCTACTGACTGAATGAAAGGAGCTGGCATCTCACTCTCTTTGAATCTTCTTTATCATGCTAGGATTAGCAGGAAAAAGCAAAAAATTTCAGAATTGCACCTTGCAATGTGGAGATATTACTGTTTGTGCATTTACAATATTCATTGATTTTTGCCATTGAAAAACATCATGTTATTCATATACCAGAAATGTTTGAAGCTACTGACTGAATGAAAGGAGCTGGCATCTCACTCTCTTTGAATCTTCTTTATCATGCTAGGATTAGCAGGAAAAAGCAAAAAATTTCAGAATTGCACCTTGCAATGTGGAGATATTACTGTTTGTGCATTTACAATATTCATTGATTTTTGCCATTGAAAAACGTCCAGAAATGTTTGAAGCTACTGACTGAATGAAAGGAGCTGGCATCTCACTCTCTTTGAATCTTCTTTATCATGCTAGGATTAGCAGGAAAAAGCAAAAAATTTCAGAATTGCACCTTGCAATGTGGAGATATTACTGTTTGTGCATTTACAATATTCATTGATTTTTGCCATTGAAAAACATCATGTTATTCATATACCAGAAATGTTTGAAGCTACTGACTGAATGAAAGGAGCTGGCATCTCACTCTCTTTGAATCTTCTTTATCATGCTAGGATTAGCAGGAAAAAGAAAAAAATTACAGAATTGCACCTTGCAATGTGGAGATATTACTGTTTGTGCATTTACAATATTCATTGATTTTTGCCATTGAAAAACGTCCAGAAATGTTTGAAGCTACTGACTGAATGAAAGGAGCTGGCATCTCACTCTCTTTGAATCTTCTTTATCATGCTAGGATTAGCAGGAAAAAGCAAAAAATTTCAGAATTGCACCTTGCAATGTGGAGATATTACTGTTTGTGCGTTTACAATATTCATTGATTTTTGCCATTGAAAAACATCATGTTATTCATATACCAGAAATGTTTGAAGCTACTGACTGAATGAAAGGAGCTGGCATCTCACTCTCTTTGAATCTTCTTTATCATGCTAGGATTAGCTGGAAAAAGCAAAAAATTTCAGAATTGCACCTTGCAATGTGGAGATATTACTGTTTGTGCATTTACAATATTCATTGATTTTTGCCATTGAAAAACATCATGTTATTCATATACCAGAAATGTTTGAAGCTACCGAGTGAATGAAAGGAGCTGGCATCTCACTCTCTTTGAATCTTCTTTATAATGCTAGGATTAGCAGGAAAAAGCAAAAAATTTCAGAATTGCACCTTGCAATGTGGAGATATTACTGTTTGTGCATTTACAATATTCATTGATTTTTGCCATTGAAAAACGTCCAGAAATGTTTGAAGCTACTGACTGAATGAAAGGAGCTGGCATCTCACTCTCTTTGAATCTTCTTTATCATGCTAGGATTAGCAGGAAAAAGCAAAAAATTTCAGAATTGCACCTTGCAATGTGGAGATATTACTGTTTGTGCATTTACAATATTCATTGATTTTTTGCCATTGAAAAACATCATGTTATTCATATACCAGAAATGTTTGAAGCTACTCACTGAATGAAAGGAGATGGCATCTCACTCTCTTTGAATCTTCTTTATCATGCTAGGATTAGCAGGAAAAAGCAAAAAATTTCAGAATTGCACCTTGCAATGTGGAGATATTACTGTTTGTGCATTTACAATATTCATTGATTTTTGCCATTGAAAAACGTCCAGAAATGTTTGAAGCTACTGACTGAATGAAAGGAGCTGGCATCTCACTCTCTTTGAATCTTCATTATCATGCTAGGATTAGCAGGAAAAAGCAAAAAATTTCAGAATTGCACCTTGCAATGTGGAGATATTACTGTTTGAGCATTTACAATATTCATTGATTTTTGCCATTGAAAAACATCATGTTATTCATATACCAGAAATGTTTGAAGCTACTGACTGAATGAAAGGAGCTGGCATCTCACTCTCTTTGAATCTTCTTTATCATGCTAGGATTAGCAGGAAAAAGCAAAAAATTTCAGAATTGCACCTTGCAATGTGGAGATATTACTGTTTGTGCATTTACAATATTCATTGATTTTTGCCATTGAAAAACGTCCAGAAATGTTTGAAGCTACTGACTGAATGAAAGGAGCTGGCATCTCACTCTCTTTGAATCTTCTTTATCATGCTAGGATTAGCAGGAAAAAGCAAAAAATTTCAGAATTGCACCTTGCAATGTGGAGATATTACTGTTTGTGCATTTACAATATTCATTGATTTTTGCCATTGAAAAACATCATGTTATTCATATACCAGAAATGTTTGAAGCTACTGACTGAATGAAAGGAGCTGGCATCTCACTCTCTTTGAATCTTCTTTATCATGCTGGGATTAGCAGGAAAAAGCAAAAAATTTCAGAATTGCACCTTGCAATGTGGAGATATTACTGTTTGTGCATTTACAATATTCATTGATTTTTGCCATTGAAAAACGTCCAGAAATGTTTGAAGCTACTGACTGAATGAAAGGAGCTGGCATCTCACTCTCTTTGTATCTTTTTTATCATGCTAGGATTAGCAGGAAAAAGCAAAAAATTTCAGAATTGCACCTTGCAATGTGGAGATATTACTGTTTGTGCATTTACAATATTCATTGATTTTTGCCATTGAAAAACGTCCAGAAATATTGGAAGCTACTGACTGAATGAAAGGAGCTGGCATCTCACTCTCTTTGAATCTTCTTTATCATGCTAGGATTAGCAGGAAAAAGCAAAAAATTTCAGAATTGCACCTTGCAATGTGGAGATATTACTGTTTGTGCATTTACAATATTCATTGATTTTTGCCATTGAAAAACGTCCAGAAATGTTTGAAGCTACTGACTGAATGAAAGGAGCTGGCATCTCACTCTCTTTGAATCTTCTTTATCATGCTAGGATTAGCAGGAAAAAGCAAAAAATTTCAGAATTGCACCTTGCAATGTGGAGATATTACTGTTTGTGCATTTACAATATTCATTGATTTTTGCCATTGAAAAACATCATGTTATTCATATACCAGAAATGTTTGAAGCTACTGACTAAATGAAAGGAGCTGGCATCTCACTCTCTTTGAATCTTCTTTATCATGCTAGGATTAGCTGGAAAAAGCAAAAAATTTCAGAATTGCAACTTGCAATGTGGAGATATTACTGTTTGTGCATTTACAATATTCATTGATTTTTGCCATTGAAAAACATCATGTTATTCATATACCAGAAATGTTTGAAGCTACTGAATGAATGAAAGGAGCTGGCATCTCACTCTCTTTGAATCTTCTTTATCATGCTAGGATTAGCAGGAAAAAGCAAAAAATTTCAGAATTGCACCTTGCAATGTGGAGATATTACTGTTTGTGCATTTACAATATTCATTGATTTTTGCCATTGAAAAACGTCCAGAAATGTTTGAAGCTACTGCCTGAATGAAAGGAGCTGGCATCTCACTCTCTTTGAATCTTCTTTATCATGCTAGGATTAGCAGGAAAAAGCAAAAAATTTCAGAATTGCACCTTGCAATGTGGAGATATTACTGTTTGTGCATTTACAATATTCATTGATTTTTGCCATTGAAAAATGTCCAGAAATGTTTGAAGCTACTGACTGAATGAAAGGAGCTGGCATCTCACTCTCTTTGAATCTTCTTTATCATGCTAGGATTAGCAGGAAAAAGCAAAAAATTTCAGAATTGCACCTTGCAATGTGGAGATATTACTGTTTGTGCATTTACAATATTCATTGATTTTTGCCATTGAAAAACATCATGTTATTCATATACCAGAAATGTTTGAAGCTACTGAGTGAATGAAAGGAGCTGGCATCTCACTCTCTTTGAATCTTCTTTATCATGCTAGGATTAGCAGGAAAAAGCAAAAAATTTCAGAATTGCACCTTGCAATGTGGAGATATTACTGTTTGTGCATTTACAATATTCATTGATTTTTGCCATTGAAAAACGTCCAGAAATGTTTGAAGCTACTGACTGAATGAAAGGAGCTGGCATCTCACTCTCTTTGAATCTTCTTTATCATGCTAGGATTAGCAGGAAAAAGCAAAAAATTTCAGAATTGCACCTTGCAATGTGGAGATATTACTGTTTGTGCATTTACAATATTCATTGATTTTTTGCCATTGAAAAACATCATGTTATTCATATACCAGAAATGTTTGAAGCTACTGACTGAATGAAAGGAGCTGGCATCTCACTCTCTTTGAATCTTCTTTATCATGCTAGGATTAGCAGGAAAAAGCAAAAAATTTCAGAATTGCACCTTGCAATGTGGAGATATTACTGTTTGTGCATTTACAATATTCATTGATTTTTGCCATTGAAAAACGTCCAGAAATGTTTGAAGCTACTGACTGAATGAAAGGAGCTGGCATCTCACTCTCTTTGAATCTTCTTTATCATGCTAGGATTAGCAGGAAAAAGCAAAAAATTTCAGAATTGCACCTTGCAATGTGGAGATATTACTGTTTGTGCATTTACAATATTCATTGATTTTTGCCATTGAAAAACATCATGTTATTCATATACCAGAAATGTTTGAAGCTACTGACTGAATGAAAGGAGCTGGCATCTCACTCTCTTTGAATCTTCTTTATCATGCTAGGATTAGCAGGAAAAAGCAAAAAATTTCAGAATTGCACCTTGCAATGTGGAGATATTACTGTTTGTGCATTTACAATATTCATTGATTTTTGCCATTGAAAAACGTCCAGAAATGTTTGAAGCTACTGACTGAATGAAAGGAGCTGGCATCTCACTCTCTTTGAATCTTCTTTATCATGCTAGGATTAGCAGGAAAAAGCAAAAAATTTCAGAATTGCACCTTGCAATGTGGAGATATTACTGTTTGTGCATTTACAATATTCACTGATTTTTGCCATTGAAAAACATCATGTTATTCATATACCAGAAATGTTTGAAGCTACTGACTGAATGAAAGGAGCTGGCATCTCACTCTCTTTGAATCTTCTTTATCATGCTAGGATTAGCAGGAAAAAGCAAAAAATTTCAGAATTGCACCTTGCAATGTGGAGATATTACGGTTTGTGCATTTACAATATTCATTGATTTTTGCCATTGAAAAACGTCCAGAAATGTTTGAAGCTACTGACTGAATGAAAGGAGCTGGCATCTCACTCTCTTTGAATCTTCTTTATCATGCTAGGATTAGCAGGAAAAAGCAAAAAATTTCAGAATTGCACCTTGCAATGTGGAGATATTACTGTTTGTGCGTTTACAATATTCATTGATTTTTGCCATTGAAAAACATCATGTTATTCATATACCAGAAATGTTTGAAGCTACTGACTGAATGAAAGGAGCTGGCATCTCACTCTCTTTGAATCTTCTTTATCATGCTAGGATTAGCAGGAAAAAGCAAAAAATTTCAGAATTGCACCTTGCAATGTGGAGATATTACTGTTTGTGCATTTACAATATTCATTGATTTTTGCCATTGAAAAACGTCCAGAAATGTTGGAAGCTACTGACTGAATGAAAGGAGCTGGCATCTCACTCTCTTTGAATCTTCTTTATCATGGTAGGATTAGCAGTAAAAAGCAAAAAATTTCAGAATTGCACCTTGCAATGTGGAGATATTACTGTTTGTGCATTTACAATATTCATTGATTTTTGCCATTGAAAAACGTCCAGAAATGTTTGAAGCTACTGACTGAATGAAAGGAGCTGGCATCTCACTCTCTTTGAATCTTCTTTATCATGCTAGGATTAGCAGGAAAAAGCAAAAAATTTCAGAATTGCACCTTGCAATGTGGAGATATTACTGTTTGTGCATTTACAATATTCATTGATTTTTGCCATTGAAAAACATCATGTTATTCATATACCAGAAATGTTTGAAGCTACTGACTGAATGAAAGGAGCTGGCATCTCACTCTCTTTGAATCTTCTTTATCATGCTAGGATTAGCTGGAAAAAGCAAAAAATTTCAGAATTGCACCTTGCAATGTGGAGATATTACTGTTTGTGCATTTACAATATTCATTGATTTTTGCCATTGAAAAACATCATGTTATTCATATACCAGAAATGTTTGCAGCTACTGACTGAATGAAAGGAGCTGGCATCTCACTCTCTTTGAATCTTCTTTATCATGCTAGGATTAGCAGGAAAAAGCAAAAAATTTCAGAATTGCACCTTGCAATGTGGAGATATTATTGTTTGTGCATTTACAATATTCATTGATTTTTGCCATTGAAAAACGTCCAGAAATGTTTGAAGCTACTGACTGAATGAAAGGAGCTGGCATCTCACTCTCTTTGAATCTTCTTTATCATGCTAGGATTAGCAGGAAAAAGCAAAAAATTTCAGAATTGCACCTTGCAATGTGGAGATATTACTGTTTGTGCATTTACAATATTCATTGATTTTTGCCATTGAAAAACGTCCAGAAATGTTTGAAGCTACTGACTGAATGAAAGGAGCTGGCATCTCACTCTCTTTGAATCTTCTTTATCATGCTAGGATTAGCAGGAAAAAGCAAAAAATTTCAGAATTGCACCTTGCAATGTGGAGATATTACTGTTTGTGCATTTACAATATTCATTGATTTTTGCCATTGAAAAACATCATGTTATTCATATACCAGAAATGTTTGAAGCTACTGACTGAATGAAAGGAGCTGGCATCTCACTCTCTTTGAATCTTCTTTATCATGCTAGGATTAGCAGGAAAAAGCAAAAAATTTCAGAATTGCACCTTGCAATGTGGAGATATTACTGTTTGTGCATTTACAATATTCATTGATTTTTGCCATTGAAAAACGTCCAGAAATGTTTGAAGCTACTGACTGAATGAAAGGAGCTGGCATCTCACTCTCTTTGAATCTTCTTTATCATGCTAGGATTAGCAGAAAAAAGCAAAAAATTTCAGAATTGCACCTTGCAATGTGGAGATATTACTGTTTGTGCATTTACAATATTCATTGATTTTTGACATTGAAAAACATCATGTTATTCATATACCAGAAATGTTTGAAGCTACTGACTGAATGAAAGGAGCTGGCATCTCACTCTCTTTGAATCTTCTTTATCATGCTAGGATTAGCAGGAAAAAGCAAAAAATTTCAGAATTGCACCTTGCAATGTGGAGATATTACGGTTTGTGCATTTACAATATTCATTGATTTTTGCCATTGAAAAACGTCCAGAAATGTTTGAAGCTACTGACTGAATGAAAGGAGCTGGCATCTCACTCTCTTTGAATCTTCTTTATCATGCTAGGATTAGCAGGAAAAAGCAAAAAATTTCAGAATTGCACCTTGCAATGTGGAGATATTACTGTTTGTGCGTTTACAATATTCATTGATTTTTGCCATTAAAAAACATCATGTTATTCATATACCAGAAATGTTTGAAGCTACTGACTGAATGAAAGGAGCTGGCATCTCACTCTCTTTGAATCTTCTTTATCATGCTAGGATTAGCAGGAAAAAGCAAAAAATTTCAGAATTGCACCTTGCAATGTGGAGATATTACTGTTTGTGCATTTACAATATTCATTGATTTTTGCCATTGAAAAACGTCCAGAAATGTTGGAAGCTACTGACTGAATGAAAGGAGCTGGCATCTCACTCTCTTTGAATCTTCTTTATCATGCTAGGATTAGCAGTAAAAAGCAAAAAATTTCAGAATTGCACCTTGCAATGTGGAGATATTACTGTTTGTGCATTTACAATATTCATTGATTTTTGCCATTGAAAAACGTCCAGAAATGTTTGAAGCTACTGACTGAATGAAAGGAGCTGGCATCTCACTCTCTTTGAATCTTCTTTATCATGCTAGGATTAGCAGGAAAAAGCAAAAAATTTCAGAATTGCACCTTGCAATGTGGAGATATTACTGTTTGTGCATTTACAATATTCATTGATTTTTGCCATTGAAAAACATCATGTTATTCATATACCAGAAATGTTTGAAGCTACTGACTGAATGAAAGGAGCTGGCATCTCACTCTCTTTGAATCTTCTTTATCATGCTAGGATTAGCTGGAAAAAGCAAAAAATTTCAGAATTGCACCTTGCAATGTGGAGATATTACTGTTTGTGCATTTACAATATTCATTGATTTTTGCCATTGAAAAACATCATGTTATTCATATACCAGAAATGTTTGCAGCTACTGACTGAATGAAAGGAGCTGGCAACTCACTCTCTTTGAATCTTCTTTATCATGCTAGGATTAGCAGGAAAAAGCAAAAAATTTCAGAATTGCACCTTGCAATGTGGAGATATTATTGTTTGTGCATTTACAATATTCATTGATTTTTGCCATTGAAAAACGTCCAGAAATGTTTGAAGCTACTGACTGAATGAAAGGAGCTGGCATCTCACTCTCTTTGAATCTTCTTTATCATGCTAGGATTAGCAGGAAAAAGCAAAAAATTTCAGAATTGCACCTTGCAATGTGGAGATATTACTGTTTGTGCATTTACAATATTCATTGATTTTTGCCATTGAAAAATGTCCAGAAATGTTTGAAGCTACTGACTGAATGAAAGGAGCTGGCATCTCACTCTCTTTGAATCTTCTTTATCATGCTAGGATTAGCAGGAAAAAGCAAAAAATTTCAGAATTGCACCTTGCAATGTGGAGATATTACTGTTTGTGCATTTACAATATTCATTGATTTTTGCCATTGAAAAACATCATGTTATTCATATACCAGAAATGTTTGAAGCTACTGACTGAATGAAAGGAGCTGGCATCTCACTCTCTTTGAATCTTCTTTATCATGCTAGGATTAGCAGGAAAAAGCAAAAAATTTCAGAATTGCACCTTGCAATGTGGAGATATTACTGTTTGTGCATTTACAATATTCATTGATTTTTGCCATTGAAAAACGTCCAGAAATGTTTGAAGCTACTGACTGAATGAAAGGAGCTGGCATCTCACTCTCTTTGAATCTTCTTTATCATGCTAGGATTAGCAGGAAAAAGCAAAAAATTTCAGAATTGCACCTTGCAATGTGGAGATATTACTGTTTGTGCATTTACAATATTCATTGATTTTTGCCATTGAAAAACGTCCAGAAATGTTTGAAGCTACTGACTGAATGAAAGGAGCTGGCATCTCACTCTCTTTGAATCTTCTTTATCATGCTAGGATTAGCAGGAAAAAGCAAAAAATTTCAGAATTGCACCTTGCAATGTGGAGATATTACTGTTTGTGCATTTACAATATTCATTGATTTTTGCCATTGAAGAACATCATGTTATTCATATACCAGAAATGTTTGAAGCTACTGACTGAATGAAAGGAGCTGGCATCTCACTCTCTTTGAATCTTCTTTATCTTGCTAGGATTAGCTGGAAAAAGCAAAAAATTTCAGAATTGCACCTTGCAATGTGGAGATATTACTGTTTGTGCATTTACAATATTCATTGATTTTTGCCATTGAAAAACATCATGTTATTCATATACCAGAAATGTTTGAAGCTACTGACTGAATGAAAGGAGCTGGCATCTCACTCTCTTTGAATCTTCTTTATCATGCTAGGATTAGCAGGAAAAGGCAAAAAATTTCAGAATTGCACCTTGCAATGTGGAGATATTACTGTTTGTGCATTTACAATATTCATTGATTTTTGCCATTGAAAAACGTCCAGAAATGTTTGAAGCTACTGACTGAATGAAAGGAGCTGGCATCTCACTCTCTTTGAATCTTCTTTATCATGCTAGGATTAGCAGGAAAAAGCAAAAAATTTCAGAATTGCACCTTGCAATGTGGAGATATTACTGTTTGTGCATTTACAATATTCATTGATTTTTGCCATTGAAAAACGTCCAGAAATGTTTGAAGCTACTGACTGAATGAAAGGAGCTGGCATCTCACTCTCTTTGAATCTTCTTTATCATGCTAGGATTAGCAGGAAAAAGCAAAAAATTTCAGAATTGCACCTTGCAATGTGGAGATATTACTGTTTGTGCATTTACAATATTCATTGATTTTTGCCATTGAAAAACGTCCAGAAATGTTTGAAGCTACTGACTGAATGAAAGGAGCTGGCATCTCACTCTCTTTGAATCTTCTTTATCATGCTAGGATTAGCAGGAAAAAGCAAAAAATTTCAGAATTGCACCTTGCAATGTGGAGATATTACTGTTTGTGCATTTACAATATTCATTGATTTTTGCCATTGAAAAACGTCCAGAAATGTTTGAAGCTACTGACTGAATGAAAGGAGCTGGCATCTCACTCTCTTTGAATCTTCTTTATCATGCTAGGATTAGCAGGAAAAAGCAAAAAATTTCAGAATTGCACCTTGCAATGTGGAGATATTACTGTTTGTGCATTTACAATATTCATTGATTTTTGCCATTGAAAAACGTCCAGAAATGTTTGAAGCTACTGACTGAATGAAAGGAGCTGGCATCTCACTCTCTTTGAATCTTCTTTATCATGCTAGGATTTGTAGGAAAAAGCAAAAAATTTCAGAATTGCACCTTGCAATGTGGAGATATTACTGTTTATGCATTTACAATATTCATTGATTTTTGCCATTGAAAAACGTCCAGAAATGTTTGAAGCTACTGACTGAATGAAAGGAGCTGGCATCTCACTCTCTTTGAATCTTCTTTATCATGCTAGGATTAGCAGGAAAAAGCAAAAAATTTCAGAATTACACCTTGCAATGTGGAGATATTACTGTTTGTGCATTTACAATATTCATTGATTTTTGCCATTGAAAAACATCATGTTATTCATATACCAGAAATGTTTGAAGCTACTGACTGAATGAAAGGAGCTGGCATCTCACTCTCTTTGAATCTTCTTTATCATGCTAGGATTAGCAGGAAAAAGCAAAAAATTTCAGAATTGCACCTTGCAATGTGGAGATATTACTGTTTGTGCATTTACAATATTCATTGATTTTTGCCATTGAAAAACGTCCAGAAATGTTTGAAGCTACTGACTGAATGAAAGGAGCTGGCATCTCACTCTCTTTGAATCTTCTTTATCATGCTAGGATTAGCAGGAAAAAGCAAAAAATTTCAGAATTTCACCTTGCAATGTGGAGATATTACTGTTTGTGCATTTACAATATTCATTGATTTTTGCCATTGAAAAACATCATGTTATTCATATACCAGAAATGTTTGAAGCTACTGACTGAATGAAAGGCACTGGCATCTCACTCTCTTTGAATCTTCTTTATCATGCTAGGATTAGCAGGAAAAAGCAAAAAATTTCAGAATTGCACCTTGCAATGTGGAGATATTACTGTTTGTGCATTTACAATATTCATTGATTTTTGCCATTGAAAAACGTCCAGAAATGTTTGAAGCTACTGACTGAATGAAAGGAGCTGGCATCTCACTCTCTTTGAATCTTCTTTATCATGCTAGGATTAGCAGGAAAAAGCAAAAAATTTCAGAATTGCACCTTGCAATGTGGAGATATTACTGTTTATGCATTTACAATATTCATTGATTTTTGCCATTGAAAAACGTCCAGAAATGTTTGAAGCTACTGACTGAATGAAAGGAGCTGGCATCTCACTCTCTTTGAATCTTCTTTATCATGCTAGGATTAGCAGGAAAAAGCAAAAAATTTCAGAATTGCACCTTGCAATGTGGAGATATAGCTGTTTGTGCATTTACAATATTCATTGATTTTTGCCATTGAAAAACATCATGTTATTCATATACCAGAAATGTTTGAAGCTACTGACTGAATGAAAGGAACTGGCATCTCACTCTCTTTGAATCTTCTTTATCATGCTAGGATTAGCAGGAAAAAGCAAAAAATTTCAGAATTGCACCTTGCAATGTGGAGATATTACGGTTTGTGCATTTACAATATTCATTGATTTTTGCCATTGAAAAACGTCCAGAAATGTTTGAAGCTACTGACTGAATGAAAGGAGCTGGCATCTCACTCTCTTTGAATCTTCTTTATCATGCTAGGATTAGCAGGAAAAAGCAAAACATTTCAGAATTGCAACTTGCAATGTGG
Source organism: Phyllobates terribilis (assembly GCF_046119375.1). Taxonomy (NCBI): domain Eukaryota; kingdom Metazoa; phylum Chordata; class Amphibia; order Anura; family Dendrobatidae; genus Phyllobates; species Phyllobates terribilis. The sequence goes on along the minus strand of NW_027363806.1, from coordinate 199,380 downwards.
AGATATTACTGTTTGTGCATTTACAATATTCATTGATTTTTGCCATTGAAAAACGTCCAGAAATGTTTGAAGCTACTGACTGAATGAAAGGAGCTGGCATCTCACTCTCTTTGAATATTTTTTATCATGCTAGGATTAGCAGGAAAAAGCAAAAAATTTCAGAATTGCATCTTGCAATGTGGAGATATTACTGTTTGTGCATTTACAATATTCATTGATTTTTGCCATTGAAAAACATCATGTTATTCATATACCAGAAATGTTTGAAGCTACTGACTGAATGAAAGGAGCTGGCATCTCACTCTTTTTGAATCTTCTTTATCATGCTAGGATTAGCTGGAAAAAGCATAAAATTTCAGAATTGCACCTTGCAATGTGGAGATATTACTGTTTGTGCATTTACAATATTCATTGATTTTTGCCATTGAAAAACGTCCAGAAATGTTTGAAGCTACTGACTGAATGAAAGGAGCTGGCATCTCACTCTCTTTGAATCTTCTTTATCATGCTAGGATTAGCAGGAAAAAGCAAAAAATTTCAGAATTTCACCTTGCAATGTGGAGATATTACTGTTTGTGCATTTACAATATTTATTGATTTTTGCCATTGAAAAACATCATGTTATTCATATACCAGAAATGTTTGAAGCTACTGACTGAATGAAAGGAACTGGCATCTCACTCTCTTTGAATCTTCTTTATCATGCTAGGATTAGCAGGAAAAAGCAAAAAATTTCAGAATTGCACCTTGCAATGTGGAGATATTACTGTTTGTGCATTTACAATATTCATTGATTTTTGCCATTGAAAAACGTCCAGAAATGTTTGAAGCTACTGACTGAATGAAAGGAGCTGGCATCTCACTCTCTTTGAATCTTCTTTATCATGCTAGGATTAGCAGGAAAAAGCAAAACATTTCAGAATTGCACCTTGCAATGTGGAGATATTACTGTTTGTGCATTTACAATATTCATTGATTTTTGCCATTGAAAAACGTCCAGAAATGTTTGAAGCTACTGACTGAATGAAAGGAGCTGGCATCTCACTCTCTTTGAATCTTCTTTATCATGCTAGGATTAGCAGGAAAAAGCAAAAAATTTCAGAATTGCATCTTGCAATGTGGAGATATTACTGTTTGTGCATTTACAATATTCATTGATTTTTGCCATTGAAAAACATCATGTTATTCATATACCAGAAATGTTTGAAGCTACTGACTGAATGAAAGGAGCTGGCATCTCACTCTCTTTGAATCTTCTTTATCATGCTAGGATTAGCTGGAAAAAGCAAAAAATTTCAGAATTGCACCTTGCAATGTGGAGATATTACTGTTTGTGCATTTACAATATTCATTGATTTTTGCCATTGAAAAACATCCAGAAATGTTTGAAGCTACTGACTGAATGAAAGGAGCTGGCATCTCACTCTCTTTGAATCTTCTTTATCATGCTAGGATTAGCAGGAAAAAGCAAAAAATTTCAGAATTGCACCTTGCAATGTGGAGATATTACTGTTTGTGCATTTACAATATTCATTGATTTTTGCCATTGAAAAACATCATGTTATTCATATACCAGAAATGTTTGAAGCTACTGACTGAATGAAAGGAGCTGGCATCTCACTCTCTTTGAATCTTCTTTATCATGCTAGGATTAGCAGGAAAAAGCAAAAAATTTCAGAATTGCACCTTGCAATGTGGAGATATTACTGTTTGTGCATTTACAATATTCATTGATTTTTGCCATTGAAAAACGTCCAGAAATGTTTGAAGCTACTGACTGAATGAAAGGAGCTGGCATCTCACTCTCTTTGAATCTTCTTTATCATGCTAGGATTAGCAGGAAAAAGCAAAAAATTTCAGAATTTCACCTTGCAATGTGGAGATATTACTGTTTGTGCATTTACAATATTCATTGATTTTTGCCATTGAAAAACATCATGTTATTCATATACCAGAAATGTTTGAAGCTACTGACTGAATGAAAGGAGCTGGCATCTCACTCTTTTTGAATCTTCTTTATCATGCTAGGATTAGCTGGAAAAAGCATAAAATTTCAGAATTGCACCTTGCAATGTGGAGATATTACTGTTTGTGCATTTACAATATTCATTGATTTTTGCCATTGAAAAACGTCCAGAAATGTTTGAAGCTACTGACTGAATGAAAGGAGCTGGCATCTCACTCTCTTTGAATCTTCTTTATCATGCTAGGATTAGCAGGAAAAAGCAAAAAATTTCAGAATTTCACCTTGCAATGTGGAGATATTACTGTTTGTGCATTTACAATATTCATTGATTTTTGCCATTGAAAAACATCTTGTTATTCATATACCAGAAATGTTTGAAGCTACTGACTGAATGAAAGGAACTGGCATCTCACTCTCTTTGAATCTTCTTTATCATGCTAGGATTAGCAGGAAAAAGCAAAAAATTTCAGAATTGCACCTTGCAATGTGGAGATATTACTGTTTGTGCATTTACAATATTCATTGATTTTTGCCATTGAAAAACGTCCAGAAATGTTTGAAGCTACTGACTGAATGAAAGGAGGTGGCATCTCACTCTCTTTGAATCTTCTTTATCATGCTAGGATTAGCAGGAAAAAGCAAAACATTTCAGAATTGCACCTTGCAATGTGGAGATATTACTGTTTGTGCATTTACAATATTCATTGATTTTTGCCATTGAAAAACGTCCAGAAATGTTTGAAGCTACTGACTGAATGAAAGGAGCTGGCATCTCACTCTCTTTGAATCTTCTTTATCATGCTAGGATTAGCAGGAAAAAGCAAAAAATTTCAGAATTGCATCTTGCAATGTGGAGATATTACTGTTTGTGCATTTACAATATTCATTGATTTTTGCCATTGAAAAACATCATGTTATTCATATACCAGAAATGTTTGAAGCTACTGACTGAATGAAAGGAGCTGGCATCTCACTCTCTTTGAATCTTCTTTATCATGCTAGGATTAGCTGGAAAAAGCAAAAAATTTCAGAATTGCACCTTGCAATGTGGAGATATTACTGTTTGTGCATTTACAATATTCATTGATTTTTGCCATTGAAAAACATCCAGAAATGTTTGAAGCTACTGACTGAATGAAAGGAGCTGGCATCTTACTCTCTTTGAATCTTCTTTATCATGCTAGGATTAGCAGGAAAAAGCAAAAAATTTCAGAATTGCACCTTGCAATGTGGAGATATTACTGTTTGTGCATTTACAATATTCATTGATTTTTGCCATTGAAAAACATCATGTTATTCATATACCAGAAATGTTTGAAGCTACTGACTGAATGAAAGGAGCTGGCAACTCACTCTCTTTGAATCTTCTTTATCATGCTAGGATTAGCAGGAAAAAGCAAAAAATTTCAGAATTGCACCTTGCAATGTGGAGATATTACTGTTTGTGCATTTACAATATTCATTGATTTTTGCCATTGAAAAACGTCCAGAAATGTTTGAAGCTACTGACTGAATGAAAGGAGCTGGCATCTCACTCTCTTTGAATCTTCTTTATCATGCTAGGATTAGCAGGAAAAAGCAAAAAATTTCAGAATTGCACCTTGCAATGTGGAGATATTACTGTTTGTGCATTTACAATATTCATTGATTTTTGCCATTGAAAAACGTCCAGAAATGTTTGAAGCTACTGACTGAATGAAAGGAGCTGGCATCTCACTCTCTTTGAATCTTCTTTATCATGCTAGGATTAGCAGGAAAAAGCAAAAAATTTCAGAATTGCACCTTGCAATGTGGAGATATTACTGTTTGTGCATTTACAATATTCATTGATTTTTGCCATTGAAAAACATCATGTTATTCATATACCAGAAATGTTTGAAGCTACTGACTGAATGAAAGGAGCTGGCATCTCACTCTCTTTGAATCTTCTTTATCATGCTAGGATTAGCAGGAAAAAGCAAAAAATTTCAGAATTGCACCTTGCAATGTGGAGATATTACTGTTTGTGCATTTACAATATTCATTGATTTTTGCCATTGAAAAACGTCCAGAAATGTTTGAAGCTACTGACTGAATGAAAGGAGCTGGCATCTCAATCTCTTTGAATCTTCTTTATCATGCTAGGATTAGCAGGAAAAGGCAAAAAATTTCAGAATTGCACCTTGCAATGTGGAGATATTACTGTTGGTGCATTTACAATATTCATTGATTTTTGCCATTGAAAAACGTCCAGAAATGTTTGAAGCTACTGACTGAATGAAAGGAGCTGGCATCTCACTCTCTTTGAATCTTCTTTATCATGCTAGGATTAGCAGGAAAAAGCAAAAAAATTCAGAATTGCACCTTGCAATGTGGAGATATTACTGTTTGTGCGTTTACAATATTCATTGATTTTTGCCATTGAAAAACATCATGTTATTCATATACCAGAAATGTTTGAAGCTACTGACTGAATGAAAGGAGCTGGCATCTCACTCTCTTTGAATTTTCTTTATCATGCTAGGATTAGCAGGAAAAAGCAAAACATTTCAGAATTGCACCTTGCAATGTGGAGATATTACTGTTTGTGCATTTACAATATTCATTGATTTTTGCCATTGAAAAACGTCCAGAAATGTTTGAAGCTACTGACTGAATGAAAGGAGCTGGCATCTCACTCTCTTTGAATCTTCTTTATCATGCTAGGATTAGCAGGAAAAAGCAAAAAATTTCAGAATTGCACCTTGCAATGTGGAGATATTACTGTTTGTGCATTTACAATATTCATTGATTTTTGCCATTGAAAAACGTCCAGAAATGTTTGAAGCTACTGACTGAATGAAAGGAGCTGGCATCTCACTCTCTTTGAATCTTCTTTATCATGCTAGGATTAGCAGGAAAAAGCAAAAAATTTCAGAATTGCACCTTGCAATGTGGAGATATTACTGTTTGTGCATTTACAATATTCATTGATTTTTGCCATTGAAAAACATCATGTTATTCATATACCAGAAATGTTTGAAGCTACTGACTGAATGAAAGGAGCTGGCATCTCACTCTCTTTGAATCTTCTTTATCATGCTAGGATTAGCAGGAAAAAGCAAAAAATTTCAGAATTGCACCTTGCAATGTGGAGATATTACTGTTTGTGCATTTACAATGTTCATTGATTTTTGCCATTGAAAAACGTCCAGAAATGTTTGAAGCTACTGACTGAATGAAAGGAGCTGGCATCTCACTCTCTTTGAATCTTCTTTATCATGCTAGGATTAGCAGGAAAAAGCAAAAAATTTCAGAATTTCACCTTGCAATGTGGAGATATTACTGTTTGTGCATTTACAATATTCATTGATTTTTGCCATTGAAAAACATCATGTTATTCATATACCAGAAATGTTTGAAGCTACTGACTGAATGAAAGGAACTGGCATCTCACTCTCTTTGAATCTTCTTTATCATGCTAGGATTAGCAGGAAAAAGCAAAAAATTTCAGAATTGCACCTTGCAATGTGGAGATATTACGGTTTGTGCATTTACAATATTCATTGATTTTTGCCATTGAAAAACGTCCAGAAATGTTTGAAGCTACTGACTGAATGAAAGGAGCTGGCATCTCACTCTCTTTGAATCTTCTTTATCATGCTAGGATTAGCAGGAAAAAGCAAAACATTTCAGAATTGCACCTTGCAATGTGGAGATATTACTGTTTGTGCATTTACAATATTCATTGATTTTTGCCATTGAAAAACGTCCAGAAATGTTTGAAGCTACTGACTGAATGAAAGGAGCTGGCATCTCACTCTCTTTGAATCTTCTTTATCATGCTAGGATTAGCAGGAAAAAGCAAAAAATTTCAGAATTTCACCTTGCAATGTGGAGATATTACTGTTTGTGCATTTACAATATTCATTGATTTTTGCCATTGAAAAACATCATGTTATTCATATACCAGAAATGTTTGAAGCTACTGACTGAATGAAAGGAGCTGGCATCTCACTCTTTTTGAATCTTCTTTATCATGCTAGGATTAGCTGGAAAAAGCATAAAATTTCAGAATTGCACCTTGCAATGTGGAGATATTACTGTTTGTGCATTTACAATATTCATTGATTTTTGCCATTGAAAAACGTCCAGAAATGTTTGAAGCTACTGACTGAATGAAAGGAGCTGGCATCTCACTCTCTTTGAATCTTCTTTATCATGCTAGGATTAGCAGGAAAAAGCAAAAAATTTCAGAATTTCACCTTGCAATGTGGAGATATTACTGTTTGTGCATTTACAATATTCATTGATTTTTGCCATTGAAAAACATCTTGTTATTCATATACCAGAAATGTTTGAAGCTACTGACTGAATGAAAGGAACTGGCATCTCACTCTCTTTGAATCTTCTTTATCATGCTAGGATTAGCAGGAAAAAGCAAAAAATTTCAGAATTGCACCTTGCAATGTGGAGATATTACTGTTTGTGCATTTACAATATTCATTGATTTTTGCCATTGAAAAACGTCCAGAAATGTTTGAAGCTACTGACTGAATGAAAGGAGGTGGCATCTCACTCTCTTTGAATCTTCTTTATCATGCTAGGATTAGCAGGAAAAAGCAAAACATTTCAGAATTGCACCTTGCAATGTGGAGATATTACTGTTTGTGCATTTACAATATTCATTGATTTTTGCCATTGAAAAACGTCCAGAAATGTTTGAAGCTACTGACTGAATGAAAGGAGCTGGCATCTCACTCTCTTTGAATCTTCTTTATCATGCTAGGATTAGCAGGAAAAAGCAAAAAATTTCAGAATTGCATCTTGCAATGTGGAGATATTACTGTTTGTGCATTTACAATATTCATTGATTTTTGCCATTGAAAAACATCATGTTATTCATATACCAGAAATGTTTGAAGCTACTGACTGAATGAAAGGAGCTGGCATCTCACTCTCTTTGAATCTTCTTTATCATGCTAGGATTAGCTGGAAAAAGCAAAAAATTTCAGAATTGCACCTTGCAATGTGGAGATATTACTGTTTGTGCATTTACAATATTCATTGATTTTTGCCATTGAAAAACATCCAGAAATGTTTGAAGCTACTGACTGAATGAAAGGAGCTGGCATCTTACTCTCTTTGAATCTTCTTTATCATGCTAGGATTAGCAGGAAAAAGCAAAAAATTTCAGAATTGCACCTTGCAATGTGGAGATATTACTGTTTGTGCATTTACAATATTCATTGATTTTTGCCATTGAAAAACATCATGTTATTCATATACCAGAAATGTTTGAAGCTACTGACTGAATGAAAGGAGCTGGCAACTCACTCTCTTTGAATCTTCTTTATCATGCTAGGATTAGCAGGAAAAAGCAAAAAATTTCAGAATTGCACCTTGCAATGTGGAGATATTACTGTTTGTGCATTTACAATATTCATTGATTTTTGCCATTGAAAAACGTCCAGAAATGTTTGAAGCTACTGACTGAATGAAAGGAGCTGGCATCTCACTCTCTTTGAATCTTCTTTATCATGCTAGGATTAGCAGGAAAAAGCAAAAAATTTCAGAATTGCACCTTGCAATGTGGAGATATTACTGTTTGTGCATTTACAATATTCATTGATTTTTGCCATTGAAAAACATCATGTTATTCATATACCAGAAATGTTTGAAGCTACTGACTGAATGAAAGGAGCTGGCATCTCACTCTCTTTGAATCTTCTTTATCATGCTAGGATTAGCAGGAAAAAGCAAAAAATTTCAGAATTGCACCTTGCAATGTGGAGATATTACTGTTTGTGCATTTACAATATTCATTGATTTTTGCCATTGAAAAACGTCCAGAAATGTTTGAAGCTACTGACTGAATGAAAGGAGCTGGCATCTCACTCTCTTTGAATCTTCTTTATCATGCTAGGATTAGCAGGAAAAAGCAAAAAATTTCAGAATTGCACCTTGCAATGTGGAGATATTACTGTTTGTGCATTTACAATATTCATTGATTTTTGCCATTGAAAAACATCATGTTATTCATATACCAGAAATGTTTGAAGCTACTGACTGAATGAAAGGAGCTGGCATCTCACTCTCTTTGAATCTTCTTTATCATGCTAGGATTAGCAGGAAAAAGCAAAAAATTTCAGAATTGCACCTTGCAATGTGGAGATATTACTGTTTGTGCATTTACAATATTCATTGATTTTTGCCATTGAAAAACGTCCAGAAATGTTTGAAGCTACTGACTGAATGAAAGGAGCTGGCATCTCAATCTCTTTGAATCTTCTTTATCATGCTAGGATTAGCAGGAAAAGGCAAAAAATTTCAGAATTGCACCTTGCAATGTGGAGATATTACTGTTGGTGCATTTACAATATTCATTGATTTTTGCCATTGAAAAACGTCCAGAAATGTTTGAAGCTACTGACTGAATGAAAGGAGCTGGCATCTCACTCTCTTTGAATCTTCTTTATCATGCTAGGATTAGCAGGAAAAAGCAAAAAAATTCAGAATTGCACCTTGCAATGTGGAGATATTACTGTTTGTGCGTTTACAATATTCATTGATTTTTGCCATTGAAAAACATCATGTTATTCATATACCAGAAATGTTTGAAGCTACTGACTGAATGAAAGGAGCTGGCATCTCACTCTCTTTGAATCTTCTTTATCATGCTAGGATTAGCAGGAAAAAGCAAAACATTTCAGAATTGCACCTTGCAATGTGGAGATATTACTGTTTGTGCATTTACAATATTCATTGATTTTTGCCATTGAAAAACGTCCAGAAATGTTTGAAGCTACTGACTGAATGAAAGGAGCTGGCATCTCACTCTCTTTGAATCTTCTTTATCATGCTAGGATTAGCAGGAAAAAGCAAAAAATTTCAGAATTGCACCTTGCAATGTGGAGATATTACTGTTTGTGCATTTACAATATTCATTGATTTTTGCCATTGAAAAACGTCCAGAAATGTTTGAAGCTACTGACTGAATGAAAGGAGCTGGCATCTCACTCTCTTTGAATCTTCTTTATCATGCTAGGATTAGCAGGAAAAAGCAAAAAATTTCAGAATTGCACCTTGCAATGTGGAGATATTACTGTTTGTGCATTTACAATATTCATTGATTTTTGCCATTGAAAAACGTCCAGAAATGTTTGAAGCTACTGACTGAATGAAAGGAGCTGGCATCTCACTCTCTTTGAATCTTCTTTATCATGCTAGGATTAGCAGGAAAAAGCAAAAAATTTCAGAATTGCACCTTGCAATGTGGAGATATTACTGTTTGTGCATTTACAATATTCATTGATTTTTGCCATTGAAAAACATCATGTTATTCATATACCAGAAATGTTTGAAGCTACTGACTGAATGAAAGGAGCTGGCATCTCACTCTCTTTGAATCTTCTTTATCATGCTAGGATTAGCAGGAAAAAGCAAAAAATTTCAGAATTGCACCTTGCAATGTGGAGATATTACTGTTTGTGCATTTACAATGTTCATTGATTTTTGCCATTGAAAAACGTCCAGAAATGTTTGAAGCTACTGACTGAATGAAAGGAGCTGGCATCTCACTCTCTTTGAATCTTCTTTATCATGCTAGGATTAGCAGGAAAAAGCAAAAAATTTCAGAATTTCACCTTGCAATGTGGAGATATTACTGTTTGTGCATTTACAATATTCATTGATTTTTGCCATTGAAAAACATCATGTTATTCATATACCAGAAATGTTTGAAGCTACTGACTGAATGAAAGGAACTGGCATCTCACTCTCTTTGAATCTTCTTTATCATGCTAGGATTAGCAGGAAAAAGCAAAAAATTTCAGAATTGCACCTTGCAATGTGGAGATATTACGGTTTGTGCATTTACAATATTCATTGATTTTTGCCATTGAAAAACGTCCAGAAATGTTTGAAGCTACTGACTGAATGAAAGGAGCTGGCATCTCACTCTCTTTGAATCTTCTTTATCATGCTAGGATTAGCAGGAAAAAGCAAAACATTTCAGAATTGCACCTTGCAATGTGGAGATATTACTGTTTGTGCATTTACAATATTCATTGATTTTTGCCATTGAAAAACGTCCAGAAATGTTTGAAGCTACTGACTGAATGAAAGGAGCTGGCATCTCACTCTCTTTGAATCTTCTTTATCATGCTAGGATTAGCAGGAAAAAGCAAAAAATTTCAGAATTGCATCTTGCAATGTGGAGATATTACTGTTTGTGCATTTACAATATTCATTGATTTTTGCCATTGAAAAACATCATGTTATTCATATACCAGAAATGTTTGAAGCTACTGACTGAATGAAAGGAGCTGGCATCTCACTCTCTTTGAATCTTCTTTATCATGCTAGGATTAGCTGGAAAAAGCAAAAAATTTCAGAATTGCACCTTGCAATGTGGAGATATTACTGTTTGTGCATTTACAATATTCATTGATTTTTGCCATTGAAAAACATCCAGAAATGTTTGAAGCTACTGACTGAATGAAAGGAGCTGGCATCTCACTCTCTTTGAATCTTCTTTATCATGCTAGGATTAGCAGGAAAAAGCAAAAAATTTCAGAATTGCACCTTGCAATGTGGAGATATTACTGTTTGTGCATTTACAATATTCATTGATTTTTGCCATTGAAAAACATCATGTTATTCATATACCAGAAATGTTTGAAGCTACTGACTGAATGAAAGGAGCTGGCATCTCACTCTCTTTGAATCTTCTTTATCATGCTAGGATTAGCAGGAAAAAGCAAAAAAATTCAGAATTGCACCTTGCAATGTGGAGATATTACTGTTTGTGCATTTACAATATTCATTGATTTTTGCCATTGAAAAACGTCCAGAAATGTTTGAAGCTACTGATTGAATGAAAGGAGCTGGCATCTCACTCTCTTTGAATCTTCTTTATCATGCTAGGATTAGCAGGAAAAAGCAAAAAATTTCAGAATTGCACCTTGCAATGTGGAGATATTACTGTTTGTGCATTTACAATATTCATTGATTTTTGCCTTTGAAAAACGTCCAGAAATGTTTGAAGCTACTGACTGAATGAAAGGAGCTGGCATCTCACTCTCTTTGAATCTTCTTTATCATGCTAGGATTAGCAGGAAAAAGCAAAACATTTCAGAATTGCACCTTGCAATGTGGAGATATTACTGTTTGTGCATTTACAATATTCATTGATTTTTGCCATTGAAAAACATCATGTTATTCATATACCAGAAATGTTTGAAGCTACTGACTGAATGAAAGGAGCTGGCATCTCACTCTCTTTGAATCTTCTTTATCATGCTAGGATTAGCAGGAAAAAGCAAAAAATTTCAGAATTGCACCTTGCAATATGGAGATATTACTGTTTGTGCATTTACAATATTCATTGATTTTTGCCATTGAAAAACGTCCAGAAATGTTTGAAGCTACTGACTGAATGAAAGGAGCTGGCATCTCAATCTCTTTGAATCTTCTTTATCATGCTAGGATTAGCAGGAAAAAGCAAAAAATTTCAGAATTGCACCTTGCAATGTGGAGATATTACTGTTGGTGCATTTACAATATTCATTGATTTTTGCCATTGAAAAACGTCCAGAAATGTTTGAAGCTACTGACTGAATGAAAGGAGCTGGCATCTCACTCTCTTTGAATCTTCTTTATCATGCTAGGATTAGCAGGAAAAAGCAAAAAAATTCAGAATTGCACCTTGCAATGTGGAGATATTACTGTTGGTGCATTTACAATATTCATTGATTTTTGCCATTGAAAAACGTCCAGAAATGTTTGAAGCTACTGACTGAATGAAAGGAGCTGGCATCTCACTCTCTTTGAATCTTCTTTATCATGCTAGGATTAGCAGGAAAAAGCAAAAAAATTCAGAATTGCACCTTGCAATGTGGAGATATTACTGTTTGTGCGTTTACAATATTCATTGATTTTTGCCATTGAAAAACATCATGTTATTCATATACCAGAAATGTTTGAAGCTACTGACTGAATGAAAGGAGCTGGCATCTCACTCTCTTTGAATCTTCTTTATCATGCTAGGATTAGCAGGAAAAAGCAAAACATTTCAGAATTGCACCTTGCAATGTGGAGATATTACTGTTTGTGCATTTACAATATTCATTGATTTTTGCCATTGAAAAACGTCCAGAAATGTTTGAAGCTACTGACTGAATGAAAGGAGCTGGCATCTCACTCTCCTTGAATCTTCTTTATCATGCTAGGATTAGCAGGAAAAAGCAAAAAATTTCAGAATTGCACCTTGCAATGTGGAGATATTACTGTTTGTGCATTTACAATATTCATTGATTTTTGCCATTGAAAAACGTCCAGAAATGTTTGAAGCTACTGACTGAATGAAAGGAGCTGGCATCTCACTCTCTTTGAATCTTCTTTATCATGCTAGGATTAGCAGGAAAAAGCAAAAAATTTCAGAATTGCACCTTGCAATGTGGAGATATTACTGTTTGTGCATTTACAATATTCATTGATTTTTGCCATTGAAAAACATCATGTTATTCATATACCAGAAATGTTTGAAGCTACTGACTGAATGAAAGGAGCTGGCATCTCACTCTCTTTGAATCTTCTTTATCATGCTAGGATTAGCAGGAAAAAGCAAAAAATTTCAGAATTGCACCTTGCAATGTGGAGATATTACTGTTTGTGCATTTACAATATTCATTGATTTTTGCCATTGAAAAACGTCCAGAAATGTTTGAAGCTACTGACTGAATGAAAGGAGCTGGCATCTCACTCTCTTTGAATCTTCTTTATCATGCTAGGATTAGCAGGAAAAAGCAAAAAATTTCAGAATTTCACCTTGCAATGTGGAGATATTACTGTTTGTGCATTTACAATATTCATTGATTTTTGCCATTGAAAAACATCATGTTATTCATATACCAGAAATGTTTGAAGCTACTGACTGAATGAAAGGAGCTGGCATCTCACTCTCTTTGAATCTTCTTTATCATGCTAGGATTAGCAGGAAAAAGCAAAACATTTCAGAATTGCACCTTGCAATGTGGAGATATTACTGTTTGTGCATTTACAATATTCATTTATTTTTGCCATTGAAAAACGTCCAGAAATGTTTGAAGCTACTGACTGAATGAAAGGAGCTGGCATCTCACTCTCTTTGAATCTTCTTTATCATGCTAGGATTAGCAGGAAAAAGCAAAAAATTTCAGAATTTCACCTTGCAATGTGGAGATATTACTGTTTGTGCATTTACAATATTCTTTGATTTTTGCCATTGAAAAACATCATGTTATTCATATACCAGAAATGTTTGAAGCTACTGACTGAATGAAAGGAACTGGCATCTCACTCTCTTTGAATCTTCTTTATCATGCTAGGATTAGCAGGAAAAAGCAAAAAATTTCAGAATTGCACCTTGCAATGTGGAGATATTACTGTTTGTGCATTTACAATATTCATTGATTTTTGCCATTGAATAACGTCCAGAAATGTTTGAAGCTACTGACTGAATGAAAGGAGCTGGCATCTCACTCTCTTTGAATCTTCTTTATCATGCTAGGATTAGCAGGAAAAAGCAAAACATTTCAGAATTGCACCTTGCAATGTGGAGATATTACTGTTTGTGCATTTACAATATTCATTGATTTTTGCCATTGAAAAACGTCCAGAAATGTTTGAAGCTACTGACTGAATGAAAGGAGCTGGCATCTCACTCTCTTTGAATCTTCTTTATCATGCTAGGATTAGCAGGAAAAAGCAAAAAATTTCAGAATTGCATCTTGCAATGTGGAGATATTACTGTTTGTGCATTTACAATATTCATTGATTTTTGCCATTGAAAAACATCATGTTATTCATATACCAGAAATGTTTGAAGCTACTGACTGAATGAAAGGAGCTGGCATCTCACTCTCTTTGAATCTTCTTTATCATGCTAGGATTAGCTGGAAAAAGCAAAAAATTTCAGAATTGCACCTTGCAATGTGGAGATATTACTGTTTGTGCATTTACAATATTCATTGATTTTTGCCATTGAAAAACATCCAGAAATGTTTGAAGCTACTGACTGAATGAAAGGAGCTGGCATCTCACTCTCTTTGAATCTTCTTTATCATGCTAGGATTAGCAGGAAAAAGCAAAAAATTTCAGAATTGCACCTTGCAATGTGGAGATATTACTGTTTGTGCATTTACAATATTCATTGATTTTTGCCATTGAAAAACATCATGTTATTCATATACCAGAAATGTTTGAAGCTACTGACTGAATGAAAGGAGCTGGCATCTCACTCTCTTTGAATCTTCTTTATCATGCTAGGATTAGCAGGAAAAAGCAAAAAATTTCAGAATTGCACCTTGCAATGTGGAGATATTACTGTTTGTGCATTTACAATATTCATTGATTTTTGCCATTGAAAAACGTCCAGAAATGTTTGAAGCTACTGACTGAATGAAAGGAGCTGGCATCTCACTCTCTTTGAATCTTCTTTATCATGCTAGGATTAGCAGGAAAAAGCAAAAAATTTCAGAATTGCACCTTGCAATGTGGAGATATTACTGTTTGTGCATTTACAATATTCATTGATTTTTGCCATTGAAAAACATCATGTTATTCATATACCAGAAATGTTTGAAGCTACTGACTGAATGAAAGGAGCTGGCATCTCACTCTCTTTGAATCTTCTTTATCATGCTAGGATTAGCAGGAAAAAGCAAAAAATTTCAGAATTGCACCTTGCAATGTGGAGATATTACTGTTTGTGCATTTACAATATTCATTGATTTTTGCCATTGAAAAACGTCCAGAAATGTTTGAAGCTACTGACTGAATGAAAGGAGCTGGCATCTCACTCTCTTTGAATCTTCTTTATCATGCTAGGATTAGCAGGAAAAAGCAAAAAATTTCAGAATTGCACCTTGCAATGTGGAGATATTACTGTTTGTGCATTTACAATATTCATTGATTTTTGCCATTGAAAAACGTCCAGAAATGTTTGAAGCTACTGACTGAATGAAAGGAGCTGGCATCTCACTCTCTTTGAATCTTCTTTATCATGCTAGGATTAGCAGGAAGAAGCAAAAAATTTCAGAATTGCACCTTGCAATGTGGAGATATTACTGTTTGTGCATTTACAATATTCATTGATTTTTGCCATTGAAAAACATCATGTTATTCATATACCAGAAATGTTTGAAGCTACTGACTGAATGAAAGGAGCTGGCATCTCACTCTCTTTGAATCTTCTTTATCATGCTAGGATTAGCAGGAAAAAGCAAAAAATTTCAGAATTGCACCTTGCAATGTGGAGATATTACTGTTTGTGCATTTACAATATTCATTGATTTTTGCCATTGAAAAACGTCCAGAAATGTTTGAAGCTACTGACTGAATGAAAGGAGCTGGCATCTCAATCTCTTTGAATCTTCTTTATCATGCTAGGATTAGCAGGAATAAGCAAAAAATTTCAGAATTGCACCTTGCAATGTGGAGATATTACTGTTGGTGCATTTACAATATTCATTGATTTTTGCCATTGAAAAACGTCCAGAAATGTTTGAAGCTACTGACTGAATGAAAGGAGCTGGCATCTCACTCTCTTTGAATCTTCTTTATCATGCTAGGATTAGCAGGAAAAAGCAAAAAAATTCAGAATTGCACCTTGCACTGTGGAGATTTATACTGTTTGTGCGTTTACAATATTCATTGATTTTTGCCATTGAAAAACATCATGTTATTCATATACCAGAAATGTTTGAAGCTACTGACTGAATGAAAGGAGCTGGCATCTCACTCTCTTTGAATCTTCTTTATCATGCTAGGATTAGCAGGAAAAAGCAAAACATTTCAGAATTGCACCTTGCAATGTGGAGATATTACTGTTTGTGCATTTACAATATTCATTGATTTTTGCCATTGAAAAACGTCCAGAAATGTTTGAAGCTACTGACTGAATGAAAGGAGCTGGCATCTCACTCTCTTTGAATCTTCTTTATCATGCTAGGATTAGCAGGAAAAAGCAAAAAATTTCAGAATTGCACCTTGCAATGTGGAGATATTACTGTTTGTGCATTTACAATATTCATTGATTTTTGCCATTGAAAAACGTCCAGAAATGTTTGAAGCTACTGACTGAATGAAAGGAGCTGGCATCTCACTCTCTTTGAATCTTCTTTATCATGCTAGGATTAGCAGGAAAAAGCAAAAAATTTCAGAATTGCACCTTGCAATGTGGAGATATTACTGTTTGTGCATTTACAATATTCATTGATTTTTGCCATTGAAAAACATCATGTTATTCATATACCAGAAATGTTTGAAGCTACTGACTGAATGAAAGGAGCTGGCATCTCACTCTCTTTGAATCTTCTTTATCATGCTAGGATTAGCAGGAAAAAGCAAAAAATTTCAGAATTTCACCTTGCAATGTGGAGATATTACTGTTTGTGCATTTACAATATTCATTGATTTTTGCCATTGAAAAACATCATGTTATTCATATACCAGAAATGTTTGAAGCTACTGACTGAATGAAAGGAACTGGCATCTCACTCTCTTTGAATCTTCTTTATCATGCTAGGATTAGCAGGAAAAAGCAAAAAATTTCAGAATTGCACCTTGCAATGTGGAGATATTACGGTTTGTGCATTTACAATATTCATTGATTTTTGCCATTGAAAAACGTCCAGAAATGTTTGAAGCTACTGACTGAATGAAAGGAGCTGGCATCTCACTCTCTTTGAATCTTCTTTATCATGCTAGGATTAGCAGGAAAAAGCAAAACATTTCAGAATTGCACCTTGCAATGTGGAGATATTACTGTTTGTGCATTTACAATATTCATTGATTTTTGCCATTGAAAAACGTCCAGAAATGTTTGAAGCTACTGACTGAATGAAAGGAGCTGGCATCTCACTCTCTTTGATTCTTCTTTATCATGCTAGGATTAGCAGGAAAAAGCAAAAAATTTCAGAATTGCATCTTGCAATGTGGAGATATTACTGTTTGTGCATTTACAATATTCATTGATTTTTGCCATTGAAAAACATCATGTTATTCATATACCAGAAATGTTTGAAGCTACTGACTGAATGAAAGGAGCTGGCATCTCACTCTCTTTGAATCTTCTTTATCATGCTAGGATTAGCTGGAAAAAGCATAAAATTTCAAAATTGCACCTTGCAATGTGGAGATATTACTGTTTGTGCATTTACAATATTCATTGATTTTTGCCATTGAAAAACGTCCAGAAATGTTTGAAGCTACTGACTGAATGAAAGGAGCTGGCATCTCACTCTCTTTGAATCTTCTTTATCATGCTAGGATTAGCAGGAAAAAGCAAAAAATTTCAGAATTTCACCTTGCAATGTGGAGATATTACTGTTTGTGCATTTACAATATTCATTGATTTTTGCCATTGAAAAACATCATGTTATTCATATACCAGAAATGTTTGAAGCTACTGACTGAATGAAAGGAACTGGCATCTCACTCTCTTTGAATCTTCTTTATCATGCTAGGATTAGCAGGAAAAAGCAAAAAATTTCAGAATTGCACCTTGCAATGTGGAGATATTACTGTTTGTGCATTTACAATATTCATTGATTTTTGCCATTGAAAAACGTCCAGAAATGTTTGAAGCTACTGACTGAATGAAAGGAGCTGGCATCTCACTCTCTTTGAATCTTCTTTATCATGCTAGGATTAGCAGGAAAAAGCAAAAAATTTCAGAATTGCACCTTGCAATGTGGAGATATTACTGTTTGTGCATTTACAATATTCATTGATTTTTGCCATTGAAAAACGTCCAGAAATGTTTGAAGCTACTGACTGAATGAAAGGAGCTGGCATCTCACTCTCTTTGAATCTTCTTTATCATGCTAGGATTAGCAGGAAAAAGCAAAAAATTTCAGAATTGCACCTTGCAATGTGGAGATATTACTGTTTGTGCATTTACAATATTCATTGATTTTTGCCATTGAAAAACATCATGTTATTCATATACCAGAAATGTTTGAAGCTACTGACTGAATGAAAGGAGCTGGCATCTCACTCTCTTTGAATCTTCTTTATCATGCTAGGATTAGCTGGAAAAAGCAAAAAATTTCAGAATTGCACCTTGCAATGTGGAGATATTACTGTTTGTGCATTTACAATATTCATTGATTTTTGCCATTGAAAAACATCCAGAAATGTTTGAAGCTACTGACTGAATGAAAGGAGCTGGCATCTCACTCTCTTTGAATCTTCTTTATCATGCTAGGATTAGCAGGAAAAAGCAAAAAATTTCAGAATTGCACCTTGCAATGTGGAGATATTACTGTTTGTGCATTTACAATATTCATTGATTTTTGCCATTGAAAAACATCATGTTATTCATATACCAGAAATGTTTGAAGCTACTGACTGAATGAAAGGAGCTGGCATCTCACTCTCTTTGAATCTTCTTTATCATGCTAGGATTAGCAGGAAAAAGCAAAAAATTTCAGAATTGCACCTTGCAATGTGGAGATATTACTGTTTGTGCATTTACAATATTCATTGATTTTTGCCATTGAAAAACGTCCAGAAATGTTTGAAGCTACTGACTGAATGAAAGGAGCTGGCATCTCAATCTCTTTGAATCTTCTTTATCATGCTAGGATTAGCAGGAAAAAGCAAAAAATTTCAGAATTGCACCTTGCAATGTGGAGATATTACTGTTGGTGCATTTACAATATTCATTGATTTTTGCCATTGAAAAACGTCCAGAAATGTTTGAAGCTACTGACTGAATGAAAGGAGCTGGCATCTCACTCTCTTTGAATCTTCTTTATCATGCTAGGATTAGCAGGAAAAAGCAAAAAAATTCAGAATTGCACCTTGCAATGTGGAGATATTACTGTTTGTGCGTTTACAATATTCATTGATTTTTGCCATTGAAAAACATCATGTTATTCATATACCAGAAATGTTTGAAGCTACTGACTGAATGAAAGGAGCTGGCATCTCACTCTCTTTGAATCTTCTTTATCATGCTAGGATTAGCAGGAAAAAGCAAAAAATTTCAGAATTGCACCTTGCAATGTGGAGATATTACTGTTTGTGCATTTACAATATTCATTGATTTTTGCCATTGAAAAACGTCCAGAAATGTTTGAAGCTACTGACTGAATGAAAGGAGCTGGCATCTCACTCTCTTTGAATCTTCTTTATCATGCTAGGATTAGCAGGAAAAAGCAAAAAATTTCAGAATTGCACCTTGCAATGTGGAGATATTACTGTTTGTGCATTTACAATATTCATTGATTTTTGCCATTGAAAAACGTCCAGAAATGTTTGAAGCTACTGACTGAATGAAAGGAGCTGGCATCTCACTCTCTTTGAATCTTCTTTATCATGCTAGGATTAGCAGGAAAAAGCAAAAAATTTCAGAATTGCACCTTGCAATGTGGAGATATTACTGTTTGTGCATTTACAATATTCATTGATTTTTGCCATTGAAAAACGTCCAGAAATGTTTGAAGCTACTGACTGAATGAAAGGAGCTGGCATCTCACTCTCTTTGAATCTTCTTTATCATGCTAGGATTAGCAGGAAAAAGCAAAAAATTTCAGAATTTCACCTTGCAATGTGGAGATATTACTGTTTGTGCATTTACAATATTCATTGATTTTTGCCATTGAAAAACATCATGTTATTCATATACCAGAAATGTTTGAAGCTACTGACTGAATGAAAGGAACTGGCATCTCACTCTCTTTGAATCTTCTTTATCATGCTAGGATTAGCAGGAAAAAGCAAAAAATTTCAGAATTGCACCTTGCAATGTGGAGATATTACTGTTTGTGCATTTACAATATTCATTGATTTTTGCCATTGAAAAACGTCCAGAAATGTTTGAAGCTACTGACTGAATGAAAGGAGCTGGCATCTCACTCTCTTTGAATCTTCTTTATCATGCTAGGATTAGCAGGAAAAAGCAAAACATTTCAGAATTGCACCTTGCAATGTGGAGATATTACTGTTTGTGCATTTACAATATTCATTGATTTTTGCCATTGAAAAACGTCCAGAAATGTTTGAAGCTACTGACTGAATGAAAGGAGCTGGCATCTCACTCTCTTTGAATCTTCTTTATCATGCTAGGATTAGCAGGAAAAAGCAAAAAATTTCAGAATTGCATCTTGCAATGTGGAGATATTACTGTTTGTGCATTTACAATATTCATTGATTTTTGCCATTGAAAAACATCATGTTATTCATATACCAGAAATGTTTGAAGCTACTGACTGAATGAAAGGAGCTGGCATCTCACTCTCTTTGAATCTTCTTTATCATGCTAGGATTAGCAGGAAAAAGCAAAAAATTTCAGAATTGCACCTTGCAATGTGGAGATATTACTGTTTGTGCATTTACAATATTCATTGATTTTTGCCATTGAAAAACGTCCAGAAATGTTTGAAGCTACTGACTGAATGAAAGGAGCTGGCATCTCACTCTCTTTGAATCTTCTTTATCATGCTAGGATTAGCAGGAAAAAGCAAAAAATTTCAGAATTTCACCTTGCAATGTGGAGATATTACTGTTTGTGCATTTACAATATTCATTGATTTTTGCCATTGAAAAACATCATGTTATTCATATACCAGAAATGTTTGAAGCTACTGACTGAATGAAAGGAGCTGGCATCTCACTCTCTTTGAATCTTCTTTATCATGCTAGGATTAGCAGGAAAAAGCAAAACATTTCAGAATTGCACCTTGCAATGTGGAGATATTACTGTTTGTGCATTTACAATATTCATTTATTTTTGCCATTGAAAAACGTCCAGAAATGTTTGAAGCTACTGACTGAATGAAAGGAGCTGGCATCTCACTCTCTTTGAATCTTCTTTATCATGCTAGGATTAGCAGGAAAAAGCAAAAAATTTCAGAATTTCACCTTGCAATGTGGAGATATTACTGTTTGTGCATTTACAATATTCATTGATTTTTGCCATTGAAAAACATCATGTTATTCATATACCAGAAATGTTTGAAGCTACTGACTGAATGAAAGGAACTGGCATCTCACTCTCTTTGAATCTTCTTTATCATGCTAGGATTAGCAGGAAAAAGCAAAAAATTTCAGAATTGCACCTTGCAATGTGGAGATATTACTGTTTGTGCATTTACAATATTCATTGATTTTTGCCATTGAATAACGTCCAGAAATGTTTGAAGCTACTGACTGAATGAAAGGAGCTGGCATCTCACTCTCTTTGAATCTTCTTTATCATGCTAGGATTAGCAGGAAAAAGCAAAACATTTCAGAATTGCACCTTGCAATGTGGAGATATTACTGTTTGTGCATTTACAATATTCATTGATTTTTGCCATTGAAAAACGTCCAGAAATGTTTGAAGCTACTGACTGAATGAAAGGAGCTGGCATCTCACTCTCTTTGAATCTTCTTTATCATGCTAGGATTAGCAGGAAAAAGCAAAAAATTTCAGAATTGCATCTTGCAATGTGGAGATATTACTGTTTGTGCATTTACAATATTCATTGATTTTTGCCATTGAAAAACATCATGTTATTCATATACCAGAAATGTTTGAAGCTACTGACTGAATGAAAGGAGCTGGCATCTCACTCTCTTTGAATCTTCTTTATCATGCTAGGATTAGCTGGAAAAAGCAAAAAATTTCAGAATTGCACCTTGCAATGTGGAGATATTACTGTTTGTGCATTTACAATATTCATTGATTTTTGCCATTGAAAAACATCCAGAAATGTTTGAAGCTACTGACTGAATGAAAGGAGCTGGCATCTCACTCTCTTTGAATCTTCTTTATCATGCTAGGATTAGCAGGAAAAAGCAAAAAATTTCAGAATTGCACCTTGCAATGTGGAGATATTACTGTTTGTGCATTTACAATATTCATTGATTTTTGCCATTGAAAAACATCATGTTATTCATATACCAGAAATGTTTGAAGCTACTGACTGAATGAAAGGAGCTGGCATCTCACTCTCTTTGAATCTTCTTTATCATGCTAGGATTAGCAGGAAAAAGCAAAAAATTTCAGAATTGCACCTTGCAATGTGGAGATATTACTGTTTGTGCATTTACAATATTCATTGATTTTTGCCATTGAAAAACGTCCAGAAATGTTTGAAGCTACTGACTGAATGAAAGGAGCTGGCATCTCAATCTCTTTGAATCTTCTTTATCATGCTAGGATTAGCAGGAAAAAGCAAAAAATTTCAGAATTGCACCTTGCAATGTGGAAATATTACTGTTGGTGCATTTACAATATTCATTGATTTTTGCCATTGAAAAACGTCCAGAAATGTTTGAAGCTACTGACTGAATGAAAGGAGCTGGCATCTCACTCTCTTTGAATCTTCTTTATCATGCTAGGATTAGCAGGAAAAAGCAAAAAAATTCAGAATTGCACCTTGCAATGTGGAGATATTACTGTTTGTGCGTTTACAATATTCATTGATTTTTGCCATTGAAAAACATCATGTTATTCATATACCAGAAATGTTTGAAGCTACTGACTGAATGAAAGGAGCTGGCATCTCACTCTCTTTGAATCTTCTTTATCATGCTAGGATTAGCAGGAAAAAGCAAAAAATTTCAGAATTGCACCTTGCAATGTGGAGATATTACTGTTTGTGCATTTACAATATTCATTGATTTTTGCCATTGAAAAACGTCCAGAAATGTTTGAAGCTACTGACTGAATGAAAGGAGCTGGCATCTCACTCTCTTTGAATCTTCTTTATCATGCTAGGATTAGCAGGAAAAAGCAAAAAATTTCAGAATTGCACCTTGCAATGTGGAGATATTACTGTTTGTGCATTTACAATATTCATTGATTTTTGCCATTGAAAAACGTCCAGAAATGTTTGAAGCTACTGACTGAATGAAAGGAGCTGGCATCTCACTCTCTTTGAATCTTCTTTATCATGCTAGGATTAGCAGGAAAAAGCAAAAAATTTCAGAATTGCACCTTGCAATGTGGAGATATTACTGTTTGTGCATTTACAATATTCATTGATTTTTGCCATTGAAAAACGTCCAGAAATGTTTGAAGCTACTGACTGAATGAAAGGAGCTGGCATCTCACTCTCTTTGAATCTTCTTTATCATGCTAGGATTAGCAGGAAAAAGCAAAAAATTTCAGAATTTCACCTTGCAATGTGGAGATATTACTGTTTGTGCATTTACAATATTCATTGATTTTTGCCATTGAAAAACATCATGTTATTCATATACCAGAAATGTTTGAAGCTACTGACTGAATGAAAGGAACTGGCATCTCACTCTCTTTGAATCTTCTTTATCATGCTAGGATTAGCAGGAAAAAGCAAAAAATTTCAGAATTGCACCTTGCAATGTGGAGATATTACTGTTTGTGCATTTACAATATTCATTGATTTTTGCCATTGAAAAACGTCCAGAAATGTTTGAAGCTACTGACTGAATGAAAGGAGCTGGCATCTCACTCTCTTTGAATCTTCTTTATCATGCTAGGATTAGCAGGAAAAAGCAAAACATTTCAGAATTGCACCTTGCAATGTGGAGATATTACTGTTTGTGCATTTACAATATTCATTGATTTTTGCCATTGAAAAACGTCCAGAAATGTTTGAAGCTACTGACTGAATGAAAGGAGCTGGCATCTCACTCTCTTTGAATCTTCTTTATCATGCTAGGATTAGCAGGAAAAAGCAAAAAATTTCAGAATTGCATCTTGCAATGTGGAGATATTACTGTTTGTGCATTTACAATATTCATTGATTTTTGCCATTGAAAAACATCATGTTATTCATATACCAGAAATGTTTGAAGCTACTGACTGAATGAAAGGAGCTGGCATCTCACTCTCTTTGAATCTTCTTTATCATGCTAGGATTAGCAGGAAAAAGCAAAAAATTTCAGAATTGCACCTTGCAATGTGGAGATATTACTGTTTGTGCATTTACAATATTCATTGATTTTTGCCATTGAAAAACGTCCAGAAATGTTTGAAGCTACTGACTGAATGAAAGGAGCTGGCATCTCACTCTCTTTGAATCTTCTTTATCATGCTAGGATTAGCAGGAAAAAGCAAAAAATTTCAGAATTTCACCTTGCAATGTGGAGATATTACTGTTTGTGCATTTACAATATTCATTGATTTTTGCCATTGAAAAACATCATGTTATTCATATACCAGAAATGTTTGAAGCTACTGACTGAATGAAAGGAGCTGGCATCTCACTCTCTTTGAATCTTCTTTATCATGCTAGGATTAGCAGGAAAAAGCAAAACATTTCAGAATTGCACCTTGCAATGTGGAGATATTACTGTTTGTGCATTTACAATATTCATTTATTTTTGCCATTGAAAAACGTCCAGAAATGTTTGAAGCTACTGACTGAATGAAAGGAGCTGGCATCTCACTCTCTTTGAATCTTCTTTATCATGCTAGGATTAGCAGGAAAAAGCAAAAAATTTCAGAATTTCACCTTGCAATGTGGAGATATTACTGTTTGTGCATTTACAATATTCATTGATTTTTGCCATTGAAAAACATCATGTTATTCATATACCAGAAATGTTTGAAGCTACTGACTGAATGAAAGGAACTGGCATCTCACTCTCTTTGAATCTTCTTTATCATGCTAGGATTAGCAGGAAAAAGCAAAAAATTTCAGAATTGCACCTTGCAATGTGGAGATATTACTGTTTGTGCATTTACAATATTCATTGATTTTTGCCATTGAATAACGTCCAGAAATGTTTGAAGCTACTGACTGAATGAAAGGAGCTGGCATCTCACTCTCTTTGAATCTTCTTTATCATGCTAGGATTAGCAGGAAAAAGCAAAACATTTCAGAATTGCACCTTGCAATGTGGAGATATTACTGTTTGTGCATTTACAATATTCATTGATTTTTGCCATTGAAAAACGTCCAGAAATGTTTGAAGCTACTGACTGAATGAAAGGAGCTGGCATCTCACTCTCTTTGAATCTTCTTTATCATGCTAGGATTAGCAGGAAAAAGCAAAAAATTTCAGAATTGCATCTTGCAATGTGGAGATATTACTGTTTGTGCATTTACAATATTCATTGATTTTTGCCATTGAAAAACATCATGTTATTCATATACCAGAAATGTTTGAAGCTACTGACTGAATGAAAGGAGCTGGCATCTCACTCTCTTTGAATCTTCTTTATCATGCTAGGATTAGCTGGAAAAAGCAAAAAATTTCAGAATTGCACCTTGCAATGTGGAGATATTACTGTTTGTGCATTTACAATATTCATTGATTTTTGCCATTGAAAAACATCCAGAAATGTTTGAAGCTACTGACTGAATGAAAGGAGCTGGCATCTCACTCTCTTTGAATCTTCTTTATCATGCTAGGATTAGCAGGAAAAAGCAAAAAATTTCAGAATTGCACCTTGCAATGTGGAGATATTACTGTTTGTGCATTTACAATATTCATTGATTTTTGCCATTGAAAAACATCATGTTATTCATATACCAGAAATGTTTGAAGCTACTGACTGAATGAAAGGAGCTGGCATCTCACTCTCTTTGAATCTTCTTTATCATGCTAGGATTAGCAGGAAAAAGCAAAAAATTTCAGAATTGCACCTTGCAATGTGGAGATATTACTGTTTGTGCATTTACAATATTCATTGATTTTTGCCATTGAAAAACGTCCAGAAATGTTTGAAGCTACTGACTGAATGAAAGGAGCTGGCATCTCACTCTCTTTGAATCTTCTTTATCATGCTAGGATTAGCAGGAAAAAGCAAAAAATTTCAGAATTGCACCTTGCAATGTGGAGATATTACTGTTTGTGCATTTACAATATTCATTGATTTTTGCCATTGAAAAACATCATGTTATTCATATACCAGAAATGTTTGAAGCTACTGACTGAATGAAAGGAGCTGGCATCTCACTCTCTTTGAATCTTCTTTATCATGCTAGGATTAGCAGGAAAAAGCAAAAAATTTCAGAATTGCACCTTGCAATGTGGAGATATTACTGTTTGTGCATTTACAATATTCATTGATTTTTGCCATTGAAAAACGTCCAGAAATGTTTGAAGCTACTGACTGAATGAAAGGAGCTGGCATCTCACTCTCTTTGAATCTTCTTTATCATGCTAGGATTAGCAGGAAAAAGCAAAAAATTTCAGAATTGCACCTTGCAATGTGGAGATATTACTGTTTGTGCATTTACAATATTCATTGATTTTTGCCATTGAAAAACGTCCAGAAATGTTTGAAGCTACTGACTGAATGAAAGGAGCTGGCATCTCACTCTCTTTGAATCTTCTTTATCATGCTAGGATTAGCAGGAAGAAGCAAAAAATTTCAGAATTGCACCTTGCAATGTGGAGATATTACTGTTTGTGCATTTACAATATTCATTGATTTTTGCCATTGAAAAACATCATGTTATTCATATACCAGAAATGTTTGAAGCTACTGACTGAATGAAAGGAGCTGGCATCTCACTCTCTTTGAATCTTCTTTATCATGCTAGGATTAGCAGGAAAAAGCAAAAAATTTCAGAATTGCACCTTGCAATGTGGAGATATTACTGTTTGTGCATTTACAATATTCATTGATTTTTGCCATTGAAAAACGTCCAGAAATGTTTGAAGCTACTGACTGAATGAAAGGAGCTGGCATCTCAATCTCTTTGAATCTTCTTTATCATGCTAGGATTAGCAGGAATAAGCAAAAAATTTCAGAATTGCACCTTGCAATGTGGAGATATTACTGTTGGTGCATTTACAATATTCATTGATTTTTGCCATTGAAAAACGTCCAGAAATGTTTGAAGCTACTGACTGAATGAAAGGAGCTGGCATCTCACTCTCTTTGAATCTTCTTTATCATGCTAGGATTAGCAGGAAAAAGCAAAAAAATTCAGAATTGCACCTTGCACTGTGGAGATATTACTGTTTGTGCGTTTACAATATTCATTGATTTTTGCCATTGAAAAACATCATGTTATTCATATACCAGAAATGTTTGAAGCTACTGACTGAATGAAAGGAGCTGGCATCTCACTCTCTTTGAATCTTCTTTATCATGCTAGGATTAGCAGGAAAAAGCAAAACATTTCAGAATTGCACCTTGCAATGTGGAGATATTACTGTTTGTGCATTTACAATATTCATTGATTTTTGCCATTGAAAAACGTCCAGAAATGTTTGAAGCTACTGACTGAATGAAAGGAGCTGGCATCTCACTCTCTTTGAATCTTCTTTATCATGCTAGGATTAGCAGGAAAAAGCAAAAAATTTCAGAATTGCACCTTGCAATGTGGAGATATTACTGTTTGTGCATTTACAATATTCATTGATTTTTGCCATTGAAAAACGTCCAGAAATGTTTGAAGCTACTGACTGAATGAAAGGAGCTGGCATCTCACTCTCTTTGAATCTTCTTTATCATGCTAGGATTAGCAGGAAAAAGCAAAAAATTTCAGAATTGCACCTTGCAATGTGGAGATATTACTGTTTGTGCATTTACAATATTCATTGATTTTTGCCATTGAAAAACATCATGTTATTCATATACCAGAAATGTTTGAAGCTACTGACTGAATGAAAGGAGCTGGCATCTCACTCTCTTTGAATCTTCTTTATCATGCTAGGATTAGCAGGAAAAAGCAAAAAATTTCAGAATTGCACCTTGCAATGTGGAGATATTACTGTTTGTGCATTTACAATATTCATTGATTTTTGCCATTGAAAAACGTCAAGAAATGTTTGAAGCTACTGACTGAATGAAAGGAGCTGGCATCTCACTCTCTTTGAATCTTCTTTATCATGCTAGGATTAGCAGGAAAAAGCAAAAAATTTCAGAATTTCACCTTGCAATGTGGAGATATTACTGTTTGTGCATTTACAATATTCATTGATTTTTGCCATTGAAAAACATCATGTTATTCATATACCAGAAATGTTTGAAGCTACTGACTGAATGAAAGGAACTGGCATCTCACTCTCTTTGAATCTTCTTTATCATGCTAGGATTAGCAGGAAAAAGCAAAAAATTTCAGAATTGCACCTTGCAATGTGGAGATATTACGGTTTGTGCATTTACAATATTCATTGATTTTTGCCATTGAAAAACGTCCAGAAATGTTTGAAGCTACTGACTGAATGAAAGGAGCTGGCATCTCACTCTCTTTGAATCTTCTTTATCATGCTAGGATTAGCAGGAAAAAGCAAAACATTTCAGAATTGCACCTTGCAATGTGGAGATATTACTGTTTGTGCATTTACAATATTCATTGATTTTTGCCATTGAAAAACGTCCAGAAATGTTTGAAGCTACTGACTGAATGAAAGGAGCTGGCATCTCACTCTCTTTGAATCTTCTTTATCATGCTAGGATTAGCAGGAAAAAGCAAAAAATTTCAGAATTGCATCTTGCAATGTGGAGATATTACTGTTTGTGCATTTACAATATTCATTGATTTTTGCCATTGAAAAACATCATGTTATTCATATACCAGAAATGTTTGAAGCTACTGACTGAATGAAAGGAGCTGGCATCTCACTCTCTTTGAATCTTCTTTATCATGCTAGGATTAGCTGGAAAAAGCATAAAATTTCAAAATTGCACCTTGCAATGTGGAGATATTACTGTTTGTGCATTTACAATATTCATTGATTTTTGCCATTGAAAAACGTCCAGAAATGTTTGAAGCTACTGACTGAATGAAAGGAGCTGGCATCTCACTCTCTTTGAATCTTCTTTATCATGCTAGGATTAGCAGGAAAAAGCAAAAAATTTCAGAATTTCACCTTGCAATGTGGAGATATTACTGTTTGTGCATTTACAATATTCATTGATTTTTGCCATTGAAAAACATCATGTTATTCATATACCAGAAATGTTTGAAGCTACTGACTGAATGAAAGGAACTGGCATCTCACTCTCTTTGAATCTTCTTTATCATGCTAGGATTAGCAGGAAAAAGCAAAAAATTTCAGAATTGCACCTTGCAATGTGGAGATATTACTGTTTGTGCATTTACAATATTCATTGATTTTTGCCATTGAAAAACGTCCAGAAATGTTTGAAGCTACTGACTGAATGAAAGGAGCTGGCATCTCACTCTCTTTGAATCTTCTTTATCATGCTAGGATTAGCAGGAAAAAGCAAAAAATTTCAGAATTGCACCTTGCAATGTGGAGATATTACTGTTTGTGCATTTACAATATTCATTGATTTTTGCCATTGAAAAACGTCCAGAAATGTTTGAAGCTACTGACTGAATGAAAGGAGCTGGCATCTCACTCTCTTTGAATCTTCTTTATCATGCTAGGATTAGCAGGAAAAAGCAAAAAATTTCAGAATTGCACCTTGCAATGTGGAGATATTACTGTTTGTGCATTTACAATATTCATTGATTTTTGCCATTGAAAAACATCATGTTATTCATATACCAGAAATGTTTGAAGCTACTGACTGAATGAAAGGAGCTGGCATCTCACTCTCTTTGAATCTTCTTTATCATGCTAGGATTAGCTGGAAAAAGCAAAAAATTTCAGAATTGCACCTTGCAATGTGGAGATATTACTGTTTGTGCATTTACAATATTCATTGATTTTTGCCATTGAAAAACATCCAGAAATGTTTGAAGCTACTGACTGAATGAAAGGAGCTGGCATCTCACTCTCTTTGAATCTTCTTTATCATGCTAGGATTAGCAGGAAAAAGCAAAAAATTTCAGAATTGCACCTTGCAATGTGGAGATATTACTGTTTGTGCATTTACAATATTCATTGATTTTTGCCATTGAAAAACATCATGTTATTCATATACCAGAAATGTTTGAAGCTACTGACTGAATGAAAGGAGCTGGCATCTCACTCTCTTTGAATCTTCTTTATCATGCTAGGATTAGCAGGAAAAAGCAAAAAATTTCAGAATTGCACCTTGCAATGTGGAGATATTACTGTTTGTGCATTTACAATATTCATTGATTTTTGCCATTGAAAAACGTCCAGAAATGTTTGAAGCTACTGACTGAATGAAAGGAGCTGGCATCTCAATCTCTTTGAATCTTCTTTATCATGCTAGGATTAGCAGGAAAAAGCAAAAAATTTCAGAATTGCACCTTGCAATGTGGAGATATTACTGTTGGTGCATTTACAATATTCATTGATTTTTGCCATTGAAAAACGTCCAGAAATGTTTGAAGCTACTGACTGAATGAAAGGAGCTGGCATCTCACTCTCTTTGAATCTTCTTTATCATGCTAGGATTAGCAGGAAAAAGCAAAAAAATTCAGAATTGCACCTTGCAATGTGGAGATATTACTGTTTGTGCGTTTACAATATTCATTGATTTTTGCCATTGAAAAACATCATGTTATTCATATACCAGAAATGTTTGAAGCTACTGACTGAATGAAAGGAGCTGGCATCTCACTCTCTTTGAATCTTCTTTATCATGCTAGGATTAGCAGGAAAAAGCAAAACATTTCAGAATTGCACCTTGCAATGTGGAGATATTACTGTTTGTGCATTTACAATATTCATTGATTTTTGCCATTGAAAAACGTCCAGAAATGTTTGAAGCTACTGACTGAATGAAAGGAGCTGGCATCTCACTCTCTTTGAATCTTCTTTATCATGCTAGGATTAGCAGGAAAAAGCAAAAAATTTCAGAATTGCACCTTGCAATGTGGAGATATTACTGTTTGTGCATTTACAATATTCATTGATTTTTGCCATTGAAAAACGTCCAGAAATGTTTGAAGCTACTGACTGAATGAAAGGAGCTGGCATCTCACTCTCTTTGAATCTTCTTTATCATGCTAGGATTAGCAGGAAAAAGCAAAAAATTTCAGAATTGCACCTTGCAATGTGGAGATATTACTGTTTGTGCATTTACAATATTCATTGATTTTTGCCAGTGAAAAACATCATGTTATTCATATAACAGAAATGTTTGAAGCTACTGACTGAATGAAAGGAGCTGGCATCTCACTCTCTTTGAATCTTCTTTATCATGCTAGGATTAGCAGGAAAAAGCAAAAAATTTCAGAATTGCACCTTGCAATGTGGAGATATTACTGTTTGTGCATTTACAATATTCATTGATTTTTGCCATTGAAAAACGTCCAGAAATGTTTGAAGCTACTGACTGAATGAAAGGAGCTGGCATCTCACTCTCTTTGAATCTTCTTTATCATGCTAGGATTAGCAGGAAAAAGCAAAAAATTTCAGAATTTCACCTTGCAATGTGGAGATATTACTGTTTGTGCATTTACAATATTCATTGATTTTTGCCATTGAAAAACATCATGTTATTCATATACCAGAAATGTTTGAAGCTACTGACTGAATGAAAGGAACTGGCATCTCACTCTCTTTGAATCTTCTTTATCATGCTAGGATTAGCAGGAAAAAGCAAAAAATTTCAGAATTGCACCTTGCAATGTGGAGATATTACGGTTTGTGCATTTACAATATTCATTGATTTTTGCCATTGAAAAACGTCCAGAAATGTTTGAAGCTACTGACTGAATGAAAGGAGCTGGCATCTCACTCTCTTTGAATCTTCTTTATCATGCTAGGATTAGCAGGAAAACGCAAAACATTTCACAATTGCACCTTGCAATGTGGAGATATTACTGTTTGTGCATTTACAATATTCATTGATTTTTGCCATTGAAAAACGTCCAGAAATGTTTGAAGCTACTGACTGAATGAAAGGAGCTGGCATCTCACTCTCTTTGAATCTTCTTTATCATGCTAGGATTAGCAGGAAAAAGCAAAAAATTTCAGAATTGCACCTTGCAATGTGGAGATATTACTGTTTGTGCATTTACAATATTCATTGATTTTTGCCATTGAAAAACATCATGTTATTCATATACCAGAAATGTTTGAAGCTACTGACTGAATGAAAGGAGCTGGCATCTCACTCTCTTTGAATCTTCTTTATCATGCTAGGATTAGCTGAAAAAAGCAAAAAATTTCAGAATTGCACCTTGCAATGTGGAGATATTACTGTTTGTGCATTTACAATATTCATTGATTTTTGCCATTGAAAAACATCCAGAAATGTTTGAAGCTACTGACTGAATGAAAGGAGCTGGCATCTCACTCTCTTTGAATCTTCTTTATCATGCTAGGATTAGCAGGAAAAAGCAAAAAATTTCAGAATTGCACCTTGCAATGTGGAGATATTACTGTTTGTGCATTTACAATATTCATTGATTTTTGCCATTGAAAAACATCATGTTATTCATATACCAGAAATGTTTGAAGCTACTGACTGAATGAAAGGAGCTGGCATCTCACTCTCTTTGAATCTTCTTTATCATGCTAGGATTAGCAGGAAAAAGCAAAAAATTTCAGAATTGCACCTTGCAATGTGGAGATATTACTGTTTGTGCATTTACAATATTCATTGATTTTTGCCATTGAAAAACGTCCAGAAATGTTTGAAGCTACTGACTGAATGAAAGGAGCTGGCATCTCAATCTCTTTGAATCTTCTTTATCATGCTAGGATTAGCAGGAAAAAGCAAAAAATTTCAGAATTGCACCTTGCAATGTGGAGATATTACTGTTGGTGCATTTACAATATTCATTGATTTTTGCCATTGAAAAACGTCCAGAAATGTTTGAAGCTACTGACTGAATGAAAGGAGCTGGCATCTCACTCTCTTTGAATCTTCTTTATCATGCTAGGATTAGCAGGAAAAAGCAAAAAAATTCAGAATTGCACCTTGCAATGTGGAGATATTACTGTTTGTGCGTTTACAATATTCATTGATTTTTGCCATTGAAAAACATCATGTTATTCATATACCAGAAATGTTTGAAGCTACTGACTGAATGAAAGGAGCTGGCATCTCACTCTCTTTGAATCTTCTTTATCATGCTAGGATTAGCAGGAAAAAGCAAAACATTTCAGAATTGCACCTTGCAATGTGGAGATATTACTGTTTGTGCATTTACAATATTCATTGATTTTTGCCATTGAAAAACGTCCAGAAATGTTTGAAGCTACTGACTGAATGAAAGGAGCTGGCATCTCACTCTCTTTGAATCTTCTTTATCATGCTAGGATTAGCAGGAAAAAGCAAAAAATTTCAGAATTGCACCTTGCAATGTGGAGATATTACTGTTTGTGCATTTACAATATTCATTGATTTTTGCCATTGAAAAACGTCCAGAAATGTTTGAAGCTACTGACTGAATGAAAGGAGCTGGCATCTCACTCTCTTTGAATCTTCTTTATCATGCTAGGATTAGCAGGAAAAAGCAAAAAATTTCAGAATTGCACCTTGCAATGTGGAGATATTACTGTTTGTGCATTTACAATATTCATTGATTTTTGCCAGTGAAAAACATCATGTTATTCATATAACAGAAATGTTTGAAGCTACTGACTGAATGAAAGGAGCTGGCATCTCACTCTCTTTGAATCTTCTTTATCATGCTAGGATTAGCAGGAAAAAGCAAAAAATTTCAGAATTGCACCTTGCAATGTGGAGATATTACTGTTTGTGCATTTACAATATTCATTGATTTTTGCCATTGAAAAACGTCCAGAAATGTTTGAAGCTACTGACTGAATGAAAGGAGCTGGCATCTCACTCTCTTTGAATCTTCTTTATCATGCTAGGATTAGCAGGAAAAAGCAAAAAATTTCAGAATTTCACCTTGCAATGTGGAGATATTACTGTTTGTGCATTTACAATATTCATTGATTTTTGCCATTGAAAAACATCATGTTATTCATATACCAGAAATGTTTGAAGCTACTGACTGAATGAAAGGAACTGGCATCTCACTCTCTTTGAATCTTCTTTATCATGCTAGGATTAGCAGGAAAAAGCAAAAAATTTCAGAATTGCACCTTGCAATGTGGAGATATTACGGTTTGTGCATTTACAATATTCATTGATTTTTGCCATTGAAAAACGTCCAGAAATGTTTGAAGCTACTGACTGAATGAAAGGAGCTGGCATCTCACTCTCTTTGAATCTTCTTTATCATGCTAGGATTAGCAGGAAAACGCAAAACATTTCAGAATTGCACCTTGCAATGTGGAGATATTACTGTTTGTGCATTTACAATATTCATTGATTTTTGCCATTGAAAAACGTCCAGAAATGTTTGAAGCTACTGACTGAATGAAAGGAGCTGGCATCTCACTCTCTTTGAATCTTCTTTATCATGCTAGGATTAGCAGGAAAAAGCAAAAAATTTCAGAATTGCATCTTGCAATGTGGAGATATTACTGTTTGTGCATTTACAATATTCATTGATTTTTGCCATTGAAAAACATCATGTTATTCATATACCAGAAATGTTTGAAGCTACTGACTGAATGAAAGGAGCTGGCATCTCACTCTCTTTGAATCTTCTTTATCATGCTAGGATTAGCTGGAAAAAGCATAAAATTTCAGAATTGCACCTTGCAATGTGGAGATATTACTGTTTGTGCATTTACAATATTCATTGATTTTTGCCATTGAAAAACGTCCAGAAATGTTTGAAGCTACTGACTGAATGAAAGGAGCTGGCATCTCACTCTCTTTGAATCTTCTTTATCATGCTAGGATTAGCAGGAAAAAGCAAAAAATTTCAGAATTTCACCTTGCAATGTGGAGATATTACTGTTTGTGCATTTACAATATTCATTGATTTTTGCCATTGAAAAACATCATGTAATTCATATACCAGAAATCTTTGAAGCTACTGACTGAATGAAAGGAACTGGCATCTCACTCTCTTTGAATCTTCTTTATCATGCTAGGATTAGCAGGAAAAAGCAAAAAATTTCAGAATTGCACCTTGCAATGTGGAGATATTACTGTTTGTGCATTTACAATATTCATTGATTTTTGCCATTGAAAAACGTCCAGAAATGTTTGAAGCTACTGACTGAATGAAAGGAGCTGGCATCTCGCTCTCTTTGAATCTTCTTTATCATGCTAGGATTAGCAGGAAAAAGCAAAACATTTCAGAATTGCACCTTGCAATGTGGAGATATTACTGTTTGTGCATTTACAATATTCATTGATTTTTGCCATTGAAAAACGTCCAGAAATGTTTGAAGCTACTGACTGAATGAAAGGAGCTGGCATCTCACTCTCTTTGAATCTTCTTTATCATGCTAGGATTAGCAGGAAAAAGCAAAAAATTTCAGAATTGCATCTTGCAATGTGGAGATATTACTGTTTGTGCATTTACAATATTCATTGATTTTTGTCATTGAAAAACATCATGTTATTCATATACCAGAAATGTTTGAAGCTACTGACTGAATGAAAGGAGCTGGCATCTCACTCTCTTTGAATCTTCTTTATCATGCTAGGATTAGCTGGAAAAAGCAAAAAATTTCAGAATTGCACCTTGCAATGTGGAGATATTACTGTTTGTGCATTTACAATATTCATTGATTTTTGCCATTGAAAAACATCCAGAAATGTTTGAAGCTACTGACTGAATGAAAGGAGCTGGCATCTCACTCTCTTTGAATCTTCTTTATCATGCTAGGATTAGCAGGAAAAAGCAAAAAATTTCAGAATTGCACCTTGCAATGTGGAGATATTACTGTTTGTGCATTTACAATATTCATTGATTTTTGCCATTGAAAAACATCATGTTATTCATATACCAGAAATGTTTGAAGCTACTGACTGAATGAAAGGAGCTGGCATCTCACTCTCTTTGAATCTTCTTTATCATGCTAGGATTAGCAGAAAAAAGCAAAAAATTTCAGAATTGCACCTTGCAATGTGGAGATATTACTGTTTGTGCATTTACAATATTCATTGATTTTTGCCATTGAAAAACGTCCAGAAATGTTTGAAGCTACTGACTGATTGAAAGGAGCTGGCATCTCACTCTCTTTGAATCTTCTTTATCATGCTAGGATTAGCAGGAAAAAGCAAAAAATTTCAGAATTGCACCTTGCAATGTGGAGATATTACTGTTTGTGCATTTACAATATTCATTGATTTTTGCCATTGAAAAACATCATGTTATTCATATACCAGAAATGTTTGAAGCTACTGACTGAATGAAAGGAGCTGGCATCTCACTCTCTTTGAATCTTCTTTATCATGCTAGGATTAGCAGGAAAAAGCAAAAAATTTCAGAATTGCACCTTGCAATGTGGAGATATTACTGTTTGTGCATTTACAATATTCATTGATTTTTGCCATTGAAAAACGTCCAGAAATGTTTGAAGCTACTGACTGAATGAAAGGAGCTGGCATCTCACTCTCTTTGAATCTTCTTTATCATGCTAGGATTAGCAGGAAAAAGCAAAAAATTTCAGAATTGCACCTTGCAATGTGGAGATATTACTGTTTGTGCATTTACAATATTCATTGATTTTTGCCATTGAAAAACATCATGTTATTCATATACCAGAAATGTTTGAAGCTACTGACTGAATGAAAGGAGCTGGCATCTCACTCTCCTTGAATCTTCTTTATCATGCTAGGATTAGCAGGAAAAAGCAAAAAATTTCAGAATTGCACCTTGCAATGTGGAGATATTACTGTTTGTGCATTTACAATATTCATTGATTTTTGCCATTGAAAAACGTCCAGAAATGTTTGAAGCTACTGACTGAATGAAAGGAGCTGGCATCTCAATCTCTTTGAATCTTCTTTATCATGCTAGGATTAGCAGGAAAAAGCAAAAAATTTCAGAATTGCACCTTGCAATGTGGAGATATTACTGTTGGTGCATTTACAATATTCATTGATTTTTGCCATTGAAAAACGTCCAGAAATGTTTGAAGCTACTGACTGAATGAAAGGAGCTGGCATCTCACTCTCTTTGAATCTTCTTTATCATGCTAGGATTAGCAGGAAAAAGCAAAAAAATTCAGAATTGCACCTTGCAATGTGGAGATATTACTGTTTGTGCGTTTACAATATTCATTGATTTTTGCCATTGAAAAACATCATGTTATTCATATACCAGAAATGTTTGAAGCTACTGACTGAATGAAAGGAGCTGGCATCTCACTCTCTTTGAATCTTCTTTATCATGCTAGGATTAGCAGGAAAAAGCAAAAAATTTCTGAATTGCACCTTGCAATGTGGAGATATTACTGTTTGTGCATTTACAATATTCATTGATTTTTGCCATTGAAAAACGTCCAGAATTGTTTGAAGCTACTGACTGAATGAAAGGAGCTGGCATCTCACTCTCATTGAATCTTCTTTATCATGCTAGGATTAGCAGGAAAAAGCAAAAAATTTCAGAATTGCACCTTGCAATGTGGAGATATTACTGTTTGTGCATTTACAATATTCATTGATTTTTGCCATTGAAAAACGTCCAGAAATGTTTGAAGCTACTGACTGAATGAAAGGAGCTGGCATCTCACTCTCTTTGAATCTTCTTTATCATGCTAGTATTAGCAGGAAAAAGCAAAAAATTTCAGAATTGCACCTTGCAATGTGGAGATATTACTGTTTGTGCATTTACAATATTCATTGATTTTTGCCATTGAAAAACGTCCAGAAATGTTTGAAGCTACTGACTGAATGAAAGGAGCTGGCATCTCACTCTCTTTGAATCTTCTTTATCATGCTAGGATTAGCAGGAAAAAGCAAAAAATTTCAGAATTGTACCTTGCAATGTGGAGATATTACTGTTTGTGCATTTACAATATTCATTGATTTTTGCCATTGAAAAACGTCCAGAAATGTTTGAAGCTACTGACTGAATGAAAGGAGCTGGCATCTCACTCTCTTTGAATCTTCTTTATCATGCTAGGATTAGCAGGAAAAAGCAAAAAATTTCAGAATTGCACCTTGCAATGTGGAGATATTACTGTTTGTGCATTTACAATATTCATTGATTTTTGCCATTGAAAAACGTCCAGAAATGTTTGAAGCTACTGACTGAATGAAAGGAGCTGGCATCTCACTCTCTTTGAATCTTCTTTATCATGCTAGGATTAGCAGGAAAAAGCAAAAAATTTCAGAATTGCACCTTGCAATGTGGAGATATTACTGTTTGTGCATTTACAATATTCATTGATTTTTGCCATTGAAAAACATCATGTTATTCATATACCAGAAATGTTTGAAGCTACTGACTGAATGAAAGGAGCTGGCATCTCACTCTCTTTGAATCTTCTTTATCATGCTAGGATTAGCAGGAAAAAGCAAAAAATTTCAGAATTGCACCTTGCAATGTGGAGATATTACTGTTTGTGCATTTACAATATTCATTGATTTTTGCCATTGAAAAACGTCCAGAAATGATTGAAGCTACTGACTGAATGAAAGGAGCTGGCATCTCACTCTCTTTGAATCTTCTTTATCATGCTAGGATTAGCAGGAGAAAGCAAAAAATTTCAGAATTGCACCTTGCAATGTGGAGATATTACTGTTTGTGCATTTACAATATTCATTGATTTTTGCCATTGAAAAACATCATGTTATTCATATACCAGAAATGTTTGAAGCTACTGACTGAATGAAAGGAGCTGGCATCTCACTCTCTTTGAATCTTCTTTATCAT
This sequence comes from Phyllobates terribilis, assembly GCF_046119375.1. Taxonomy (NCBI): domain Eukaryota; kingdom Metazoa; phylum Chordata; class Amphibia; order Anura; family Dendrobatidae; genus Phyllobates; species Phyllobates terribilis. Next base: position 160,938 of record NW_027363806.1, on the reverse strand, counting down.
GCTAGGATTAGCAGGAAAAAGCAAAAAATTTCAGAATTGCACCTTGCAATGTGGAGATATTACTGTTTGTGCATTTACAATATTCATTGATTTTTGCCATTGAAAAACGTCCAGAAATGTTTGAAGCTACTGACTGAATGAAAGGAGCTGGCATCTCACTCTCTTTGAATCTTCTTTATCATGCTAGTATTAGCAGGAAAAAGCAAAAAATTTCAGAATTGCACCTTGCAATGTGGAGATATTACTGTTTGTGCATTTACAATATTCATTGATTTTTGCCATTGAAAAACGTCCAGAAATGTTTGAAGCTACTGACTGAATGAAAGGAGCTGGCATCTCACTCTCTTTGAATCTTCTTTATCATGCTAGGATTAGCAGGAAAAAGCAAAAAATTTCAGAATTGTACCTTGCAATGTGGAGATATTACTGTTTGTGCATTTACAATATTCATTGATTTTTGCCATTGAAAAACGTCCAGAAATGTTTGAAGCTACTGACTGAATGAAAGGAGCTGGCATCTCACTCTCTTTGAATCTTCTTTATCATGCTAGGATTAGCAGGAAAAAGCAAAAAATTTCAGAATTGCACCTTGCAATGTGGAGATATTACTGTTTGTGCATTTACAATATTCATTGATTTTTGCCATTGAAAAACGTCCAGAAATGTTTGAAGCTACTGACTGAATGAAAGGAGCTGGCATCTCACTCTCTTTGAATCTTCTTTATCATGCTAGGATTAGCAGGAAAAAGCAAAAAATTTCAGAATTGCACCTTGCAATGTGGAGATATTACTGTTTGTGCATTTACAATATTCATTGATTTTTGCCATTGAAAAACATCATGTTATTCATATACCAGAAATGTTTGAAGCTACTGACTGAATGAAAGGAGCTGGCATCTCACTCTCTTTGAATCTTCTTTATCATGCTAGGATTAGCAGGAAAAAGCAAAAAATTTCAGAACTGCACCTTGAAATGTGGAGATATTACTGTTTGTGCATTTACAATATTCATTGATTTTTGCCATTGAAAAACGTCCAGAAATGTTTGAAGCTACTGACTGAATGAAAGGAGCTGGCATCTCACTCTCTTTGAATCTTCTTTATCATGCTAGGATTAGCAGGAAAAAGCAAAAAATTTCAGAATTGCACCTTGCAATGTGGAGATATTAATGTTTGTGCATTTACAATATTCATTGATTTTTGCCATTGAAAAACATCATGTTATTCATATACCAGAAATGTTTGAAGCTACTGACTGAATGAAAGGAGCTGGCATCTCACTCTCTTTGAATCTTCTTTATCATGCTAGGATTAGCAGGAAAAAGCAAAAAATTTCAGAATTGCACCTTGCAATGTGGAGATATTACTGTTTGTGCATTTACAATATTCATTGATTTTTGCCATTGAAAAACGTCCAGAAATGTTTGAAGCTACTGACTGAATGAAAGGAGCTGGCATCTCACTCTCTTTGAATCTTCTTTATCATGCTAGGATTAGCAGGAAAAAGCAAAAAATTTCAGAATTGCACCTTGCAATGTGGAGATATTACTGTTTGTGCATTTACAATATTCATTGATTTTTGCCATTGAAAAACATCATGTTATTCATATACCAGAAATGTTTGAAGCTACTGACTGAATGAAAGGAGCTGGCATCTCACTCTCTTTGAATCTTCTTTATCATGCTAGGATTAGCAGGAAAAAGCAAAAAATTTCAGAATTGCACCTTGCAATGTGGAGATATTACTGTTTGTGCATTTACAATATTCATTGATTTTTGCCATTGAAAAACGTCCAGAAATGTTTGAAGCTACTGACTGAATGAAAGGAGCTGGCATCTCACTCTCTTTGAATCTTCTTTATCATGCTAGGATTAGCAGGAAAAAGCAAAAAATTTCAGAATTGCACCTTGTAATGTGGAGATATTACTGTTTGTGCATTTACAATATTCATTGATTTTTGCCATTGAAAAACATCATGTTATTCATATACCAGAAATGTTTGAAGCTACTGACTGAATGAAAGGAGCTGGCATCTCACTCTCTTTGAATCTTCTTTATCATGCTAGGATTAGCAGGAAAAAGCAAAAAATTTCAGAATTGCACCTTGCAATATGGAGATATTACTGTTTGTGCATTTACAATATTCATTGATTTTTGCCATTGAAAAACATCATGTTATTCATATACCAGAAATGTTTGAAGCTACTGACTGAATGAAAGGAGCTGGCATCTCACTCTCTTTGAATCTTCTTTATCATGCTAGGATTAGCAGGAAAAAGCAAAAAATTTCAGAATTGCACCTTGCAATGTGGAGATATTACTGTTTGTGCATTTACAATATTCATTGATTTTTGCCATTGAAAAACGTCCAGAAATGTTTGAAGCTACTGACTGAATGAAAGGAGCTGGCATCTCACTCTCTTTGAATCTTCTTTATCATGCTAGGATTAGCAGTAAAAAGCAAAAAAATTCAGAATTGCACCTTGCAATGTGGAGATATTACTGTTTGTGCATTTACAATATTCATTGATTTTTGACATTGAAATACATCATGTTATTCATATACCAGAAATGTTTGAAGCTACTGACTGAATGAAAGGAGCTGGCATCTCACTCTCTTTGAATCTTCTTTATCATGCTAGGATTAGCAGGAAAAAGCAAAAAATTTCAGAATTGCACCTTGCAATGTGGAGATATTACTGTTTGTGCATTTACAATATTCATTGATTTTTGCCATTGAAAAACGTCCAGAAATGTTTGAAGCTACTGACTGAATGAAAGGAGCTGGCATCTCACTCTCTTTGAATCTTCTTTATCATGCTAGGATTAGCAGGAAAAAGCAAAAAATTTCAGAATTGCACCTTGCAATGTGGAGATATTACTGTTTGTGCATTTACAATATTCATTGATTTTTGCCATTGAAAAACATCATGTTATTCATATACCAGAAATGTTTGAAGCTACTGACTGAATGAAAGGAGCTGGCATCTCACTCTCTTTGAATCTTCTTTATCATGCTAGGATGAGCAGGAAAAAGCAAAAAATTTCAGAATTGCACCTTGCAATGTGGAGATATTACTGTTTGTGCATTTACAATATTCATTGATTTTTGCCATTGAAAAACGTCCAGAAATGTTTGAAGCTACTGACTGAATGAAAGGAGCTGGCATCTCACTCTCTTTGAATCTTCTTTATCATGCTAGGATTAGCAGGAAAAAGCAAAAAATTTCAGAATTGCACCTTGCAATGTGGAGATATTACTGTTTGTGCATTTACAATATTCATTGATTTTTGCCATTGAAAAACATCATGTTATTCATATACCAGAAATGTTTGAAGCTACTGACTGAATGAAAGGAGCTGGCATCTCACTCTCTTTGAATCTTCTTTATCATGCTAGGATTAGCAGGAAAAAGCAAAAAATTTCAGAATTGCACCTTGCAATGTGGAGATATTACTGTTTGTGCATTTACAATATTCATTGATTTTTGCCATTGAAAAACGTCCAGAAATGTTTGAAGCTACTGACTGAATGAAAGGAGCTGGCATCTCACTCTCTTTGAATCTTCTTTATCATGCTAGGATTAGCAGGAAAAAGCAAAAAAATTCAGAATTGTACCTTGCAATGTGGAGATATTACTGTTTGTGCATTTACAATATTCATTGATTTTTGCCATTGAAAAACGTCCAGAAATGTTTGAAGCTACTGACTGAATGAAAGGAGCTGGCATCTCACTCTCTTTGAATCTTCTTTATCATGCTAGGATTAGCAGGAAAAAGCAAAAAATTTCAGAATTGCACCTTGCAATGTGGAGATATTACTGTTTGTGCATTTACAATATTCATTGATTTTTGCCATTGAAAAACGTCCAGAAATGTTTGAAGCTACTGACTGAATGAAAGGAGCTGGCATCTCACTCTCTTTGAATCTTCTTTATCATGCTAGGATTAGCAGGAAAAAGCAAAAAATTTCAGAATTGCACCTTGCAATGTGGAGATATTACTGTTTGTGCATTTACAATATTCATTGATTTTTGCCATTGAAAAACGTCCAGAAATGTTTGAAGCTACTGACTGAATGAAAGGAGCTGGCATCTCACTCTCTTTGAATCTTCTTTATCATGCTAGGATTAGCAGGAAAAAGCAAAAAATTTCAGAATGGCACCTTGCAATGTGGAGATATTACTGTTTGTGCATTTACAATATTCATTGATTTTTGCCATTGAAAAACGTCCAGAAATGTTTGAAGCTACTGACTGAATGAAAGGAGCTGGCATCTCACTCTCTTTGAATCTTCTTTATCATGCTAGGATTAGCAGGAAAAAGCAAAAAATTTCAGAATTGCACCTTGCAATGTGGAGATATTACTGTTTGTGCATTTACAATATTCATTGATTTTTGCCATTGAAAAACGTCCAGAAATGTTTGAAGCTACTGACTGAATGAAAGGAGCTGGCATCTCACTCTCTTTGAATCTTCTTTATCATGCTAGGATTAGCAGGAAAAAGCGAAAAATTTCAGAATTGCACCTTGCAATGTGGAGATATTACTGTTTGTGCATTTACAATATTCATTGATTTTTGCCATTGAAAAACATCATGTTATTCATATACCAGAAATGTTTGAAGCTACTGACTGAATGAAAGGAGGTGGCATCTCACTCTCTTTGAATCTTCTTTATCATGCTAGGATTAGCAGGAAAAAGCAAAAAATTTCAGAATTGCACCTTGCAATGTGGAGATATTACTGTTTGTGCATTTACAATATTCATTGATTTTTGCCATTGAAAAACGTCCAGAAATGTTTGAAGCTACTGACTGAATGAAAGGAGCTGGCATCTCACTCTCTTTGAATCTTCTTTATCATGCTAGGATTAGCAGGAAAAAGCAAAAAATTTCAGAATTGCACCTTGCAATGTGGAGATATTACTGTTTGTGCATTTAAAATATTCATTGATTTTTGCCATTGAAAAACATCATGTTATTCATATACCAGAAATGTTTGAAGCTACTGACTGAATGAAAGGAGCTGGCATCTCACTCTCTTTGAATCTTCTTTATCATGCTAGGATTAGCAGGAAAAAGCAAAAAATTTCAGAATTGCACCTTGCAATGTGGAGATATTACTGTTTGTGCATTTACAATATTCATTGATTTTTGCCATTGAAAAACGTCCAGAAATGTTTGAAGCTACTGACTGAATGAAAGGAGCTGGCATCTCACTCTCTTTGAATCTTCTTTATCATGCTAGGATTAGCAGGAAAAAGCAAAAAATTTCAGAATTGCACCTTGCAATGTGGAGATATTACTGTTTGTGCATTTACAATATTCATTGATTTTTGCCATTGAAAAACGTCCAGAAATGTTTGAAGCTACTGACTGAATGAAAGGAGCTGGCATCTCACTCTCTTTGAATCTTCTTTATCATGCTAGGATTAGCAGGAAAAAGCAAAAAATTTCAGAATTGCACCTTGCAATGTGGAGATATTACTGTTTGTGCATTTACAATATTCATTGATTTTTGCCATTGAAAAGCATCATGTTATTCATATACCAGAAATGTTTGAAGCTACTGACTGAATGAAAGGAGCTGGCATCTCACTCTCTTTGAATCTTCTTTATCATGCTAGGATTAGCAGGAAAAAGCAAAAAATTTCAGAATTGCACCTTGCAATGTGGAGATATTACTGTTTGTGCATTTACAATATTCATTGATTTTTGCCATTGAAAAACATCATGTTATTCATATACCAGAAATGTTTGAAGCTACTGACTGAATGAAAGGAGCTGGCATCTCACTCTCTTTGAATCTTCTTTATCATGCTAGGATTAGCAGGAAAAAGCAAAAAATTTCAGAATTGCACCTTGCAATGTGGAGATATTACTGTTTGTGCATTTACAATATTCATTGATTTTTGCCATTGAAAAACGTCCAGAAATGTTTGAAGCTACTGACTGAATGAAAGGAGCTGGCATCTCACTCTCTTTGAATCTTCTTTATCATGCTAGGATTAGCAGGAAAAAGCAAAAAATTTCAGAATTGCACCTTGCAATGTGGAGATATTACTGTTTGTGCATTTACAATATTCATTGATTTTTGCCATTGAAAAACATCATGTTATTCATATACCAGAAATGTTTGAAGCTACTGACTGAATGAAAGGAGCTGGCATCTCACTCTCTTTGAATCTTCTTTATCATGCTAGGATTAGCAGGAAAAAGCAAAAAATTTCAGAATTGCACCTTGCAATGTGGAGATATTACTGTTTGTGCATTTACAATATTCATTGATTTTTGCCATTGAAAAACATCATGTTATTCATATACCAGAAATGTTTGAAGCTACTGACTGAATGAAAGGAGCTGGCATCTCACTCTCTTTGAATCTTCTTTATCATGCTAGGATTAGCTGGAAAAAGCAAAAAATTTCAGAATTGCACCTTGCAATGTGGAGATATTTCTGTTTGTGCATTTACAAAATTCATTGATTTTTGCCATTGAAAAACATCATGTTATTCATATACCAGAAAGGTTTGAAGCTACTGACTGAATGAAACGAGCTGGCATCTCACTCTCTTTGAATCTTCTTTATCATGCTAGGATTAGCAGGAAAAAGCAAAAAATTTCAGAATTGCACCTTGCAATGTGGAGATATTACTGTTTGAGCATTTACAATATTCATTGATTTTTGCCATTGAAAAACGTCCAGAAATGTTTGAAGCTACTGACTGAATGAAAGGAGCTGGCATCTCACTCTCTTTGAATCTTCTTTATCATGCTAGGATTAGCAGGAAAAAGCAAAAAATTTCAGAATTGCACCTTGCAATGTGGAGATATTACTGTTTGTGCATTTACAATATTCATTGATTTTTGCCATTGAAAAACGTCCAGAAATGTTTGAAGCTACTGACTGAATGAAAGGAGCTGGCATCTCACTCTCTTTGAATCTTCTTTATCATGCTAGGATTAGCAGGAAAAAGCAAAAAATTTCAGAATTGCACCTTGCAATGTGGAGATATTACTGTTTGTGCATTTACAATATTCATTGATTTTTGCCATTGAAAAACATCATGTTATTCATATACCAGAAATGTTTGAAGCTACTGACTGAATGAAAGGAGCTGGCATCTCACTTTCTTTGAATCTTCTTTATCATGCTAGGATTAGCAGGAAAAAGCAAAAAATTTCAGAATTGCACCTTGCAATGTGGAGATATTACTGTTTGTGCATTTACAATATTCATTGATTTTTGCCATTGAAAAACGTCCAGAAATGTTTGAAGCTACTGACTGAATGAAAGGAGCTGGCATCTCACTCTCTTTGAATCTTCTTTATCATGCTAGGATTAGCAGGAAAAAGCAAAAAATTTCAGAATTGCACCTTGCAATGTGGAGATATTACTGTTTGTGCATTTACAATATTCATTGATTTTTGTCATTGAAAAACATCATGTTATTCATATACCAGAAATGTTTGAAGCTACTGACTGAATGAAAGGAGCTGGCATCTCAATCTCTTTGAATCTTCTTTATCATGCTAGGATTAGCTGGAAAAAGCAAAAAATTTCAGAATTGCACCTTGCAATGTGGAGATATTACTGTTTGTGCATTTACAATATTCATTGATTTTTGCCATTGAAAAACATCATGTTATTCATATACCAGAAATGTTTGAAGCTACTGAGTGAATGAAAGGAGCTGGCATCTCACTCTCTTTGAATCTTCTTTATCATGCTAGGATTAGCAGGAAAAAGCAAAAAATTTCAGAATTGCACCTTGCAATGTGGAGATATTACTGTTTGTGCATTTACAATATTCATTGATTTTTGCCATTGAAAAACATCCAGAAATGTTTGAAGCTACTGACTGAATGAAAGGAGCTGGCATCTCACTCTCTTTGAATCTTCTTTATCATGCTAGGATTAGCAGGAAAAAGAAAAATAACAGAATTGCACCTTGCAATGTGGAGATATTACTGTTTGTGCATTTACAATATTCATTGATTTTTTGCCATTGAAAAACATCATGTTATTCATATACCAGAAATGTTTGAAGCTACTGACTGAATGAAAGGAGCTGGCATCTCACTCTCTTTGAATCTTCTTTATCATGCTAGGATTAGCAGGAAAAAGCAAAAAATTTCAGAATTGCACCTTGCAATGTGGAGATATTACTGTTTGTGCATTTACAATATTCATTGATTTTTGCCATTGAAAAACGTCCAGAAATGTTTGAAGCTACTGACTGAATGAAACGAGCTGGCATCTCACTCTCTTTGAATCTTCTTTATCATGCTAGGATTAGCAGGAAAAAGCAAAAAATTTCAGAATTGCACCTTGCAATGTGGAGATATTACTGTTTGTGCATTTACAATATTCATTGATTTTTGCCATTGAAAAACGTCCAGAAATGTTTGAAGCTACTGACTGAATGAAAGGAGCTGGCATCTCACTCTCTTTGAATCTTCTTTATCATGCTAGGATTAGCAGGAAAAAGCAAAAAATTTCAGAATTGCACCTTGCAATGTGGAGATATTACTGTTTGTGCATTTACAATATTCATTGATTTTTGCCATTGAAAAACATCATGTTATTCATATACCAGAAATGTTTGAAGCTACTGACTGAATGAAAGGAGCTGGCATCTCACTCTCTTTGAATCTTCTTTATCATGCTAGGATTAGCAGGAAAAAGCAAAAAATTTCAGAATTGCACCTTGCAATGTGGAGATATTACTGTTTGTGCATTTACAATATTCATTGATTTTTGCCATTGAAAAACGTCCAGAAATGTTTGAAGCTACTGACTGAATGAAAGGAGCTGGCATCTCACTCTCTTTGAATCTTCTTTATCATGCTAGGATTAGCAGGAAAAAGCAAAAATTTTCAGAATTGCACCTTGCAATGTGGAGATATTACTGTTTGTGCATTTACAATATTCATTGATTTTTGACATTGAAAAACATCATGTTATTCATATACCAGAAATGTTTGAAGCTACTGACTGAATGAAAGGAGCTGGCATCTCACTCTCTTTGAATCTTCTTTATCATGCTAGGATTAGCTGGAAAAAGCAAAAAATTTCAGAATTGCACCTTGCAATGTGGAGATATTACTGTTTGTGCATTTACAATATTCATTGATTTTTGCCATTGAAAAACATCATGTTATTCATATACCAGAAATGTTTGAAGCTACTGAGTGAATGAAAGGAGCTGGCATCTCACTCTCTTTGAATCTTCTTTATCATGCTAGGATTAGCAGGAAAAAGCAAAAAATTTCAGAATTGCACCTTGCAATGTGGAGATATTACTGTTTGTGCATTTACAATATTCATTGATTTTTGCCATTGAAAAACGTCCAGAAATGTTTGAAGCTACTGACTGAATGAAAAGAGCTGGCATCTCACTCTCTTTGAATCTTCTTTATCATGCTAGGATTAGCAGGAAAAAGCAAAAAATATCAGAATTGCACCTTGCAATGTGGAGATATTACTGTTTGTGCATTTACAATATTCATTGATTTTTGCCATTGAAAAACGTCCAGAAATGTTTGAAGCTACTGACTGAATGAAAGGAGCTGGCATCTCACTCTCTTTGAATCTTCTTTATCATGCTAGTATTAGCAGGAAAAAGCAAAAAATTTCAGAATTGCACCTTGCAATGTGGAGATATTACTGTTTGTGCATTTACAATATTCATTGATTTTTGCCATTGAAAAACGTCCAGAAATGTTTGAAGCTACTGACTGAATGAAAGGAGCTGGCATCTCACTCTCTTTGAATCTTCTTTATCATGCTAGGATTAGCAGGAAAAAGCAAAAAATTTCAGAATTGCACCTTGCAATGTGGAGATATTACTGTTTGTGAATTTACAATATTCATTGATTTTTGCCATTGAAAAACATCTTGTTATTCATATACCAGAAATGTTTGAAGCTACTGACTGAATGAAAGGAGCTGGCATCTCACTCTCTTTGAATCTTCTTTATCATGCTAGGATTAGTAGGAAAAAGCAAAAAATTTCAGAATTGCACCTTGCAATGTGGAGATATTACTGTTTGTGCATTTACAATATTCATTGATTTTTGCCATTGAAAAACGTCCAGAAATGTTTGAAGCTACTGACTGAATGAAAGGAGCTGGCATCTCACTCTCTTTGAATCTTCTTTATCATGCTAGGATTAGCAGGAAAAAGCAAAAAATTTCAGAATTGCACCTTGCAATGTGGAGATATTACTGTTTGTGAATTTACAATATTCATTGATTTTTGCCATTGAAAAACATCTTGTTATTCATATACCAGAAATGTTTGAAGCTACTGACTGAATGAAAGGAGCTGGCATCTCACTCTCTTTGAATCTTCTTTATCATGCTAGGATTAGCAGGAAAAAGCAAAAAATTTCAGAATTGCACCTTGCAATGTGGAGATATTACTGTTTGTGCATTTACAATATTCATTGATTTTTGCCATTGAAAAACGTCCAGAAATGTTTGAAGCTACTGACTGAATGAAAGGAGCTGGCATCTCACTCTCTTTCAATCTTCTTTATCATGCTAGGATTAGCAGGAAAAAGCAAAAAATTTCAGAATTGCACCTTGCAATGTGGAGATATTACTGTTTGTGCATTTACAATATTCATTGATTTTTGCCATTGAAAAACATCATGTTATTCATATACCAGAAATGTTTGAAGCTACTGACTGAATGAAAGGAGCTGGCATCTCACTCTCTTTGAATCTTCTTTATCATGCTAGGATTAGCAGGAAAAAGCAAAATATTTCAGAATTGCACCTTGCAATGTGGAGATATTACTGTTTGTGCATTTACAATATTCATTGATTTTTGCCATTGAAAAACGTCCAGAAATGTTTGAAGCTACTGACTGAATGAAAGGAGCTGGCATCTCACTCTCTTTGAATCTTCTTTATCATGCTAGGATTAGCAGGAAAAAGCAAAAAATTTCAGAATTGCACCTTGCAATGTGGAGATATTACTGTTTGTGCATTTACAATATTCATTGATTTTTGCCATTGAAAAATATCATGTTATTCATATACCAGAAATGTTTGAAGCTACTGACTGAATGAAAGGAGCTGGCATCTCACTCTCTTTGAATCTTCTTTATCATGCTAGGATTAGCAGGAAAAAGCAAAAAATTTCAGAATTGCACCTTGCAATGTGGAGATATTACTGTTTGTGCATTTACAATATTCATTGATTTTTGCCATTGAAAAATATCATGTTATTCATATACCAGAAATGTTTGAAGCTACTGACTGAATGAAAGGAGCTGGCATCTCACTCTCTTTGAATCTTCTTTATCGTGCTAGGATTAGCAGGAAAAAGCAAAAAATTTCAGAATTGCACCTTGCAATGTGGAGATATTACTGTTTGTGCATTTACAATATTCATTGATTTTTGCCATTGAAAAACGTCCAGAAATGTTTGAAGCTACTGACTGAATGAAAGGAGCTGGCATCTCACTCTCTTTGAATCTTCTTTATCATGCTAGGATTAGCAGTAAAAAGCAAAAATTTCAGAATTGCACCTTGCAATGTGGAGATATTACTGTTTGTGCATTTACAATATTCATTGATTTTTGCCATTGAAAAACGTCCAGAAATGTTTGAAGCTACTGACTGAATGAAAGGAGCTGGCATCTCACTCTCTTTGAATCTTCTTTATCATGCTAGGATTAGCAGGAAAAAGCAAAAAATTTCAGAATTGCACCTTGCAATGTGGAGATATTACTGTTTGTGCATTTACAATATTCATTGATTTTTGCCATTGAAAAACATCATGTTATTCATATACCAGAAATGTTTGAAGCTACTGACTGAATGAAAGGAGCTGGCATCTCAATCTCTTTGAATCTTCTTTATCATGCTAGGATTAGCTGGAAAAAGCAAAAAATTTCAGAATTGCACCTTGCAATGTGGAGATATTACTGTTTGTGCATTTACAATATTCATTGATTTTTGCCATTGAAAAACATCATGTTATTCATATACCAGAAATGTTTGAAGCTACTGAGTGAATGAAAGGAGCTGGCATCTCACTCTCTTTGAATCTTCTTTATCATGCTAGGATTAGCAGGAAAAAGCAAAAAATTTCAGAATTGCACCTTGCAATGTGGAGATATTACTGTTTTTGCATTTACAATATTCATTGATTTTTGCCATTGAAAAACATCCAGAAATGTTTGAAGCTACTGACTGAATGAAAGGAGCTGGCATCTCACTCTCTTTGAATCTTCTTTATCATGCTAGGATTAGCAGGAAAAAGAAAAATAACAGAATTGCACCTTGCAATGTGGAGATATTACTGTTTGTGCATTTACAATATTCATTGATTTTTTGCCATTGAAAAACATCATGTTATTCATATACCAGAAATGTTTGAAGCTACTGACTGAATGAAAGGAGCTGGCATCTCACTCTCTTTGAATCTTCTTTATCATGCTAGGATTAGCAGGAAAAAGCAAAAAATTTCAGAATTGCACCTTGCAATGTGGAGATATTACTGTTTGTGCATTTACAATATTCATTGATTTTTGCCATTGAAAAACGTCCAGAAATGTTTGAAGCTACTGACTGAATGAAACGAGCTGGCATCTCACTCTCTTTGAATCTTCTTTATCATGCTAGGATTAGCAGGAAAAAGCAAAAAATTTCAGAATTGCACCTTGCAATGTGGAGATATTACTGTTTGTGCATTTACAATATTCATTGATTTTTGCCATTGAAAAACGTCCAGAAATGTTTGAAGCTACTGACTGAATGAAAGGAGCTGGCATCTCACTCTCTTTGAATCTTCTTTATCATGCTAGGATTAGCAGGAAAAAGCAAAAAATTTCAGAATTGCACCTTGCAATGTGGAGATATTACTGTTTGTGCATTTACAATATTCATTGATTTTTGCCATTGAAAAACATCATGTTATTCATATACCAGAAATGTTTGAAGCTACTGACTGAATGAAAGGAGCTGGCATCTCACTCTCTTTGAATCTTCTTTATCATGCTAGGATTAGCAGGAAAAAGCAAAAAATTTCAGAATTGCACCTTGCAATGTGGAGATATTACTGTTTGTGCATTTACAATATTCATTGATTTTTGCCATTGAAAAACGTCCAGAAATGTTTGAAGCTACTGACTGAATGAAACGAGCTGGCATCTCACTCTCTTTGAATCTTCTTTATCATGCTAGGATTAGCAGGAAAAAGCAAAAAATTTCAGAATTGCACCTTGCAATGTGGAGATATTACTGTTTGTGCATTTACAATATTCATTGATTTTTGCCATTGAAAAACGTCCAGAAATGTTTGAAGCTACTGACTGAATGAAAGGAGCTGGCATCTCACTCTCTTTGAATCTTCTTTATCATGCTAGGATTAGCAGGAAAAAGCAAAAAATTTCAGAATTGCACCTTGCAATGTGGAGATATTACTGTTTGTGCATTTACAATATTCATTGATTTTTGCCATTGAAAAACATCATGTTATTCATATACCAGAAATGTTTGAAGCTACTGACTGAATGAAAGGAGCTGGCATCTCACTCTCTTTGAATCTTCTTTATCATGCTAGGATTAGCAGGAAAAAGCAAAAAATTTCAGAATTGCACCTTGCAATGTGGAGATATTACTGTTTGTGCATTTACAATATTCATTGATTTTTGCCATTGAAAAACGTCCAGAAATGTTTGAAGCTACTGACTGAATGAAAGGAGCTGGCATCTCACTCTCTTTCAATCTTCTTTATCATGCTAGGATTAGCAGGAAAAAGCAAAAAATTTCAGAATTGCACCTTGCAATGTGGAGATATTACTGTTTGTGCATTTACAATATTCATTGATTTTTGCCATTGAAAAACATCATGTTATTCATATACCAGAAATGTTTGAAGCTACTGACTGAATGAAAGGAGCTGGCATCTCACTCTCTTTGAATCTTCTTTATCATGCTAGGATTAGCAGGAAAAAGCAAAATATTTCAGAATTGCACCTTGCAATGTGGAGATATTACTGTTTGTGCATTTACAATATTCATTGATTTTTGCCATTGAAAAACGTCCAGAAATGTTTGAAGCTACTGACTGAATGAAAGGAGCTGGCATCTCACTCTCTTTGAATCTTCTTTATCATGCTAGGATTAGCAGGAAAAAGCAAAAAATTTCAGAATTGCACCTTGCAATGTGGAGATATTACTGTTTGTGCATTTACAATATTCATTGATTTTTGCCATTGAAAAATATCATGTTATTCATATACCAGAAATGTTTGAAGCTACTGACTGAATGAAAGGAGCTGGCATCTCACTCTCTTTGAATCTTCTTTATCATGCTAGGATTAGCAGGAAAAAGCAAAAAATTTCAGAATTGCACCTTGCAATGTGGAGATATTACTGTTTGTGCATTTACAATATTCATTGATTTTTGCCATTGAAAAACATCATGTTATTCATATACCAGAAATGTTTGAAGCTACTGACTGAATGAAAGGAGCTGGCATCTCACTCTCTTTGAATCTTCTTTATCGTGCTAGGATTAGCAGGAAAAAGCAAAAAATTTCAGAATTGCACCTTGCAATGTGGAGATATTACTGTTTGTGCATTTACAATATTCATTGATTTTTGCCATTGAAAAACGTCCAGAAATGTTTGAAGCTACTGACTGAATGAAAGGAGCTGGCATCTCACTCTCTTTGAATCTTCTTTATCATGCTAGGATTAGCAGTAAAAAGCAAAAATTTCAGAATTGCACCTTGCAATGTGGAGATATTACTGTTTGTGCATTTACAATATTCATTGATTTTTGCCATTGAAAAACGTCCAGAAATGTTTGAAGCTACTGACTGAATGAAAGGAGCTGGCATCTCACTCTCTTTGAATCTTCTTTATCATGCTAGGATTAGCAGGAAAAAGCAAAAAATTTCAGAATTGCACCTTGCAATGTGGAGATATTACTGTTTGTGCATTTACAATATTCATTGATTTTTGCCATTGAAAAACATCATGTTATTCATATACCAGAAATGTTTGAAGCTACTGACTGAATGAAAGGAGCTGGCATCTCAATCTCTTTGAATCTTCTTTATCATGCTAGGATTAGCTGGAAAAAGCAAAAAATTTCAGAATTGCACCTTGCAATGTGGAGATATTACTGTTTGTGCATTTACAATATTCATTGATTTTTGCCATTGAAAAACATCATGTTATTCATATACCAGAAATGTTTGAAGCTACTGAGTGAATGAAAGGAGCTGGCATCTCACTCTCTTTGAATCTTCTTTATCATGCTAGGATTAGCAGGAAAAAGCAAAAAATTTCAGAATTGCACCTTGCAATGTGGAGATATTACTGTTTTTGCATTTACAATATTCATTGATTTTTGCCATTGAAAAACATCCAGAAATGTTTGAAGCTACTGACTGAATGAAAGGAGCTGGCATCTCACTCTCTTTGAATCTTCTTTATCATGCTAGGATTAGCAGGAAAAAGAAAAATAACAGAATTGCACCTTGCAATGTGGAGATATTACTGTTTGTGCATTTACAATATTCATTGATTTTTTGCCATTGAAAAACATCATGTTATTCATATACCAGAAATGTTTGAAGCTACTGACTGAATGAAAGGAGCTGGCATCTCACTCTCTTTGAATCTTCTTTATCATGCTAGGATTAGCAGGAAAAAGCAAAAAATTTCAGAATTGCACCTTGCAATGTGGAGATATTACTGTTTGTGCATTTACAATATTCATTGATTTTTGCCATTGAAAAACGTCCAGAAATGTTTGAAGCTACTGACTGAATGAAACGAGCTGGCATCTCACTCTCTTTGAATCTTCTTTATCATGCTAGGATTAGCAGGAAAAAGCAAAATATTTCAGAATTGCACCTTGCAATGTGGAGATATTACTGTTTGTGCATTTACAATATTCATTGATTTTTGCCATTGAAAAACGTCCAGAAATGTTTGAAGCTACTGACTGAATGAAAGGAGCTGGCATCTCACTCTCTTTGAATCTTCTTTATCATGCTAGGATTAGCAGGAAAAAGCAAAAAATTTCAGAATTGCACCTTGCAATGTGGAGATATTACTGTTTGTGCATTTACAATATTCATTGATTTTTGCCATTGAAAAATATCATGTTATTCATATACCAGAAATGTTTGAAGCTACTGACTGAATGAAAGGAGCTGGCATCTCACTCTCTTTGAATCTTCTTTATCATGCTAGGATTAGCAGGAAAAAGCAAAAAATTTCAGAATTGCACCTTGCAATGTGGAGATATTACTGTTTGTGCATTTACAATATTCATTGATTTTTGCCATTGAAAAACATCATGTTATTCATATACCAGAAATGTTTGAAGCTACTGACTGAATGAAAGGAGCTGGCATCTCACTCTCTTTGAATCTTCTTTATCGTGCTAGGATTAGCAGGAAAAAGCAAAAAATTTCAGAATTGCACCTTGCAATGTGGAGATATTACTGTTTGTGCATTTACAATATTCATTGATTTTTGCCATTGAAAAACGTCCAGAAATGTTTGAAGCTACTGACTGAATGAAAGGAGCTGGCATCTCACTCTCTTTGAATCTTCTTTATCATGCTAGGATTAGCAGTAAAAAGCAAAAATTTCAGAATTGCACCTTGCAATGTGGAGATATTACTGTTTGTGCATTTACAATATTCATTGATTTTTGCCATTGAAAAACGTCCAGAAATGTTTGAAGCTACTGACTGAATGAAAGGAGCTGGCATCTCACTCTCTTTGAATCTTCTTTATCATGCTAGGATTAGCAGGAAAAAGCAAAAAATTTCAGAATTGCACCTTGCAATGTGGAGATATTACTGTTTGTGCATTTACAATATTCATTGATTTTTGCCATTGAAAAACATCATGTTATTCATATACCAGAAATGTTTGAAGCTACTGACTGAATGAAAGGAGCTGGCATCTCAATCTCTTTGAATCTTCTTTATCATGCTAGGATTAGCTGGAAAAAGCAAAAAATTTCAGAATTGCACCTTGCAATGTGGAGATATTACTGTTTGTGCATTTACAATATTCATTGATTTTTGCCATTGAAAAACATCATGTTATTCATATACCAGAAATGTTTGAAGCTACTGAGTGAATGAAAGGAGCTGGCATCTCACTCTCTTTGAATCTTCTTTATCATGCTAGGATTAGCAGGAAAAAGCAAAAAATTTCAGAATTGCACCTTGCAATGTGGAGATATTACTGTTTTTGCATTTACAATATTCATTGATTTTTGCCATTGAAAAACATCCAGAAATGTTTGAAGCTACTGACTGAATGAAAGGAGCTGGCATCTCACTCTCTTTGAATCTTCTTTATCATGCTAGGATTAGCAGGAAAAAGAAAAATAACAGAATTGCACCTTGCAATGTGGAGATATTACTGTTTGTGCATTTACAATATTCATTGATTTTTTGCCATTGAAAAACATCATGTTATTCATATACCAGAAATGTTTGAAGCTACTGACTGAATGAAAGGAGCTGGCATCTCACTCTCTTTGAATCTTCTTTATCATGCTAGGATTAGCAGGAAAAAGCAAAAAATTTCAGAATTGCACCTTGCAATGTGGAGATATTACTGTTTGTGCATTTACAATATTCATTGATTTTTGCCATTGAAAAACGTCCAGAAATGTTTGAAGCTACTGACTGAATGAAACGAGCTGGCATCTCACTCTCTTTGAATCTTCTTTATCATGCTAGGATTAGCAGGAAAAAGCAAAAAATTTCAGAATTGCACCTTGCAATGTGGAGATATTACTGTTTGTGCATTTACAATATTCATTGATTTTTGCCATTGAAAAACGTCCAGAAATGTTTGAAGCTACTGACTGAATGAAAGGAGCTGGCATCTCACTCTCTTTGAATCTTCTTTATCATGCTAGGATTAGCAGGAAAAAGCAAAAAATTTCAGAATTGCACCTTGCAATGTGGAGATATTACTGTTTGTGCATTTACAATATTCATTGATTTTTGCCATTGAAAAACATCATGTTATTCATATACCAGAAATGTTTGAAGCTACTGACTGAATGAAAGGAGCTGGCATCTCACTCTCTTTGAATCTTCTTTATCATGCTAGGATTAGCAGGAAAAAGCAAAAAATTTCAGAATTGCACCTTGCAATGTGGAGATATTACTGTTTGTGCATTTACAATATTCATTGATTTTTGCCATTGAAAAACGTCCAGAAATGTTTGAAGCTACTGACTGAATGAAACGAGCTGGCATCTCACTCTCTTTGAATCTTCTTTATCATGCTAGGATTAGCAGGAAAAAGCAAAAAATTTCAGAATTGCACCTTGCAATGTGGAGATATTACTGTTTGTGCATTTACAATATTCATTGATTTTTGCCATTGAAAAACGTCCAGAAATGTTTGAAGCTACTGACTGAATGAAAGGAGCTGGCATCTCACTCTCTTTGAATCTTCTTTATCATGCTAGGATTAGCAGGAAAAAGCAAAAAATTTCAGAATTGCACCTTGCAATGTGGAGATATTACTGTTTGTGCATTTACAATATTCATTGATTTTTGCCATTGAAAAACATCATGTTATTCATATACCAGAAATGTTTGAAGCTACTGACTGAATGAAAGGAGCTGGCATCTCACTCTCTTTGAATCTTCTTTATCATGCTAGGATTAGCAGGAAAAAGCAAAAAATTTCAGAATTGCACCTTGCAATGTGGAGATATTACTGTTTGTGCATTTACAATATTCATTGATTTTTGCCATTGAAAAACGTCCAGAAATGTTTGAAGCTACTGACTGAATGAAAGGAGCTGGCATCTCACTCTCTTTCAATCTTCTTTATCATGCTAGGATTAGCAGGAAAAAGCAAAAAATTTCAGAATTGCACCTTGCAATGTGGAGATATTACTGTTTGTGCATTTACAATATTCATTGATTTTTGCCATTGAAAAACATCATGTTATTCATATACCAGAAATGTTTGAAGCTACTGACTGAATGAAAGGAGCTGGCATCTCACTCTCTTTGAATCTTCTTTATCATGCTAGGATTAGCAGGAAAAAGCAAAATATTTCAGAATTGCACCTTGCAATGTGGAGATATTACTGTTTGTGCATTTACAATATTCATTGATTTTTGCCATTGAAAAACGTCCAGAAATGTTTGAAGCTACTGACTGAATGAAAGGAGCTGGCATCTCACTCTCTTTGAATCTTCTTTATCATGCTAGGATTAGCAGGAAAAAGCAAAAAATTTCAGAATTGCACCTTGCAATGTGGAGATATTACTGTTTGTGCATTTACAATATTCATTGATTTTTGCCATTGAAAAATATCATGTTATTCATATACCAGAAATGTTTGAAGCTACTGACTGAATGAAAGGAGCTGGCATCTCACTCTCTTTGAATCTTCTTTATCATGCTAGGATTAGCAGGAAAAAGCAAAAAATTTCAGAATTGCACCTTGCAATGTGGAGATATTACTGTTTGTGCATTTACAATATTCATTGATTTTTGCCATTGAAAAACATCATGTTATTCATATACCAGAAATGTTTGAAGCTACTGACTGAATGAAAGGAGCTGGCATCTCACTCTCTTTGAATCTTCTTTATCGTGCTAGGATTAGCAGGAAAAAGCAAAAAATTTCAGAATTGCACCTTGCAATGTGGAGATATTACTGTTTGTGCATTTACAATATTCATTGATTTTTGCCATTGAAAAACGTCCAGAAATGTTTGAAGCTACTGACTGAATGAAAGGAGCTGGCATCTCACTCTCTTTGAATCTTCTTTATCATGCTAGGATTAGCAGTAAAAAGCAAAAATTTCAGAATTGCACCTTGCAATGTGGAGATATTACTGTTTGTGCATTTACAATATTCATTGATTTTTGCCATTGAAAAACGTCCAGAAATGTTTGAAGCTACTGACTGAATGAAAGGAGCTGGCATCTCACTCTCTTTGAATCTTCTTTATCATGCTAGGATTAGCAGGAAAAAGCAAAAAATTTCAGAATTGCACCTTGCAATGTGGAGATATTACTGTTTGTGCATTTACAATATTCATTGATTTTTGCCATTGAAAAACATCATGTTATTCATATACCAGAAATGTTTGAAGCTACTGACTGAATGAAAGGAGCTGGCATCTCAATCTCTTTGAATCTTCTTTATCATGCTAGGATTAGCTGGAAAAAGCAAAAAATTTCAGAATTGCACCTTGCAATGTGGAGATATTACTGTTTGTGCATTTACAATATTCATTGATTTTTGCCATTGAAAAACATCATGTTATTCATATACCAGAAATGTTTGAAGCTACTGAGTGAATGAAAGGAGCTGGCATCTCACTCTCTTTGAATCTTCTTTATCATGCTAGGATTAGCAGGAAAAAGCAAAAAATTTCAGAATTGCACCTTGCAATGTGGAGATATTACTGTTTTTGCATTTACAATATTCATTGATTTTTGCCATTGAAAAACATCCAGAAATGTTTGAAGCTACTGACTGAATGAAAGGAGCTGGCATCTCACTCTCTTTGAATCTTCTTTATCATGCTAGGATTAGCAGGAAAAAGAAAAATAACAGAATTGCACCTTGCAATGTGGAGATATTACTGTTTGTGCATTTACAATATTCATTGATTTTTTGCCATTGAAAAACATCATGTTATTCATATACCAGAAATGTTTGAAGCTACTGACTGAATGAAAGGAGCTGGCATCTCACTCTCTTTGAATCTTCTTTATCATGCTAGGATTAGCAGGAAAAAGCAAAAAATTTCAGAATTGCACCTTGCAATGTGGAGATATTACTGTTTGTGCATTTACAATATTCATTGATTTTTGCCATTGAAAAACGTCCAGAAATGTTTGAAGCTACTGACTGAATGAAACGAGCTGGCATCTCACTCTCTTTGAATCTTCTTTATCATGCTAGGATTAGCAGGAAAAAGCAAAAAATTTCAGAATTGCACCTTGCAATGTGGAGATATTACTGTTTGTGCATTTACAATATTCATTGATTTTTGCCATTGAAAAACGTCCAGAAATGTTTGAAGCTACTGACTGAATGAAAGGAGCTGGCATCTCACTCTCTTTGAATCTTCTTTATCATGCTAGGATTAGCAGGAAAAAGCAAAAAATTTCAGAATTGCACCTTGCAATGTGGAGATATTACTGTTTGTGCATTTACAATATTCATTGATTTTTGCCATTGAAAAACATCATGTTATTCATATACCAGAAATGTTTGAAGCTACTGACTGAATGAAAGGAGCTGGCATCTCACTCTCTTTGAATCTTCTTTATCATGCTAGGATTAGCAGGAAAAAGCAAAAAATTTCAGAATTGCACCTTGCAATGTGGAGATATTACTGTTTGTGCATTTACAATATTCATTGATTTTTGCCATTGAAAAACGTCCAGAAATGTTTGAAGCTACTGACTGAATGAAAGGAGCTGGCATCTCACTCTCTTTGAATCTTCTTTATCATGCTAGGATTAGCAGGAAAAAGCAAAAATTTTCAGAATTGCACCTTGCAATGTGGAGATATTACTGTTTGTGCATTTACAATATTCATTGATTTTTGACATTGAAAAACATCATGTTATTCATATACCAGAAATGTTTGAAGCTACTGACTGAATGAAAGGAGCTGGCATCTCACTCTCTTTGAATCTTCTTTATCATGCTAGGATTAGCTGGAAAAAGCAAAAAATTTCAGAATTGCACCTTGCAATGTGGAGATATTACTGTTTGTGCATTTACAATATTCATTGATTTTTGCCATTGAAAAACATCATGTTATTCATATACCAGAAATGTTTGAAGCTACTGAGTGAATGAAAGGAGCTGGCATCTCACTCTCTTTGAATCTTCTTTATCATGCTAGGATTAGCAGGAAAAAGCAAAAAATTTCAGAATTGCACCTTGCAATGTGGAGATATTACTGTTTGTGCATTTACAATATTCATTGATTTTTGCCATTGAAAAACGTCCAGAAATGTTTGAAGCTACTGACTGAATGAAAGGAGCTGGCATCTCACTCTCTTTGAATCTTCTTTATCATGCTAGGATTAGCAGGAAAAAGAAAAATAACAGAATTGCACCTTGCAATGTGGAGATATTACTGTTTGTGCATTTACAATATTCATTGATTTTTTGCCATTGAAAAACATCATGTTATTCATATACCAGAAATGTTTGAAGCTACTGACTGAATGAAAGGAGCTGGCATCTCACTCTCTTTGAATCTTCTTTATCATGCTAGGATTAGCAGGAAAAAGCAAAAAATTTCAGAATTGCACCTTGCAATGTGGAGATATTACTGTTTGTGCATTTACAATATTCATTGATTTTTGCCATTGAAAAACGTCCAGAAATGTTTGAAGCTACTGACTGAATGAAAAGAGCTGGCATCTCACTCTCTTTGAATCTTCTTTATCATGCTAGGATTAGCAGGAAAAAGCAAAAAATATCAGAATTGCACCTTGCAATGTGGAGATATTACTGTTTGTGCATTTACAATATTCATTGATTTTTGCCATTGAAAAACGTCCAGAAATGTTTGAAGCTACTGACTGAATGAAAGGAGCTGGCATCTCACTCTCTTTGAATCTTCTTTATCATGCTAGTATTAGCAGGAAAAAGCAAAAAATTTCAGAATTGCACCTTGCAATGTGGAGATATTACTGTTTGTGCATTTACAATATTCATTGATTTTTGCCATTGAAAAACGTCCAGAAATGTTTGAAGCTACTGACTGAATGAAAGGAGCTGGCATCTCACTCTCTTTGAATCTTCTTTATCATGCTAGGATTAGCAGGAAAAAGCAAAAAATTTCAGAATTGCACCTTGCAATGTGGAGATATTACTGTTTGTGAATTTACAATATTCATTGATTTTTGCCATTGAAAAACATCTTGTTATTCATATACCAGAAATGTTTGAAGCTACTGACTGAATGAAAGGAGCTGGCATCTCACTCTCTTTGAATCTTCTTTATCATGCTAGGATTAGTAGGAAAAAGCAAAAAATTTCAGAATTGCACCTTGCAATGTGGAGATATTACTGTTTGTGCATTTACAATATTCATTGATTTTTGCCATTGAAAAACGTCCAGAAATGTTTGAAGCTACTGACTGAATGAAAGGAGCTGGCATCTCACTCTCTTTGAATCTTCTTTATCATGCTAGGATTAGCAGGAAAAAGCAAAAAATTTCAGAATTGCACCTTGCAATGTGGAGATATTACTGTTTGTGAATTTACAATATTCATTGATTTTTGCCATTGAAAAACATCTTGTTATTCATATACCAGAAATGTTTGAAGCTACTGACTGAATGAAAGGAGCTGGCATCTCACTCTCTTTGAATATTCTTTATCATGCTAGGATTAGCAGGAAAAAGCAAAAAATTTCAGAATTGCACCTTGCAATGTGGAGATATTACTGTTTGTGCATTTACAATATTCATTGATTTTTGCCATTGAAAAACGTCCAGAAATGTTTGAAGCTACTGACTGAATGAAAGGAGCTGGCATCTCACTCTCTTTCAATCTTCTTTATCATGCTAGGATTAGCAGGAAAAAGCAAAAAATTTCAGAATTGCACCTTGCAATGTGGAGATATTACTGTTTGTGCATTTACAATATTCATTGATTTTTGCCATTGAAAAACATCATGTTATTCATATACCAGAAATGTTTGAAGCTACTGACTGAATGAAAGGAGCTGGCATCTCACTCTCTTTGAATCTTCTTTATCATGCTAGGATTAGCAGGAAAAAGCAAAATATTTCAGAATTGCACCTTGCAATGTGGAGATATTACTGTTTGTGCATTTACAATATTCATTGATTTTTGCCATTGAAAAACGTCCAGAAATGTTTGAAGCTACTGACTGAATGAAAGGAGCTGGCATCTCACTCTCTTTGAATCTTCTTTATCATGCTAGGATTAGCAGGAAAAAGCAAAAAATTTCAGAATTGCACCTTGCAATGTGGAGATATTACTGTTTGTGCATTTACAATATTCATTGATTTTTGCCATTGAAAAATATCATGTTATTCATATACCAGAAATGTTTGAAGCTACTGACTGAATGAAAGGAGCTGGCATCTCACTCTCTTTGAATCTTCTTTATCATGCTAGGATTAGCAGGAAAAAGCAAAAAATTTCAGAATTGCACCTTGCAATGTGGAGATATTACTGTTTGTGCATTTACAATATTCATTGATTTTTGCCATTGAAAAACATCATGTTATTCATATACCAGAAATGTTTGAAGCTACTGACTGAATGAAAGGAGCTGGCATCTCACTCTCTTTGAATCTTCTTTATCGTGCTAGGATTAGCAGGAAAAAGCAAAAAATTTCAGAATTGCACCTTGCAATGTGGAGATATTACTGTTTGTGCATTTACAATATTCATTGATTTTTGCCATTGAAAAACGTCCAGAAATGTTTGAAGCTACTGACTGAATGAAAGGAGCTGGCATCTCACTCTCTTTGAATCTTCTTTATCATGCTAGGATTAGCAGTAAAAAGCAAAAATTTCAGAATTGCACCTTGCAATGTGGAGATATTACTGTTTGTGCATTTACAATATTCATTGATTTTTGCCATTGAAAAACATCATGTTATTCATATACCAGAAATGTTTGAAGCTACTGACTGAATGAAAGGAGCTGGCATCTCACTCTCTTTGAATCTTCTTTATCATGCTAGGATTAGCAGGAAAAAGCAAAAAATTTCAGAATTGCACCTTGCAATGTGGAGATATTACTGTTTGTGCATTTACAATATTCATTGATTTTTGCCATTGAAAATCGTCCAGAAATGTTTGAAGCTACTGACTGAATGAAAGGAGCTGGCATCTCACTCTCTTTGAATCTTCTTTATCATGCTAGGATTAGCAGGAAAAAGCAAAAAATTTCAGAATTGCACCTTGCAATGTGGAGATATTACTGTTTGTGCATTTACAATATTCATTGATTTTTGCCATTGAAAATCGTCCAGAAATGTTTGAAGCTACTGACTGAATGAAAGGAGCTGGCATCTCACTCTCTTTGAATCTTCTTTATCATGCTAGGATTAGCAGGAAAAAGCAAAAAATTTCAGAATTGCACCTTGCAATGTGGAGATATTACTGTTTGTGCATTTACAATATTCATTGATTTTTGCCATTGAAAAACATCATGTTATTCATATACCAGAAATGTTTGAAGCTACTGACTGAATGAAAGGAGCTGGCATCTCACTCTCTTTGAATCTTGTTTATCATGCTAGGATTAGCAGGAAAAAGCAAAAAATTTCAGAATTGCACCTTGCAATGTGGAGATATTACTGTTTGTGCATTTACAATATTCATTGATTTTTGCCATTGAAAAACGTCCAGAAATGTTTGAAGCTACTGACTGAATGAAAGGAGCTGGCATCTCACTCTCTTTAAATCTTCTTTTTCATGCTAGGATTAGCAGGAAAAAGCAAAAAATTTCAGAATTGCACCTTGCAATGTGGAGATATTACTGTTTGTGCATTTACAATATTCATTGATTTTTGCCATTGTAAAACATCATGTTATTCATATACCAGAAATGTTTGAAGCTACTGACTGAATGAAAGGAGCTGGCATCTCACTCTCTTTGAATCTTCTTTATCATGCTAGGATTAGCAGTAAAAAGCAAAAAATTTCAGAATTGCACCTTGCAATGTGGAGATATTACTGTTTGTGCATTTACAATATTCATTGATTTTTGCCATTGAAAAACGTCCAGAAATGTTTGAAGCTACTGACTGAATGAAAGGAGCTGGCATCTCACTCTCTTTGAATCTTCTTTATCGTGCTAGGATTAGCAGGAAAAAGCAAAAAATTTCAGAATTGCACCTTGCAATGTGGAGATATTACTGTTTGTGCATTTACAATATTCATTGATTTTTGCCATTGAAAAACATCATGTTATTCATATACCAGAAATGTTTGAAGCTACTGACTGAATGAAAGGAGCTGGCATCTCACTCTCTTTGAATCTTCTTTATCATGCTAGGATTAGCAGGAAAAAGCAAAAAATTTCAGAATTGCACCTTGCAATGTGGAGATATTACTGTTTGTGCATTTACAATATTCATTGATTTTTGCCATTGAAAAACGTCCAGAAATGTTTGAAGCTACTGACTGAATGAAAGGAGCTGGCATCTCACTCTCTTTAAATCTTCTTTTTCATGCTAGGATTAGCAGGAAAAAGCAAAAAATTTCAGAATTCCACCTTGCAATGTGGAGATATTACTGTTTGTGCATTTACAATATTCATTGATTTTTGCCATTGTAAAACATCATGTTATTCATATACCAGAAATGTTTGAAGCTACTGACTGAATGAAAGGAGCTGGCATCTCACTCTCTTTGAATCTTCTTTATAATGCTAGGATTAGCAGGAAAAAGCAAAAAATTTCAGAATTGCACCTTGCAATGTGGAGATATTACTGTTTGTTCATTTACAATATTCATTGATTTTTGCCATTGAAAATTATCATGTTATTCATATACCAGAAATGTTTGAAGCTACTGACTGAATGAAAGGAGCTGGCATCTCACTCTCTTTGAATCTTCTTTATCATGCTAGGATTAGCAGGAAAAAGCAAAAAATTTCAGAATTGCACCTTGCAATGTGGAGATATTACTGTTTGTGCATTTACAATATTCATTGATTTTTGCCATTGAAAAACGTCCAGAAATGTTTGAAGCTACTGACTGAATGAAAGGAGCTGGCATCTCACTCTCTTTGAATCTTCTTTATCATGCTAGGATTAGCAGTAAAAAGCAAAAAATTTCAGAATTGCACCTTGCAATGTGGAGATATTACTGTTTGTGCATTTACAATATTCATTGATTTTTGCCATTGAAAAACATCATGTTATTCATATACCAGAAATGTTTGAAGCTACTGACTGAATGAAAGGAGCTGGCATCTCACTCTCTTTGAATCTTCTTTATCATGCTAGGATTAGCAGGAAAAAGCAAAAAATTTCAGAATTGCACCTTGCAATGTGGAGATATTACTGTTTGTGCATTTACAATATTCATTGATTTTTGCCATTGAAAAACGTCCAGAAATGTTTGAAGCTACTGACTGAATGAAAGGAGCTGGCATCTCACTCTCTTTGAATCTTCTTTATCATGCTAGGATTAGCAGGAAAAAGCAAAAAATTTCAGAATTGCACCTTGCAATGTGGAGATATTACTGTTTGTGCATTTACAATATTCATTGATTTTTGCCATTGAAAATCGTCCAGAAATGTTTGAAGCTACTGACTGAATGAAAGGAGCTGGCATCTCACTCTCTTTGAATCTTCTTTATCATGCTAGGATTAGCAGGAAAAAGCAAAAAATTTCAGAATTGCACCTTGCAATGTGGAGATATTACTGTTTGTGCATTTACAATATTCATTGATTTTTGCCATTGAAAAACATCATGTTATTCATATACCAGAAATGTTTGAAGCTACTGACTGAATGAAAGGAGCTGGCATCTCACTCTCTTTGAATCTTGTTTATCATGCTAGGATTAGCAGGAAAAAGCAAAAAATTTCAGAATTGCACCTTGCAATGTGGAGATATTACTGTTTGTGCATTTACAATATTCATTGATTTTTGCCATTGAAAAACGTCCAGAAATGTTTGAAGCTACTGACTGAATGAAAGGAGCTGGCATCTCACTCTCTTTAAATCTTCTTTTTCATGCTAGGATTAGCAGGAAAAAGCAAAAAATTTCAGAATTGCACCTTGCAATGTGGAGATATTACTGTTTGTGCATTTACAATATTCATTGATTTTTGCCATTGTAAAACATCATGTTATTCATATACCAGAAATGTTTGAAGCTACTGACTGAATGAAAGGAGCTGGCATCTCACTCTCTTTGAATCTTCTTTATCATGCTAGGATTAGCAGTAAAAAGCAAAAAATTTCAGAATTGCACCTTGCAATGTGGAGATATTACTGTTTGTGCATTTACAATATTCATTGATTTTTGCCATTGAAAAACGTCCAGAAATGTTTGAAGCTACTGACTGAATGAAAGGAGCTGGCATCTCACTCTCTTTGAATCTTCTTTATCATGCTAGGATTAGCAGGAAAAAGCAAAAAATTTCAGAATTGCACCTTGCAATGTGGAGATATTACTGTTTGTGCATTTACAATATTCATTGATTTTTGCCATTGAAAAACATCATGTTATTCATATACCAGAAATGTTTGAAGCTACTGACTGAATGAAAGGAGCTGGCATCTCACTCTCTTTGAATCTTCTTTCTCATGCTAGGATTAGCAGGAAAAAGCAAAAAATTTCAGAATTGCACCTTGCAATGTGGAGATATTACTGTTTGTGCATTTACAATATTCATTGATTTTTGCCATTGAAAAACGTCCAGAAATGTTTGAAGCTACTGACTGAATGAAAGGAGCTGGCATCTCACTCTCTTTAAATCTTCTTTTTCATGCTAGGATTAGCAGGAAAAAGCAAAAAATTTCAGAATTGCACCTTGCAATGTGGAGATATTACTGTTTGTGCATTTACAATATTCATTGATTTTTGCCATTGAAAAACATCATGTTATTCATATACCAGAAATGTTTGAAGCTACTGACTGAATGAAAGGAGCTGGCATCTCACTCTCTTTGAATCTTCTTTATCATGCTAGGATTAGCAGGAAAAAGCAAAAAATTTCAGAATTGCACCTTGCAATGTGGAGATATTACTGTTTGTGCATTTACAATATTCATTGATTTTTGCCATTGAAAAACATCATGTTATTCATATACCAGAAATGTTTGAAGCTACTGACTGAATGAAAGGAGCTGGCATCTCATTCTCTTTGAATCTTCTTTATCATGCTAGGATTAGCAGGAAAAAGCAAAAAATTTCAGAATTGCACCTTGCAATGTGGAGATATTACTGTTTGTGCATTTACAATATTCATTGATTTTTGCCATTGAAAAACGTCCAGAAATGTTTGAAGCTACTGACTGAATGAAAGGAGCTGGCATCTCACTCTCTTTGAATCTTCTTTATCATGCTAGGATTAGCAGGAAAAAGCAAAAAATTTCAGAATTGCACCTTGCAATGTGGAGATATTACTGTTTGTGCATTTACAATATTCATTGATTTTTGCCATTGAAAAACGTCCAGAAATGTTTGAAGCTACTGACTGAATGAAAGGAGCTGGCATCTCACTCTCTTTGAATCTTCTTTATCATGCTAGGATTAGCAGGAAAAAGCAAAAAATTTCAGAATTGCACCTTGCAATGTGGAGATATTACTGTTTGTGCATTTACAATATTCATTGATTTTTGCCATTGAAAAACGTCCAGAAATGTTTGAAGCTACTGACTGAATGAAAGGAGCTGGCATCTCACTCTCTTTGAATCTTCTTTATCATGCTAGGATTAGCAGGAAAAAGCAAAAAATTTCAGAATTGCACCTTGCAATGTGGAGATATTACTGTTTGTGCATTTACAATATTCATTGATTTTTGCCATTGAAAAACGTCCAGAAATGTTTGAAGCTACTGACTGAATGAAAGGAGCTGGCATCTCACTCTCTTTGAATCTTCTTTATCATGATAGGATTAGCAGGAAAAAGCAAAAAATTTCAGAATTGCACCTTGCAATGTGGAGATATTACTGTTTGTGCATTTACAATATTCGTTGATTTTTGCCATTGAAAAACATCATGTTATTCATATACCAGAAATGTTTGAAGCTACTGACTGAATGAAAGGAGCTGGCATCTCACTCTCTGAATCTTCTTTATCATGCTAGGATTAGCAGGAAAAAGCAAAAAATTTCAGAATTGCACCTTGCAATGTGGAGATATTACTGTTTGTGCATTTACAATATTCATTGATTTTTGCCATTGAAAAACATCATGTTATTCATATACCAGAAATGTTTGAAGCTACTGACTGAATGAAAGGAGCTGGCATCTCACTCTCTTTGAATCTTCTTTATCATGCTAGGATTAGCAGGAAAAAGCAAAAAATTTCAGAATTGCACCTTGCAATGTGGAGATATTACTGTTTGTGCATTTACAATATTCATTGATTTTTGCCATTGAAAAACGTCCAGAAATGTTTGAAGCTACTGACTGAATGAAAGGAGCTGGCATCTCACTCTCTTTGAATCTTCTTTATCATGCTAGGATTAGCAGGAAAAAGCAAAAAATTTCAGAATTGCACCTTGCAATGTGGAGATATTACTGTTTGTGCAATTACAATATTCATTGATTTTTGCCATTGAAAAACATCATGTTATTCATATACCAGAAATTTTTGAAGCTACTGACTGAATGAAAGGAGCTGGCATCTCATTCTCTTTGAATCTTCTTTATCATGCTAGGATTAGCAGGAAAAAGCAAAAAATTTCAGAATTGCACCTTGCAATGTGGAGATATTACTGTTTGTGCATTTACAATATTCATTGATTTTTGCCATTGAAAAACGTCCAGAAATGTTTGAAGCTACTGACTGAATGAAAAGAGCTGGCATCCCACTCTCTTTGAATCTTCTTTATCATGCTAGGATTAGCAGGAAAAAGCAAAAAATTTCAGAATTGCACCTTGCAATGTGGAGATATTACTGTTTGTGCATTTACAATATTCATTGATTTTTGCCATTGAAAAACATCATGTTATTCATATACCAGAAATGTTTGAAGCTACTGACTGAATGAAAGGAGCTGGCATCTCACTCTCTTTGAATCTTCTTTATCATGCTAGGATTAGCAGGAAAAAGCAAAAAATTTCAGAATTGCACCTTGCAATGTGGAGATATTACTGTTTGTGCATTTACAATATTCATTGATTTTTGCCATTGAAAAACATCATGTTATTCATATACCAGAAATGTTTGAAGCTACTGACTGAATGAAAGGAGCTGGCATCTCACTCTCTTTGAATCTTCTTTATCATGCTAGGATTAGCAGGAAAAAGCAAAAAATTTCAGAATTGCACCTTGCAATGTGGAGATATTACTGTTTGTGCATTTACAATATTCATTGATTTTTGCCATTGAAAATCATCCAGAAATGTTTGAAGCTACTGACTGAATGAAAGGAGCTGGCATCTCACTCTCTTTGAATCTTCTTTATCATGCTAGGATTAGCAGGAAAAAGCAAAAAATTTCAGAATTGCACCTTGCAATGTGGAGATATTACTGTTTGTGCATTTACAATATTCATTGATTTTTGCCATTGAAAAACATCATGTTATTCATATACCAGAAATGTTTGAAGCTACTGACTGAATGAAAGGAGCTGGCATCTCACTCTCTTTGAATCTTCTTTATCATGCTAGGATTAGCAGGAAAAAGCAAAAAATTTCAGAATTGCACCTTGCAATGTGGAGATATTACTGTTTGTGCATTTACAATATTCATTGATTTTTGCCATTGAAAAACGTCCAGAAATGTTTGAAGCTACTGACTGAATGAAAGGAGCTGGCATCTCACTCTCTTTAAATCTTCTTTTTCATGCTAGGATTAGCAGGAAAAAGCAAAAAATTTCAGAATTGCACCTTGCAATGTGGAGATATTACTGTTTGTGCATTTACAATATTCATTGATTTTTGCCATTGTAAAACATCATGTTATTCATATACCAGAAATGTTTGAAGCTACTGACTGAATGAAAGGAGCTGGCATCTCACTCTCTTTGAATCTTCTTTATCATGCTAGGATTAGCAGGAAAAAGCAAAAAATTTCAGAATTGCACCTTGCAATGTGGAGATATTACTGTTTGTGCATTTACAATATTCATTGATTTTTGCCATTGAAAAACGTCCAGAAATGTTTGAAGCTACTGACTGAATGAAAGGAGCTGGCATCTCACTCTCTTTGAATCTTCTTTATCATGCTAGGATTAGCAGGAAAAAGCAGAAAATTTCAGAATTGCACCTTGCAATGTGGAGATATTACTGTTTGTGCATTTACAATATTCATTGATTTTTGCCTTTGAAAAACATCATGTTATTCATATACCAGAAATGTTTGAAGCTACTGACTGAATGAAAGGAGCTGGCATCTCACTCTCTTTGAATCTTCTTTATCATGCTAGGATTAGCAGGAAAAAGCAAAAAATTTCAGAATTGCACCTTGCAATGTGGAGATATTACTGTTTGTGCATTTACAATATTCATTGATTTTTGCCATTGAAAAACGTCCAGAAATGTTTGAAGCTACTGACTGAATGAAAGGAGCTGGCATCTCACTCTCTTTAAATCTTCTTTTTCATGCTAGGATTAGCAGGAAAAAGCAAAAAATTTCAGAATTGCACCTTGCAATGTGGAGATATTACTGTTTGTGCATTTACAATATTCATTGATTTTTGCCATTGTAAAACATCATGTTATTCATATACCAGAAATGTTTGAAGCTACTGACTGAATGAAAGGAGCTGGCATCTCACTCTCTTTGAATCTTCTTTATCATGCTAGGATTAGCAGGAAAAAGCAAAAAATTTCAGAATTGCACCTTGCAATGTGGAGATATTACTGTTTGTGCATTTACAATATTCATTGATTTTTGCCATTGAAAAACGTCCAGAAATTTTTGAAGCTACTGACTGAATGAAAGGAGCTGGCATCTCACTCTCTTTGAATCTTCTTTATCATGCTAGGATTAGCAGGAAAAAGCAAAAAATTTCAGAATTGCACCTTGCAATGTGGAGATATTACTGTTTGTGCATTTACAATATTCATTGATTTTTGCCATTGAAAAACATCATGTTATTCATATACCAGAAATGTTTGAAGCTACTGACTGAATGAAAGGAGCTGGCATCTCACTCTCTTTGAATCTTCTTTATCATGCTAGGATTAGCAGGAAAAAGCAAAAAATTTCAGAATTGCACCTTGCAATGTGGAGATATTACTGTTTGTGCATTTACAATATTCATTGATTTTTGCCATTGAAAAACGTCCAGAAATGTTTGAAGCTACTGACTGAATGAAAGGAGCTGGCATCTCACTCTCTTTGAATCTTCTTTATCATGCTAGGATTAGCAGGAAAAAGCAAAAAATTTCAGAATTGCACCTTGCAATGTGGAGATATTACTGTTTGTGCATTTACAATATTCATTGATTTTTGCCATTGAAAAACATCATGTTATTCATATACCAGAAATGTTTGAAGCTACTGACTGAATGAAAGGAGCTGGCATCTCACTCTCTTTGAATCTTCTTTCTCATGCTAGGATTAGCAGGAAAAAGCAAAAAATTTCAGAATTGCACCTTGCAATGTGGAGATATTACTGTTTGTGCATTTACAATATTCATTGATTTTTGCCATTGAAAAACGTCCAGAAATGTTTGAAGCTACTGACTGAATGAAAGGAGCTGGCATCTCACTCTCTTTAAATCTTCTTTTTCATGCTAGGATTAGCAGGAAAAAGCAAAAAATTTCAGAATTGCACCTTGCAATGTGGAGATATTACTGTTTGTGCATTTACAATATTCATTGATTTTTGCCATTGAAAAACATCATGTTATTCATATACCAGAAATGTTTGAAGCTACTGACTGAATGAAAGGAGCTGGCATCTCACTCTCTTTGAATCTTCTTTATCATGCTAGGATTAGCAGGAAAAAGCAAAAAATTTCAGAATTGCACCTTGCAATGTGGAGATATTACTGTTTGTGCATTTACAATATTCATTGATTTTTGCCATTGAAAAACATCATGTTATTCATATACCAGAAATGTTTGAAGCTACTGACTGAATGAAAGGAGCTGGCATCTCACTCTCTTTGAATCTTCTTTATCATGCTAGGATTAGCAGGAAAAAGCAAAAAATTTCAGAATTGCACCTTGCAATGTGGAGATATTACTGTTTGTGCATTTACAATATTCATTGATTTTTGCCATTGAAAAACGTCCAGAAATGTTTGAAGCTACTGACTGAATGAAAGGAGCTGGCATCTCACTCTCTTTGAATCTTCTTTATCATGCTAGGATTAGCAGGAAAAAGCAAAAAATTTCAGAATTGCACCTTGCAATGTGGAGATATTACTGTTTGTGCATTTACAATATTCATTGATTTTTGCCATTGAAAAACGTCCAGAAATGTTTGAAGCTACTGACTGAATGAAAGGAGCTGGCATCTCACTCTCTTTGAATCTTCTTTATCATGCTAGGATTAGCAGGAAAAAGCAAAAAATTTCAGAATTGCACCTTGCAATGTGGAGATATTACTGTTTGTGCATTTACAATATTCATTGATTTTTGCCATTGAAAAACGTCCAGAAATGTTTGAAGCTACTGACTGAATGAAAGGAGCTGGCATCTCACTCTCTTTGAATCTTCTTTATCATGCTAGGATTAGCAGGAAAAAGCAAAAAATTTCAGAATTGCACCTTGCAATGTGGAGATATTACTGTTTGTGCATTTACAATATTCATTGATTTTTGCCATTGAAAAACGTCCAGAAATGTTTGAAGCTACTGACTGAATGAAAGGAGCTGGCATCTCACTCTCTTTGAATCTTCTTTATCATGATAGGATTAGCAGGAAAAAGCAAAAAATTTCAGAATTGCACCTTGCAATGTGGAGATATTACTGTTTGTGCATTTACAATATTCGTTGATTTTTGCCATTGAAAAACATCATGTTATTCATATACCAGAAATGTTTGAAGCTACTGACTGAATGAAAGGAGCTGGCATCTCACTCTCTGAATCTTCTTTATCATGCTAGGATTAGCAGGAAAAAGCAAAAAATTTCAGAATTGCACCTTGCAATGTGGAGATATTACTGTTTGTGCATTTACAATATTCATTGATTTTTGCCATTGAAAAACATCATGTTATTCATATACCAGAAATGTTTGAAGCTACTGACTGAATGAAAGGAGCTGGCATCTCACTCTCTTTGAATCTTCTTTATCATGCTAGGATTAGCAGGAAAAAGCAAAAAATTTCAGAATTGCACCTTGCAATGTGGAGATATTACTGTTTGTGCATTTACAATATTCATTGATTTTTGCCATTGAAAAACGTCCAGAAATGTTTGAAGCTACTGACTGAATGAAAGGAGCTGGCATCTCACTCTCTTTGAATCTTCTTTATCATGCTAGGATTAGCAGGAAAAAGCAAAAAATTTCAGAATTGCACCTTGCAATGTGGAGATATTACTGTTTGTGCAATTACAATATTCATTGATTTTTGCCATTGAAAAACATCATGTTATTCATATACCAGAAATTTTTGAAGCTACTGACTGAATGAAAGGAGCTGGCATCTCATTCTCTTTGAATCTTCTTTATCATGCTAGGATTAGCAGGAAAAAGCAAAAAATTTCAGAATTGCACCTTGCAATGTGGAGATATTACTGTTTGTGCATTTACAATATTCATTGATTTTTGCCATTGAAAAACGTCCAGAAATGTTTGAAGCTACTGACTGAATGAAAAGAGCTGGCATCCCACTCTCTTTGAATCTTCTTTATCATGCTAGGATTAGCAGGAAAAAGCAAAAAATTTCAGAATTGCACCTTGCAATGTGGAGATATTACTGTTTGTGCATTTACAATATTCATTGATTTTTGCCATTGAAAAACATCATGTTATTCATATACCAGAAATGTTTGAAGCTACTGACTGAATGAAAGGAGCTGGCATCTCACTCTCTTTGAATCTTCTTTATCATGCTAGGATTAGCAGGAAAAAGCAAAAAATTTCAGAATTGCACCTTGCAATGTGGAGATATTACTGTTTGTGCATTTACAATATTCATTGATTTTTGCCATTGAAAAACATCATGTTATTCATATACCAGAAATGTTTGAAGCTACTGACTGAATGAAAGGAGCTGGCATCTCACTCTCTTTGAATCTTCTTTATCATGCTAGGATTAGCAGGAAAAAGCAAAAAATTTCAGAATTGCACCTTGCAATGTGGAGATATTACTGTTTGTGCATTTACAATATTCATTGATTTTTGCCATTGAAAAACGTCCAGAAATGTTTGAAGCTACTGACTGAATGAAAGGAGCTGGCATCTCACTCTCTTTGAATCTTCTTTATCATGCTAGGATTAGCAGTAAAAAGCAAAAAATTTCAGAATTGCACCTTGCAATGTGGAGATATTACTGTTTGTGCATTTACAATATTCATTGATTTTTGCCATTGAAAAACATCATGTTATTCATATACCAGAAATGTTTGAAGCTACTGACTGAATGAAAGGAGCTGGCATCTCACTCTCTTTGAATCTTCTTTATCATGCTAGGATTAGCAGGAAAAAGCAAAAAATTTCAGAATTGCACCTTGCAATGTGGAGATATTACTGTTTGTGCATTTACAATATTCATTGATTTTTGCCATTGAAAATCATCCAGAAATGTTTGAAGCTACTGACTGAATGAAAGGAGCTGGCATCTCACTCTCTTTGAATCTTCTTTATCATGCTAGGATTAGCAGGAAAAAGCAAAAAATTTCAGAATTGCACCTTGCAATGTGGAGATATTACTGTTTGTGCATTTACAATATTCATTGATTTTTGCCATTGAAAAACATCATGTTATTCATATACCAGAAATGTTTGAAGCTACTGACTGAATGAAAGGAGCTGGCATCTCACTCTCTTTGAATCTTCTTTATCATGCTAGGATTAGCAGGAAAAAGCAAAAAATTTCAGAATTGCACCTTGCAATGTGGAGATATTACTGTTTGTGCATTTACAATATTCATTGATTTTTGCCATTGAAAAACGTCCAGAAATGTTTGAAGCTACTGACTGAATGAAAGGAGCTGGCATCTCACTCTCTTTAAATCTTCTTTTTCATGCTAGGATTAGCAGGAAAAAGCAAAAAATTTCAGAATTGCACCTTGCAATGTGGAGATATTACTGTTTGTGCATTTACAATATTCATTGATTTTTGCCATTGTAAAACATCATGTTATTCATATACCAGAAATGTTTGAAGCTACTGACTGAATGAAAGGAGCTGGCATCTCACTCTCTTTGAATCTTCTTTATCATGCTAGGATTAGCAGGAAAAAGCAAAAAATTTCAGAATTGCACCTTGCAATGTGGAGATATTACTGTTTGTGCATTTACAATATTCATTGATTTTTGCCATTGAAAAACGTCCAGAAATGTTTGAAGCTACTGACTGAATGAAAGGAGCTGGCATCTCACTCTCTTTGAATCTTCTTTATCATGCTAGGATTAGCAGGAAAAAGCAGAAAATTTCAGAATTGCACCTTGCAATGTGGAGATATTACTGTTTGTGCATTTACAATATTCATTGATTTTTGCCTTTGAAAAACATCATGTTATTCATATACCAGAAATGTTTGAAGCTACTGACTGAATGAAAGGAGCTGGCATCTCACTCTCTTTGAATCTTCTTTATCATGCTAGGATTAGCAGGAAAAAGCAAAAAATTTCAGAATTGCACCTTGCAATGTGGAGATATTACTGTTTGTGCATTTACAATATTCATTGATTTTTGCCATTGAAAAACGTCCAGAAATGTTTGAAGCTACTGACTGAATGAAAGGAGCTGGCATCTCACTCTCTTTAAATCTTCTTTTTCATGCTAGGATTAGCAGGAAAAAGCAAAAAATTTCAGAATTGCACCTTGCAATGTGGAGATATTACTGTTTGTGCATTTACAATATTCATTGATTTTTGCCATTGTAAAACATCATGTTATTCATATACCAGAAATGTTTGAAGCTACTGACTGAATGAAAGGAGCTGGCATCTCACTCTCTTTGAATCTTCTTTATCATGCTAGGATTAGCAGGAAAAAGCAAAAAATTTCAGAATTGCACCTTGCAATGTGGAGATATTACTGTTTGTGCATTTACAATATTCATTGATTTTTGCCATTGAAAAACGTCCAGAAATTTTTGAAGCTACTGACTGAATGAAAGGAGCTGGCATCTCACTCTCTTTGAATCTTCTTTATCATGCTAGGATTAGCAGGAAAAAGCAAAAAATTTCAGAATTGCACCTTGCAATGTGGAGATATTACTGTTTGTGCATTTACAATATTCATTGATTTTTGCCATTGAAAAACATCATGTTATTCATATACCAGAAATGTTTGAAGCTACTGACTGAATGAAAGGAGCTGGCATCTCACTCTCTTTGAATCTTCTTTATCATGCTAGGATTAGCAGGAAAAAGCAAAAAATTTCAGAATTGCACCTTGCAATGTGGAGATATTACTGTTTGTGCATTTACAATATTCATTGATTTTTGCCATTGAAAAACGTCCAGAAATGTTTGAAGCTACTGACTGAATGAAAGGAGCTGGCATCTCACTCTCTTTGAATCTTCTTTATCATGCTAGGATTAGCAGGAAAAAGCAAAAAATTTCAGAATTGCACCTTGCAATGTGGAGATATTACTGTTTGTGCATTTACAATATTCATTGATTTTTGCCATTGAAAAACGTCCAGAAATGTTTGAAGCTACTGACTGAATGAAAGGAGCTGGCATCTCACTCTCTTTGAATCTTCTTTATCATGCTAGGATTAGCAGGAAAAAGCAAAAAAATTCAGAATTGCACCTTGCAATGTGGAGATATTACTGTTTGTGCATTTACAATATTCATTGATTTTTGCCATTGAAAAACGTCCAGAAATGTTTGAAGCTACTGACTGAATGAAAGGAGCTGGCATCTCACTCTCTTTGAATCTTCTTTATCATGCTAGGATTAGCAGGAAAAAGCAAAAAATTTCAGAATTGCACCTTGCAATGTGGAGATATTACTGTTTGTGCATTTACAATATTCATTGATTTTTGCCATTGAAAAACATCATGTTATTCATATACCAGAAATGTTTGAAGCTACTGACTGAATGAAAGGAGCTGGCATCTCACTCTCTTTGAATCTTCTTTATCATGCTAGGATTAGCAGGAAAAAGCAAAAAATTTCAGAATTGCACCTTGCATTGTGGAGATATTACTGTTTGTGCATTTACAATATTCATTGATTTTTGCCATTGAAAAACGTCCAGAAATGTTTGAAGCTACTGACTGAATGAAAGGAGCTGGCATCTCACTCTCTTTGAATCTTCTTTATCATGCTAGGATTAGCAGGAAAAAGCAAAAAATTTCAGAATTGCACCTTGCAATGTGGAGATATTACTGTTTGTGCATTTACAATATTCATTGATTTTTGCCATTGAAAAACATCATGTTATTCATATACCAGAAATGTTTCAAGCTACTGACTGAATGAAAGGAGCTGGCATCTCACTCTCTGAATCTTCTTTATCATGCTAGGATTAGCAGGAAAAAGCAAAAAATTTCAGAATTGCACCTTGCAATGTGGAGATATTACTGTTTGTGCATTTACAATATTCATTGATTTTTGCCATTGAAAAACATCATGTTATTCATATACCAGAAATGTTTGAAGCTACTGACTGAATGAAAGGAGCTGGCATCTCCCTCTCTTTGAATCTTCTTTATCATGCTAGGATTAGCAGGAAAAAGCAAAAAATTTCAGAATTGCACCTTGCAATGTGGAGATATTACTGTTTGTTCATTTACAATATTCATTGATTTTTGCCATTGAAAAACGTCCAGAAATGTTTGAAGCTACTGACTGAATGAAAGGAGCTGGCATCTCACTCTCTTTGAATCTTCTTTATCATGCTAGGATTAGCAGTAAAAAGCAAAAAATTTCAGAATTGCACCTTGCAATGTGGAGATATTACTGTTTGTGCATTTACAATATTCATTGATTTTTGCCATTGAAAAACATCATGTTATTCATATACCAGAAATGTTTGAAGCTACTGACTGAATGAAAGGAGCTGGCATCTCACTCTCTTTGAATCTTCTTTATCATGCTAGGATTAGCAGGAAAAAGCAAAAAATTTCAGAATTGCACCTTGCAATGTGGAGATATTACTGTTTGTGCATTTACAATATTCATTGATTTTTGCCATTGAAAAACGTCCAGAAATGTTTGAAGCTACTGACTGAATGAAAGGAGCTGGCATCTCACTCTCTTTGAATCTTCTTTATCATGCTAGGATTAGCAGGAAAAAGCAAAAAATTTCAGAATTGCACCTTGCAATGTGGAGATATTACTGTTTGTGCATTTACAATATTCATTGATTTTTGCCATTGAAAATCGTCCAGAAATGTTTGAAGCTACTGACTGAATGAAAGGAGCTGGCATCTCACTCTCTTTGAATCTTCTTTATCATGCTAGGATTAGCAGGAAAAAGCAAAAAATTTCAGAATTGCACCTTGCAATGTGGAGATATTACTGTTTGTGCATTTACAATATTCATTGATTTTTGCCATTGAAAAACATCATGTTATTCATATACCAGAAATGTTTGAAGCTACTGACTGAATGAAAGGAGCTGGCATCTCACTCTCTTTGAATCTTCTTTATCATGCTAGGATTAGCAGGAAAAAGCAAAAAATTTCAGAATTGCACCTTGCAATGTGGAGATATTACTGTTTGTGCATTTACAATATTCATTGATTTTTGCCAATGAAAAACGTCCAGAAATGTTTGAAGCTACTGACTGAATGAAAGGAGCTGGCATCTCACTCTCTTTAAATCTTCTTTTTCATGCTAGGATTAGCAGGAAAAAGCAAAAAATTTCAGAATTGCACCTTGAAATGTGGAGATATTACTGTTTGTGCATTTACAATATTCATTGATTTTTGCCATTGTAAAACATCATGTTATTCATATACCAGAAATGTTTGAAGCTACTGACTGAATGAAAGGAGCTGGCATCTCACTCTCTTTGAATCTTCTTTATCATGCTAGGATTAGCAGGAAAAAGCAAAAAATTTCAGAATTGCACCTTGCAATGTGGAGATATTACTGTTTGTGCATTTACAATATTCATTGATTTTTGCCATTGAAAAACGTCCAGAAATTTTTGAAGCTACTGACTGAATGAAAGGAGCTGGCATCTCACTCTCTTTGAATCTTCTTTATCATGCTAGGATTAGCAGGAAAAAGCAAAAAATTTCAGAATTGCACCTTGCAATGTGGAGATATTACTGTTTGTGCATTTACAATATTCATTGATTTTTGCCATTGAAAAACATCATGTTATTCATATACCAGAAATGTTTGAAGCTACTGACTGAATGAAAGGAGCTGGCATCTCACTCTCTTTGAATCTTCTTTATCATGCTAGGATTAGCAGGAAAAAGCAAAAAATTTCAGAATTGCACCTTGCAATGTGGAGATATTACTGTTTGTGCATTTACAATATTCATTGATTTTTGCCATTGAAAAACGTCCAGAAATGTTTGAAGCTACTGACTGAATGAAAGGAGCTGGCATCTCACTCTCTTTAAATCTTCTTTTTCATGCTAGGATTAGCAGGAAAAAGCAAAAAATTTCAGAATTGCACCTTGCAATGTGGAGATATTACTGTTTGTGCATTTACAATATTCATTGATTTTTGCCATTGTAAAACATCATGTTATTCATATACCAGAAATGTTTGAAGCTACTGACTGAATGAAAGGAGCTGGCATCTCACTCTCTTTGAATCTTCTTTATCATGCTAGGATTAGCAGGAAAAAGCAAAAAATTTCAGAATTGCACCTTGCAATGTGGAGATATTACTGTTTGTGCATTTACAGTATTCATTGAT
The DNA here is from genome assembly GCF_046119375.1 of Phyllobates terribilis. Lineage (NCBI taxonomy): Eukaryota > Metazoa > Chordata > Amphibia > Anura > Dendrobatidae > Phyllobates > Phyllobates terribilis. Next base: position 119,264 of record NW_027363806.1, on the reverse strand, counting down.
TTTTGCCATTGAAAAACGTCCAGAAATGTTTGAAGCTACTGACTGAATGAAAGGAGCTGGCATCTCACTCTCTTTGAATCTTCTTTATCATGCTAGGATTAGCAGGAAAAAGCAAAAAATTTCAGAATTGCACCTTGCAATGTGGAGATATTACTGTTTGTGCATTTACAATATTCATTGATTTTTGCCTTTGAAAAACATCATGTTATTCATATACCAGAAATGTTTGAAGCTACTGACTGAATGAAAGGAGCTGGCATCTCACTCTCTTTGAATCTTCTTTATCATGCTAGGATTAGCAGGAAAAAGCAAAAAATTTCAGAATTGCACCTTGCAATGTGGAGATATTACTGTTTGTGCATTTACAATATTCATTGATTTTTGCCATTGAAAAACGTCCAGAAATGTTTGAAGCTACTGACTGAATGAAAGGAGCTGGCATCTCACTCTCTTTAAATCTTCTTTTTCATGCTAGGATTAGCAGGAAAAAGCAAAAAATTTCAGAATTGCACCTTGCAATGTGGAGATATTACTGTTTGTGCATTTACAATATTCATTGATTTTTGCCATTGTAAAACATCATGTTATTCATATACCAGAAATGTTTGAAGCTACTGACTGAATGAAAGGAGCTGGCATCTCACTCTCTTTGAATCTTCTTTATCATGCTAGGATTAGCAGGAAAAAGCAAAAAATTTCAGAATTGCACCTTGCAATGTGGAGATATTACTGTTTGTGCATTTACAATATTCATTGATTTTTGCCATTGAAAAACGTCCAGAAATTTTTGAAGCTACTGACTGAATGAAAGGAGCTGGCATCTCACTCTCTTTGAATCTTCTTTATCATGCTAGGATTAGCAGGAAAAAGCAAAAAATTTCAGAATTGCACCTTGCAATGTGGAGATATTACTGTTTGTGCATTTACAATATTCATTGATTTTTGCCATTGAAAAACATCATGTTATTCATATACCAGAAATGTTTGAAGCTACTGACTGAATGAAAGGAGCTGGCATCTCACTCTCTTTGAATCTTCTTTATCATGCTAGGATTAGCAGGAAAAAGCAAAAAATTTCAGAATTGCACCTTGCAATGTGGAGATATTACTGTTTGTGCATTTACAATATTCATTGATTTTTGCCATTGAAAAACGTCCAGAAATGTTTGAAGCTACTGACTGAATGAAAGGAGCTGGCATCTCACTCTCTTTGAATCTTCTTTATCATGCTAGGATTAGCAGGAAAAAGCAAAAAATTTCAGAATTGCACCTTGCAATGTGGAGATATTACTGTTTGTGCATTTACAATATTCATTGATTTTTTGCCATTGAAAAACGTCCAGAAATGTTTGAAGCTACTGACTGAATGAAAGGAGCTGGCATCTCACTCTCTTTGAATCTTCTTTATCATGCTAGGATTAGCAGGAAAAAGCAAAAAATTCAGAATTGCACCTTGCAATGTGGAGATATTACTGTTTGTGCATTTACAATATTCATTGATTTTTGCCATTGAAAAACGTCCAGAAATGTTTGAAGCTACTGACTGAATGAAAGGAGCTGGCATCTCACTCTCTTTGAATCTTCTTTATCATGCTAGGATTAGCAGGAAAAAGCAAAAAATTTCAGAATTGCACCTTGCAATGTGGAGATATTACTGTTTGTGCATTTACAATATTCATTGATTTTTGCCATTGAAAAACATCATGTTATTCATATACCAGAAATGTTTGAAGCTACTGACTGAATGAAAGGAGCTGGCATCTCACTCTCTTTGAATCTTCTTTATCATGCTAGGATTAGCAGGAAAAAGCAAAAAATTTCAGAATTGCACCTTGCAATGTGGAGATATTACTGTTTGTGCATTTACAATATTCATTGATTTTTGCCATTGAAAAACGTCCAGAAATGTTTGAAGCTACTGACTGAATGAAAGGAGCTGGCATCTCACTCTCTTTGAATCTTCTTTATCATGCTAGGATTAGCAGGAAAAAGCAAAAAATTTCAGAATTGCACCTTGCAATGTGGAGATATTACTGTTTGTGCATTTACAATATTCATTGATTTTTGCCATTGAAAACATGTCCCAGAAATGTTTGAAGCTACTGACTGAATGAAAGGAGCTGGCATCTCACTCTCTGAATCTTCTTTATCATGCTAGGATTAGCAGGAAAAAGCAAAAAATTTCAGAATTGCACCTTGCAATGTGGAGATATTACTGTTTGTGCATTTACAATATTCATTGATTTTTGCCATTGAAAAACATCATGTTATTCATATACCAGAAATGTTTGAAGCTACTGACTGAATGAAAGGAGCTGGCATCTCCCTCTCTTTGAATCTTCTTTATCATGCTAGGATTAGCAGGAAAAAGCAAAAAATTTCAGAATTGCACCTTGCAATGTGGAGATATTACTGTTTGTTCATTTACAATATTCATTGATTTTTGCCATTGAAAAACGTCCAGAAATGTTTGAAGCTACTGACTGAATGAAAGGAGCTGGCATCTCACTCTCTTTGAATCTTCTTTATCATGCTAGGATTAGCAGTAAAAAGCAAAAAATTTCAGAATTGCACCTTGCAATGTGGAGATATTACTGTTTGTGCATTTACAATATTCATTGATTTTTGCCATTGAAAAACATCATGTTATTCATATACCAGAAATGTTTCAAGCTACTGACTGAATGAAAGGAGCTGGCATCTCACTCTCTGAATCTTCTTTATCATGCTAGGATTAGCAGGAAAAAGCAAAAAATTTCAGAATTGCACCTTGCAATGTGGAGATATTACTGTTTGTGCATTTACAATATTCATTGATTTTTGCCATTGAAAAACATCATGTTATTCATATACCAGAAATGTTTGAAGCTACTGACTGAATGAAAGGAGCTGGCATCTCCCTCTCTTTGAATCTTCTTTATCATGCTAGGATTAGCAGGAAAAAGCAAAAAATTTCAGAATTGCACCTTGCAATGTGGAGATATTACTGTTTGTTCATTTACAATATTCATTGATTTTTGCCATTGAAAAACGTCCAGAAATGTTTGAAGCTACTGACTGAATGAAAGGAGCTGGCATCTCCACTCTCTTTGAATCTTCTTTATCATGCTAGGATTAGCCAGTAAAAAGCAAAAATCAGAATTGCACCTTGCAATGTGGAGATATTACTGTTTGTGCATTTACAATATTCATTGATTTTTGCCATTGAAAAACATCATGTTATTCATATACCAGAAATGTTTGAAGCTACTGACTGAATGAAAGGAGCTGGCATCTCACTCTCTTTGAATCTTCTTTATCATGCTAGGATTAGCAGGAAAAAGCAAAAAATTTCAGAATTGCACCTTGCAATGTGGAGATATTACTGTTTGTGCATTTACAATATTCATTGATTTTTGCCATTGAAAAACGTCCAGAAATGTTTGAAGCTACTGTCTGAATGAAAGGAGCTGGCATCTCACTCTCTTTAAATCTTCTTTTTCATGCTAGGATTAGCAGGAAAAAGCAAAAAATTTCAGAATTGCACCTTGCAATGTGGAGATATTACTGTTTGTGCATTTACAATATTCATTGATTTTTGCCATTGTAAAACATCATGTTATTCATATACCAGAAATGTTTGAAGCTACTGACTGAATGAAAGGAGCTGGCATCTCACTCTCTTTGAATCTTCTTTATCATGCTAGGATTAGCAGGAAAAAGCAAAAAATTTCAGAATTGCACCTTGCAATGTGGAGATATTACTGTTTGTGCATTTACAATATTCATTGATTTTTGCCATTGAAAAACGTCCAGAAATTTTTGAAGCTACTGACTGAATGAAAGGAGCTGGCATCTCACTCTCTTTGAATCTTCTTTATCATGCTAGGATTAGCAGGAAAAAGCAAAAAATTTCAGAATTGCACCTTGCAATGTGGAGATATTACTGTTTGTGCATTTACAATATTCATTGATTTTTGCCATTGAAAAACATCATGTTATTCATATACCAGAAATGTTTGAAGCTACTGACTGAATGAAAGGAGCTGGCATCTCACTCTCTTTGAATCTTCTTTATCATGCTAGGATTAGCAGGAAAAAGCAAAAAATTTCAGAATTGCACCTTGCAATGTGGAGATATTACTGTTTGTGCATTTACAATATTCATTGATTTTTGCCATTGAAAAACGTCCAGAAATGTTTGAAGCTACTGACTGAATGAAAGGAGCTGGCATCTCACTCTCTTTAAATCTTCTTTTTCATGCTAGGATTAGCAGGAAAAAGCAAAAAATTTCAGAATTGCACCTTGCAATGTGGAGATATTACTGTTTGTGCATTTACAATATTCATTGATTTTTGCCATTGTAAAACATCATGTTATTCATATACCAGAAATGTTTGAAGCTACTGACTGAATGAAAGGAGCTGGCATCTCACTCTCTTTGAATCTTCTTTATCATGCTAGGATTAGCAGGAAAAAGCAAAAAATTTCAGAATTGCACCTTGCAATGTGGAGATATTACTGTTTGTGCATTTACAGTATTCATTGATTTTTGCCATTGAAAAACGTCCAGAAATGTTTGAAGCTACTGACTGAATGAAAGGAGCTGGCATCTCACTCTCTTTGAATCTTCTTTATCATGCTAGGATTAGCAGGAAAAAGCAAAAAATTTCAGAATTGCACCTTGCAATGTGGAGATATTACTGTTTGTGCATTTACAATATTCATTGATTTTTGCCTTTGAAAAACATCATGTTATTCATATACCAGAAATGTTTGAAGCTACTGACTGAATGAAAGGAGCTGGCATCTCACTCTCTTTGAATCTTCTTTATCATGCTAGGATTAGCAGGAAAAAGCAAAAAATTTCAGAATTGCACCTTGCAATGTGGAGATATTACTGTTTGTGCATTTACAATATTCATTGATTTTTGCCATTGAAAAACGTCCAGAAATGTTTGAAGCTACTGACTGAATGAAAGGAGCTGGCATCTCACTCTCTTTAAATCTTCTTTTTCATGCTAGGATTAGCAGGAAAAAGCAAAAAATTTCAGAATTGCACCTTGCAATGTGGAGATATTACTGTTTGTGCATTTACAATATTCATTGATTTTTGCCATTGTAAAACATCATGTTATTCATATACCAGAAATGTTTGAAGCTACTGACTGAATGAAAGGAGCTGGCATCTCACTCTCTTTGAATCTTCTTTATCATGCTAGGATTAGCAGGAAAAAGCAAAAAATTTCAGAATTGCACCTTGCAATGTGGAGATATTACTGTTTGTGCATTTACAATATTCATTGATTTTTGCCATTGAAAAACGTCCAGAAATTTTTGAAGCTACTGACTGAATGAAAGGAGCTGGCATCTCACTCTCTTTGAATCTTCTTTATCATGCTAGGATTAGCAGGAAAAAGCAAAAAATTTCAGAATTGCACCTTGCAATGTGGAGATATTACTGTTTGTGCATTTACAATATTCATTGATTTTTGCCATTGAAAAACATCATGTTATTCATATACCAGAAATGTTTGAAGCTACTGACTGAATGAAAGGAGCTGGCATCTCACTCTCTTTGAATCTTCTTTATCATGCTAGGATTAGCAGGAAAAAGCAAAAAATTTCAGAATTGCACCTTGCAATGTGGAGATATTACTGTTTGTGCATTTACAATATTCATTGATTTTTGCCATTGAAAAACGTCCAGAAATGTTTGAAGCTACTGACTGAATGAAAGGAGCTGGCATCTCACTCTCTTTGAATCTTCTTTATCATGCTAGGATTAGCAGGAAAAAGCAAAAAATTTCAGAATTGCACCTTGCAATGTGGAGATATTACTGTTTGTGCATTTACAATATTCATTGATTTTTTGCCATTGAAAAACGTCCAGAAATGTTTGAAGCTACTGACTGAATGAAAGGAGCTGGCATCTCACTCTCTTTGAATCTTCTTTATCATGCTAGGATTAGCAGGAAAAAGCAAAAAAATTCAGAATTGCACCTTGCAATGTGGAGATATTACTGTTTGTGCATTTACAATATTCATTGATTTTTGCCATTGAAAAACGTCCAGAAATGTTTGAAGCTACTGACTGAATGAAAGGAGCTGGCATCTCACTCTCTTTGAATCTTCTTTATCATGCTAGGATTAGCAGGAAAAGGCAAAAAATTTCAGAATTGCACCTTGCAATGTGGAGATATTACTGTTTGTGCATTTACAATATTCATTGATTTTTGCCATTGAAAAACATCATGTTATTCATATACCAGAAATGTTTGAAGCTACTGACTGAATGAAAGGAGCTGGCATCTCACTCTCTTTGAATCTTCTTTATCATGCTAGGATTAGCAGGAAAAAGCAAAAAATTTCAGAATTGCACCTTGCAATGTGGAGATATTACTGTTTGTGCATTTACAATATTCATTGATTTTTGCCATTGAAAAACGTCCAGAAATGTTTGAAGCTACTGACTGAATGAAAGGAGCTGGCATCTCACTCTCTTTGAATCTTCTTTATCATGCTAGGATTAGCAGGAAAAAGCAAAAAATTTCAGAATTGCACCTTGCATTGTGGAGATATTACTGTTTGTGCATTTACAATATTCATTGATTTTTGCCATTGAAAAACGTCCAGAAATGTTTGAAGCTACTGACTGAATGAAAGGAGCTGGCATCTCACTCTCTTTGAATCTTTATCATGCTAGGATTAGCAGGAAAAAGCAAAAAATTTCAGAATTGCACCTTGCAATGTGGAGATATTACTGTTTGTGCATTTACAATATTCATTGATTTTTGCCATTGAAAAACATCATGTTATTCATATACCAGAAATGTTTCAAGCTACTGACTGAATGAAAGGAGCTGGCATCTCACTCTCTGAATCTTCTTTATCATGCTAGGATTAGCAGGAAAAAGCAAAAAATTTCAGAATTGCACCTTGCAATGTGGAGATATTACTGTTTGTGCATTTACAATATTCATTGATTTTTGCCATTGAAAAACATCATGTTATTCATATACCAGAAATGTTTGAAGCTACTGACTGAATGAAAGGAGCTGGCATCTCCCTCTCTTTGAATCTTCTTTATCATGCTAGGATTAGCAGGAAAAAGCAAAAAATTTCAGAATTGCACCTTGCAATGTGGAGATATTACTGTTTGTTCATTTACAATATTCATTGATTTTTGCCATTGAAAAACGTCCAGAAATGTTTGAAGCTACTGACTGAATGAAAGGAGCTGGCATCTCACTCTCTTTGAATCTTCTTTATCATGCTAGGATTAGCAGTAAAAAGCAAAAAATTTCAGAATTGCACCTTGCAATGTGGAGATATTACTGTTTGTGCATTTACAATATTCATTGATTTTTGCCATTGAAAAACATCATGTTATTCATATACCAGAAATGTTTCAAGCTACTGACTGAATGAAAGGAGCTGGCATCTCACTCTCTGAATCTTCTTTATCATGCTAGGATTAGCAGGAAAAAGCAAAAAATTTCAGAATTGCACCTTGCAATGTGGAGATATTACTGTTTGTGCATTTACAATATTCATTGATTTTTGCCATTGAAAAACATCATGTTATTCATATACCAGAAATGTTTGAAGCTACTGACTGAATGAAAGGAGCTGGCATCTCCCTCTCTTTGAATCTTCTTTATCATGCTAGGATTAGCAGGAAAAAGCAAAAAATTTCAGAATTGCACCTTGCAATGTGGAGATATTACTGTTTGTTCATTTACAATATTCATTGATTTTTGCCATTGAAAAACGTCCAGAAATGTTTGAAGCTACTGACTGAATGAAAGGAGCTGGCATCTCACTCTCTTTGAATCTTCTTTATCATGCTAGGATTAGCAGTAAAAAGCAAAAAATTTCAGAATTGCACCTTGCAATGTGGAGATATTACTGTTTGTGCATTTACAATATTCATTGATTTTTGCCATTGAAAAACATCATGTTATTCATATACCAGAAATGTTTGAAGCTACTGACTGAATGAAAGGAGCTGGCATCTCACTCTCTTTGAATCTTCTTTATCATGCTAGGATTAGCAGGAAAAAGCAAAAAATTTCAGAATTGCACCTTGCAATGTGGAGATATTACTGTTTGTGCATTTACAATATTCATTGATTTTTGCCATTGAAAAACATCATGTTATTCATATACCAGAAATGTTTCAAGCTACTGACTGAATGAAAGGAGCTGGCATCTCACTCTCTGAATCTTCTTTATCATGCTAGGATTAGCAGGAAAAAGCAAAAAATTTCAGAATTGCACCTTGCAATGTGGAGATATTACTGTTTGTGCATTTACAATATTCATTGATTTTTGCCATTGAAAAACATCATGTTATTCATATACCAGAAATGTTTGAAGCTACTGACTGAATGAAAGGAGCTGGCATCTCCCTCTCTTTGAATCTTCTTTATCATGCTAGGATTAGCAGGAAAAAGCAAAAAATTTCAGAATTGCACCTTGCAATGTGGAGATATTACTGTTTGTTCATTTACAATATTCATTGATTTTTGCCATTGAAAAACGTCCAGAAATGTTTGAAGCTACTGACTGAATGAAAGGAGCTGGCATCTCACTCTCTTTGAATCTTCTTTATCATGCTAGGATTAGCAGTAAAAAGCAAAAAATTTCAGAATTGCACCTTGCAATGTGGAGATATTACTGTTTGTGCATTTACAATATTCATTGATTTTTGCCATTGAAAAACATCATGTTATTCATATACCAGAAATGTTTCAAGCTACTGACTGAATGAAAGGAGCTGGCATCTCACTCTCTGAATCTTCTTTATCATGCTAGGATTAGCAGGAAAAAGCAAAAAATTTCAGAATTGCACCTTGCAATGTGGAGATATTACTGTTTGTGCATTTACAATATTCATTGATTTTTGCCATTGAAAAACATCATGTTATTCATATACCAGAAATGTTTGAAGCTACTGACTGAATGAAAGGAGCTGGCATCTCCCTCTCTTTGAATCTTCTTTATCATGCTAGGATTAGCAGGAAAAAGCAAAAAATTTCAGAATTGCACCTTGCAATGTGGAGATATTACTGTTTGTTCATTTACAATATTCATTGATTTTTGCCATTGAAAAACGTCCAGAAATGTTTGAAGCTACTGACTGAATGAAAGGAGCTGGCATCTCACTCTCTTTGAATCTTCTTTATCATGCTAGGATTAGCAGTAAAAAGCAAAAAATTTCAGAATTGCACCTTGCAATGTGGAGATATTACTGTTTGTGCATTTACAATATTCATTGATTTTTGCCATTGAAAAACATCATGTTATTCATATACCAGAAATGTTTGAAGCTACTGACTGAATGAAAGGAGCTGGCATCTCACTCTCTTTGAATCTTCTTTATCATGCTAGGATTAGCAGGAAAAAGCAAAAAATTTCAGAATTGCACCTTGCAATGTGGAGATATTACTGTTTGTGCATTTACAATATTCATTGATTTTTGCCATTGAAAAACGTCCAGAAATGTTTGAAGCTACTGACTGAATGAAAGGAGCTGGCATCTCACTCTCTTTGAATCTTCTTTATCATGCTAGGATTAGCAGGAAAAAGCAAAAAATTTCAGAATTGCACCTTGCAATGTGGAGATATTACTGTTTGTGCATTTACAATATTCATTGATTTTTGCCATTGAAAATCGTCCAGAAATGTTTGAAGCTACTGACTGAATGAAAGGAGCTGGCATCTCACTCTCTTTGAATCTTCTTTATCATGCTAGGATTAGCAGGAAAAAGCAAAAAATTTCAGAATTGCACCTTGCAATGTGGAGATATTACTGTTTGTGCATTTACAATATTCATTGATTTTTGCCATTGAAAAACATCATGTTATTCATATACCAGAAATGTTTGAAGCTACTGACTGAATGAAAGGAGCTGGCATCTCACTCTCTTTGAATCTTCTTTATCATGCTAGGATTAGCAGGAAAAAGCAAAAAATTTCAGAATTGCACCTTGCAATGTGGAGATATTACTGTTTGTGCATTTACAATATTCATTGATTTTTGCCATTGAAAAACGTCCAGAAATGTTTGAAGCTACTGACTGAATGAAAGGAGCTGGCATCTCACTCTCTTTAAATCTTCTTTTTCATGCTAGGATTAGCAGGAAAAAGCAAAAAATTTCAGAATTGCACCTTGCAATGTGGAGATATTACTGTTTGTGCATTTACAATATTCATTGATTTTTGCCATTGTAAAACATCATGTTATTCATATACCAGAAATGTTTGAAGCTACTGACTGAATGAAAGGAGCTGGCATCTCACTCTCTTTGAATCTTCTTTATCATGCTAGGATTAGCAGGAAAAAGCAAAAAATTTCAGAATTGCACCTTGCAATGTGGAGATATTACTGTTTGTGCATTTACAATATTCATTGATTTTTGCCATTGAAAAACGTCCAGAAATTTTTGAAGCTACTGACTGAATGAAAGGAGCTGGCATCTCACTCTCTTTGAATCTTCTTTATCATGCTAGGATTAGCAGGAAAAAGCAAAAAATTTCAGAATTGCACCTTGCAATGTGGAGATATTACTGTTTGTGCATTTACAATATTCATTGATTTTTGCCATTGAAAAACATCATGTTATTCATATACCAGAAATGTTTGAAGCTACTGACTGAATGAAAGGAGCTGGCATCTCACTCTCTTTGAATCTTCTTTATCATGCTAGGATTAGCAGGAAAAAGCAAAAAATTTCAGAATTGCACCTTGCAATGTGGAGATATTACTGTTTGTGCATTTACAATATTCATTGATTTTTGCCATTGAAAAACGTCCAGAAATGTTTGAAGCTACTGACTGAATGAAAGGAGCTGGCATCTCACTCTCTTTGAATCTTCTTTATCATGCTAGGATTAGCAGGAAAAAGCAAAAAATTTCAGAATTGCACCTTGCAATGTGGAGATATTACTGTTTGTGCATTTACAATATTCATTGATTTTTTGCCATTGAAAAACGTCCAGAAATGTTTGAAGCTACTGACTGAATGAAAGGAGCTGGCATCTCACTCTCTTTGAATCTTCTTTATCATGCTAGGATTAGCAGGAAAAAGCAAAAAAATTCAGAATTGCACCTTGCAATGTGGAGATATTACTGTTTGTGCATTTACAATATTCATTGATTTTTGCCATTGAAAAACGTCCAGAAATGTTTGAAGCTACTGACTGAATGAAAGGAGCTGGCATCTCACTCTCTTTGAATCTTCTTTATCATGCTAGGATTAGCAGGAAAAGGCAAAAAATTTCAGAATTGCACCTTGCAATGTGGAGATATTACTGTTTGTGCATTTACAATATTCATTGATTTTTGCCATTGAAAAACATCATGTTATTCATATACCAGAAATGTTTGAAGCTACTGACTGAATGAAAGGAGCTGGCATCTCACTCTCTTTGAATCTTCTTTATCATGCTAGGATTAGCAGGAAAAAGCAAAAAATTTCAGAATTGCACCTTGCAATGTGGAGATATTACTGTTTGTGCATTTACAATATTCATTGATTTTTGCCATTGAAAAACGTCCAGAAATGTTTGAAGCTACTGACTGAATGAAAGGAGCTGGCATCTCACTCTCTTTGAATCTTCTTTATCATGCTAGGATTAGCAGGAAAAAGCAAAAAATTTCAGAATTGCACCTTGCATTGTGGAGATATTACTCTTTGTGCATTTACAATATTCATTGATTTTTGCCATTGAAAAACGTCCAGAAATGTTTGAAGCTACTGACTGAATGAAAGGAGCTGGCATCTCACTCTCTTTGAATCTTTATCATGCTAGGATTAGCAGGAAAAAGCAAAAAATTTCAGAATTGCACCTTGCAATGTGGAGATATTACTGTTTGTGCATTTACAATATTCATTGATTTTTGCCATTGAAAAACATCATGTTATTCATATACCAGAAATGTTTCAAGCTACTGACTGAATGAAAGGAGCTGGCATCTCACTCTCTGAATCTTCTTTATCATGCTAGGATTAGCAGGAAAAAGCAAAAAATTTCAGAATTGCACCTTGCAATGTGGAGATATTACTGTTTGTGCATTTACAATATTCATTGATTTTTGCCATTGAAAAACATCATGTTATTCATATACCAGAAATGTTTGAAGCTACTGACTGAATGAAAGGAGCTGGCATCTCCCTCTCTTTGAATCTTCTTTATCATGCTAGGATTAGCAGGAAAAAGCAAAAAATTTCAGAATTGCACCTTGCAATGTGGAGATATTACTGTTTGTTCATTTACAATATTCATTGATTTTTGCCATTGAAAAACGTCCAGAAATGTTTGAAGCTACTGACTGAATGAAAGGAGCTGGCATCTCACTCTCTTTGAATCTTCTTTATCATGCTAGGATTAGCAGTAAAAAGCAAAAAATTTCAGAATTGCACCTTGCAATGTGGAGATATTACTGTTTGTGCATTTACAATATTCATTGATTTTTGCCATTGAAAAACATCATGTTATTCATATACCAGAAATGTTTCAAGCTACTGACTGAATGAAAGGAGCTGGCATCTCACTCTCTTTGAATCTTCTTTATCATGCTAGGATTAGCAGGAAAAAGCAAAAAATTTCAGAATTGCACCTTGCAATGTGGAGATATTACTGTTTGTGCATTTACAATATTCATTGATTTTTGCCATTGAAAAACGTCCAGAAATGTTTGAAGCTACTGACTGAATGAAAGGAGCTGGCATCTCACTCTCTTTGAATCTTCTTTATCATGCTAGGATTAGCAGGAAAAAGCAAAAAATTTCAGAATTGCACCTTGCAATGTGGAGATATTACTGTTTGTGCATTTACAATATTCATTGATTTTTTGCCATTGAAAAACGTCCAGAAATGTTTGAAGCTACTGACTGAATGAAAGGAGCTGGCATCTCACTCTCTTTGAATCTTCTTTATCATGCTAGGATTAGCAGGAAAAAGCAAAAAAATTCAGAATTGCACCTTGCAATGTGGAGATATTACTGTTTGTGCATTTACAATATTCATTGATTTTTGCCATTGAAAAACGTCCAGAAATGTTTGAAGCTACTGACTGAATGAAAGGAGCTGGCATCTCACTCTCTTTGAATCTTCTTTATCATGCTAGGATTAGCAGGAAAAGGCAAAAAATTTCAGAATTGCACCTTGCAATGTGGAGATATTACTGTTTGTGCATTTACAATATTCATTGATTTTTGCCATTGAAAAACATCATGTTATTCATATACCAGAAATGTTTGAAGCTACTGACTGAATGAAAGGAGCTGGCATCTCACTCTCTTTGAATCTTCTTTATCATGCTAGGATTAGCAGGAAAAAGCAAAAAATTTCAGAATTGCACCTTGCAATGTGGAGATATTACTGTTTGTGCATTTACAATATTCATTGATTTTTGCCATTGAAAAACGTCCAGAAATGTTTGAAGCTACTGACTGAATGAAAGGAGCTGGCATCTCACTCTCTTTGAATCTTCTTTATCATGCTAGGATTAGCAGGAAAAAGCAAAAAATTTCAGAATTGCACCTTGCATTGTGGAGATATTACTGTTTGTGCATTTACAATATTCATTGATTTTTGCCATTGAAAAACGTCCAGAAATGTTTGAAGCTACTGACTGAATGAAAGGAGCTGGCATCTCACTCTCTTTGAATCTTTATCATGCTAGGATTAGCAGGAAAAAGCAAAAAATTTCAGAATTGCACCTTGCAATGTGGAGATATTACTGTTTGTGCATTTACAATATTCATTGATTTTTGCCATTGAAAAACATCATGTTATTCATATACCAGAAATGTTTGAAGCTACTGACTGAATGAAAGGAGCTGGCATCTCACTCTCTTTGAATCTTCTTTATCATGCTAGGATTAGCAGGAAAAAGCAAAAAATTTCAGAATTGCACCTTGCAATGTGGAGATATTACTGTTTGTGCATTTACAATATTCATTGATTTTTGCCATTGAAAAACGTCCAGAAATGTTTGAAGCTACTGACTGAATGAAAGGAGCTGGCATCTCACTCTCTTTGAATCTTCTTTATCATGCTAGGATTAGCAGGAAAAAGCAAAAAATTTCAGAATTGCACCTTGCATTGTGGAGATATTACTGTTTGTGCATTTACAATATTCATTGATTTTTGCCATTGAAAAACGTCCAGAAATGTTTGAAGCTACTGACTGAATGAAAGGAGCTGGCATCTCACTCTCTTTGAATCTTTATCATGCTAGGATTAGCAGGAAAAAGCAAAAAATTTCAGAATTGCACCTTGCAATGTGGAGATATTACTGTTTGTGCATTTACAATATTCATTGATTTTTGCCATTGAAAAACATCATGTTATTCATATACCAGAAATGTTTCAAGCTACTGACTGAATGAAAGGAGCTGGCATCTCACTCTCTGAATCTTCTTTATCATGCTAGGATTAGCAGGAAAAAGCAAAAAATTTCAGAATTGCACCTTGCAATGTGGAGATATTACTGTTTGTGCATTTACAATATTCATTGATTTTTGCCATTGAAAAACATCATGTTATTCATATACCAGAAATGTTTGAAGCTACTGACTGAATGAAAGGAGCTGGCATCTCCCTCTCTTTGAATCTTCTTTATCATGCTAGGATTAGCAGGAAAAAGCAAAAAATTTCAGAATTGCACCTTGCAATGTGGAGATATTACTGTTTGTTCATTTACAATATTCATTGATTTTTGCCATTGAAAAACGTCCAGAAATGTTTGAAGCTACTGACTGAATGAAAGGAGCTGGCATCTCACTCTCTTTGAATCTTCTTTATCATGCTAGGATTAGCAGTAAAAAGCAAAAAATTTCAGAATTGCACCTTGCAATGTGGAGATATTACTGTTTGTGCATTTACAATATTCATTGATTTTTGCCATTGAAAAACATCATGTTATTCATATACCAGAAATGTTTCAAGCTACTGACTGAATGAAAGGAGCTGGCATCTCACTCTCTGAATCTTCTTTATCATGCTAGGATTAGCAGGAAAAAGCAAAAAATTTCAGAATTGCACCTTGCAATGTGGAGATATTACTGTTTGTGCATTTACAATATTCATTGATTTTTGCCATTGAAAAACATCATGTTATTCATATACCAGAAATGTTTGAAGCTACTGACTGAATGAAAGGAGCTGGCATCTCCCTCTCTTTGAATCTTCTTTATCATGCTAGGATTAGCAGGAAAAAGCAAAAAATTTCAGAATTGCACCTTGCAATGTGGAGATATTACTGTTTGTTCATTTACAATATTCATTGATTTTTGCCATTGAAAAACGTCCAGAAATGTTTGAAGCTACTGACTGAATGAAAGGAGCTGGCATCTCACTCTCTTTGAATCTTCTTTATCATGCTAGGATTAGCAGTAAAAAGCAAAAAATTTCAGAATTGCACCTTGCAATGTGGAGATATTACTGTTTGTGCATTTACAATATTCATTGATTTTTGCCATTGAAAAACATCATGTTATTCATATACCAGAAATGTTTGAAGCTACTGACTGAATGAAAGGAGCTGGCATCTCACTCTCTTTGAATCTTCTTTATCATGCTAGGATTAGCAGGAAAAAGCAAAAAATTTCAGAATTGCACCTTGCAATGTGGAGATATTACTGTTTGTGCATTTACAATATTCATTGATTTTTGCCATTGAAAAACGTCCAGAAATGTTTGAAGCTACTGACTGAATGAAAGGAGCTGGCATCTCACTCTCTTTGAATCTTCTTTATCATGCTAGGATTAGCAGGAAAAAGCAAAAAATTTCAGAATTGCACCTTGCAATGTGGAGATATTACTGTTTGTGCATTTACAATATTCATTGATTTTTGCCATTGAAAATCGTCCAGAAATGTTTGAAGCTACTGACTGAATGAAAGGAGCTGGCATCTCACTCTCTTTGAATATTCTTTATCATGCTAGGATTAGCAGGAAAAAGCAAAAAATTTCAGAATTGCACCTTGCAATGTGGAGATATTACTGTTTGTGCATTTACAATATTCATTGATTTTTGCCATTGAAAAACATCATGTTATTCATATACCAGAAATGTTTGAAGCTACTGACTGAATGAAAGGAGCTGGCATCTCACTCTCTTTGAATCTTCTTTATCATGCTAGGATTAGCAGGAAAAAGCAAAAAATTTCAGAATTGCACCTTGCAATGTGGAGATATTACTGTTTGTGCATTTACAATATTCATTGATTTTTGCCATTGAAAAACGTCCAGAAATGTTTGAAGCTACTGACTGAATGAAAGGAGCTGGCATCTCACTCTCTTTAAATCTTCTTTTTCATGCTAGGATTAGCAGGAAAAAGCAAAAAATTTCAGAATTGCACCTTGCAATGTGGAGATATTACTGTTTGCGCATTTACAATATTCATTGATTTTTGCCATTGTAAAACATCATGTTATTCATATACCAGAAATGTTTGAAGCTACTGACTGAATGAAAGGAGCTGGCATCTCACTCTCTTTGAATCTTCTTTATCATGCTAGGATTAGCAGGAAAAAGCAAAAAATTTCAGAATTGCACCTTGCAATGTGGAGATATTACTGTTTGTGCATTTACAATATTCATTGATTTTTGCCATTGAAAAACGTCCAGAAATTTTTGAAGCTACTGACTGAATGAAAGGAGCTGGCGTCTCACTCTCTTTGAATCTTCTTTATCATGCTAGGATTAGCAGGAAAAAGCAAAAAATTTCAGAATTGCACCTTGCAATGTGGAGATATTACTGTTTGTGCATTTACAATATTCATTGATTTTTGCCATTGAAAAACATCATGTTATTCATATACCAGAAATGTTTGAAGCTACTGACTGAATGAAAGGAGCTGGCATCTCACTCTCTTTGAATCTTCTTTATCATGCTAGGATTAGCAGGAAAAAGCAAAAAATTTCAGAATTGCACCTTGCAATGTGGAGATATTACTGTTTGTGCATTTACAATATTCATTGATTTTTGCCATTGAAAAACGTCCAGAAATGTTTGAAGCTACTGACTGAATGAAAGGAGCTGGCATCTCACTCTCTTTGAATCTTCTTTATCATGCTAGGATTAGCAGGAAAAAGCAAAAAATTTCAGAATTGCACCTTGCAATGTGGAGATATTACTGTTTGTGCATTTACAATATTCATTGATTTTTGCCATTGAAAAACGTCCAGAAATGTTTGAAGCTACTGACTGAATGAAAGGAGCTGGCATCTCACTCTCTTTGAATCTTCTTTATCATGCTAGGATTAGCAGGAAAAAGCAAAAAATTTCAGAATTGCACCTTGCAATGTGGAGATATTACTGTTTGTGCATTTACAATATTCATTGATTTTTGCCATTGAAAAACGTCCAGAAATGTTTGAAGCTACTGACTGAATGAAAGGAGCTGGCATCTCACTCTCTTTGAATCTTCTTTATCATGCTAGGATTAGCAGGAAAAAGCAAAAAATTTCAGAATTGCACCTTGCAATGTGGAGATATTACTGTTTGTGCATTTACAATATTCATTGATTTTTGCCATTGAAAAACATCATGTTATTCATATACCAGAAATGTTTGAAGCTACTGACTGAATGAAAGGAGCTGGCATCTCACTCTCTTTGAATCTTCTTTATCATGCTAGGATTAGCAGGAAAAAGCAAAAAATTTCAGAATTGCACCTTGCAATGTGGAGATATTACTGTTTGTGCATTTACAATATTCATTGATTTTTGCCATTGAAAAACGTCCAGAAATGTTTGAAGCTACTGACTGAATGAAAGGAGCTGGCATCTCACTCTCTTTGAATCTTCTTTATCATGCTAGGATTAGCAGGAAAAAGCAAAAAATTTCAGAATTGCACCTTGCATTGTGGAGATATTACTGTTTGTGCATTTACAATATTCATTGATTTTTGCCATTGAAAAACGTCCAGAAATGTTTGAAGCTACTGACTGAATGAAAGGAGCTGGCATCTCACTCTCTTTGAATCTTCTTTATCATGCTAGGATTAGCAGGAAAAAGCAAAAAATTTCAGAATTGCACCTTGCAATGTGGAGATATTACTGTTTGTGCATTTACAATATTCATTGATTTTTGCCATTGAAAAACATCATGTTATTCATATACCAGAAATGTTTGAAGCTACTGACTGAATGAAAGGAGCTGGCATCTCACTCTCTGAATCTTCTTTATCATGCTAGGATTAGCAGGAAAAAGCAAAAAATTTCAGAATTGCACCTTGCAATGTGGAGATATTACTGTTTGTGCATTTACAATATTCATTGATTTTTGCCATTGAAAAACATCATGTTATTCATATACCAGAAATGTTTGAAGCTACTGACTGAATGAAAGGAGCTGGCATCTCACTCTCTTTGAATCTTCTTTATCATGCTAGGATTAGCAGGAAAAAGCAAAAAATTTCAGAATTGCACCTTGCAATGTGGAGATATTACTGTTTGTTCATTTACAATATTCATTGATTTTTGCCATTGAAAAACGTCCAGAAATGTTTGAAGCTACTGACTGAATGAAAGGAGCTGGCATCTCACTCTCTTTGAATCTTCTTTATCATGCTAGGATTAGCAGTAAAAAGCAAAAAATTTCAGAATTGCACCTTGCAATGTGGATATATTACTGTTTGTGCATTTACAATATTCATTGATTTTTGCCATTGAAAAACATCATGTTATTCATATACCAGAAATGTTTGAAGCTACTGACTGAATGAAAGGAGCTGGCATCTCACTCTCTTTGAATCTTCTTTATCATGCTAGGATTAGCAGGAAAAAGCAAAAAATTTCAGAATTGCACCTTGCAATGTGGAGATATTACTGTTTGTGCATTTACAATATTCATTGATTTTTGCCATTGAAAAACGTCCAGAAATGTTTGAAGCTACTGACTGAATGAAAGGAGCTGGCATCTCACTCTCTTTGAATCTTCTTTATCATGCTAGGATTAGCAGGAAAAAGCAAAAAATTTCAGAATTGCACCTTGCAATGTGGAGATATTACTGTTTGTGCATTTACAATATTCATTGATTTTTGCCATTGAAAATCGTCCAGAAATGTTTGAAGCTACTGACTGAATGAAAGGAGCTGGCATCTCACTCTCTTTGAATCTTCTTTATCATGCTAGGATTAGCAGGAAAAAGCAAAAAATTTCAGAATTGCACCTTGCAATGTGGAGATATTACTGTTTGTGCATTTACAATATTCATTGATTTTTGCCATTGAAAAACATCATGTTATTCATATACCAGAAATGTTTGAAGCTACTGACTGAATGAAAGGAGCTGGCATCTCACTCTCTTTGAATCTTCTTTATCATGCTAGGATTAGCAGGAAAAAGCAAAAAATTTCAGAATTGCACCTTGCAATGTGGAGATATTACTGTTTGTGCATTTACAATATTCATTGATTTTTGCCATTGAAAAACGTCCAGAAATGTTTGAAGCTACTGACTGAATGAAAGGAGCTGGCATCTCACTCTCTTTGAATCTTCTTTATCATGCTAGGATTAGCAGGAAAAAGCAAAAAATTTCAGAATTGCACCTTGCAATGTGGAGATATTACTGTTTGTGCATTTACAATATTCATTGATTTTTGCCATTGAAAAACGTCCAGAAATGTTTGAAGCTACTGACTGAATGAAAGGAGCTGGCATCTCACTCTCTTTGAATCTTCTTTATCATGCTAGGATTAGCAGGAAAAAGCAAAAAATTTCAGAATTGCACCTTGCAATGTGGAGATATTACTGTTTGTGCATTTACAATATTCATTGATTTTTGCCATTGAAAAACATCATGTTATTCATATACCAGAAATGTTTGAAGCTACTGACTGAATGAAAGGAGCTGGCATCTCACTCTCTTTGAATCTTCTTTATCATGCTAGGATTAGCAGGAAAAAGCAAAAAATTTCAGAATTGCACCTTGCAATGTGGAGATATTACTGTTTGTGCATTTACAATATTCATTGATTTTTGCCATTGAAAAACGTCCAGAAATGTTTGAAGCTACTGACTGAATGAAAGGAGCTGGCATCTCACTCTCTTTAAATCTTCTTTTTCATGCTAGGATTAGCAGGAAAAAGCAAAAAATTTCAGAATTGCACCTTGCAATGTGGAGATATTACTGTTTGTGCATTTACAATATTCATTGATTTTTGCCATTGTAAAACATCATGTTATTCATATACCAGAAATGTTTGAAGCTACTGACTGAATGAAAGGAGCTGGCATCTCACTCTCTTTGAATCTTCTTTATCATGCTAGGATTAGCAGGAAAAAGCAAAAAATTTCAGAATTGCACCTTGCAATGTGGAGATATTACTGTTTGTGCATTTACAATATTCATTGATTTTTGCCATTGAAAAACGTCCAGAAATGTTTGAAGCTACTGACTGAATGAAAGGAGCTGGCATCTCACTCTCTTTGAATCTTCTTTATCATGCTAGGATTAGCAGGAAAAAGCAAAAAATTTCAGAATTGCACCTTGCAATGTGGAGATATTACTGTTTGTGCATTTACAATATTCATTGATTTTTGCCATTGAAAAACATCATGTTATTCATATACCAGAAATGTTTGAAGCTACTGACTGAATGAAAGGAGCTGGCATCTCACTCTCTTTGAATCTTCTTTATCATGCTAGGATTAGCAGGAAAAAGCAAAAAATTTCAGAATTGCACCTTGCAATGTGGAGATATTACTGTTTGTGCATTTACAATATTCATTGATTTTTGCCATTGAAAAACGTCCAGAAATGTTTGAAGCTACTGACTGAATGAAAGGAGCTGGCATCTCACTCTCTTTGAATCTTCTTTATCATGCTAGGATTAGCAGGAAAAAGCAAAAAATTTCAGAATTGCACCTTGCAATGTGGAGATATTACTGTTTGTGCATTTACAATATTCATTGATTTTTGCCATTGAAAAACGTCCAGAAATGTTTGAAGCTACTGACTGAATGAAAGGAGCTGGCATCTCACTCTCTTTGAATCTTCTTTATCATGCTAGGATTAGCAGGAAAAAGCAAAAAAATTTCAGAATTGCACCTTGCAATGTGGAGATATTACTGTTTGTGCATTTACAATATTCATTGATTTTTGCCATTGAAAAACGTCCAGAAATGTTTGAAGCTACTGACTGAATGAAAGGAGCTGGCATCTCACTCTCTTTGAATCTTCTTTATCATGCTAGGATTAGCAGGAAAAAGCAAAAAATTTCAGAATTGCACCTTGCAATGTGGAGATATTACTGTTTGTGCATTTACAATATTCATTGATTTTTGCCATTGAAAAACATCATGTTATTCATATACCAGAAATGTTTGAAGCTACTGACTGAATGAAAGGAGCTGGCATCTCACTCTCTTTGAATCTTCTTTATCATGCTAGGATTAGCAGGAAAAAGCAAAAAATTTCAGAATTGCACCTTGCAATGTGGAGATATTACTGTTTGTGCATTTACAATATTCATTGATTTTTGCCATTGAAAAACGTCCAGAAATGTTTGAAGCTACTGACTGAATGAAAGGAGCTGGCATCTCACTCTCTTTGAATCTTCTTTATCATGCTAGGATTAGCAGGAAAAAGCAAAAAATTTCAGAATTGCACCTTGCAATGTGGAGATATTACTGTTTGTGCATTTACAATATTCATTGATTTTTGCCATTGAAAAACATCATGTTATTCATATACCAGAAATGTTTGAAGCTACTGACTGAATGAAAGGAGCTGGCATCTCACTCTCTTTGAATCTTCTTTATCATGCTAGGATTAGCAGGAAAAAGCAAAAAATTTCAGAATTGCACCTTGCAATGTGGAGATATTACTGTTTGTGCATTTACAATATTCATTGATTTTTGCCATTGAAAAACGTCCAGAAATGTTTGAAGCTACTGACTGAATGAAAGGAGTTGGCATCTCACTCTCTTTAAATCTTCTTTTTCATGCTAGGATTAGCAGGAAAAAGCAAAAAATTTCAGAATTGCACCTTGCAATGTGGAGATATTACTGTTTGTGCATTTACAATATTCATTGATTTTTGCCATTGTAAAACATCATGTTATTCATATACCAGAAATGTTTGAAGCTACTGACTGAATGAAAGGAGCTGGCATCTCACTCTCTTTGAATCTTCTTTATCATGCTAGGATTAGCAGGAAAAAGCAAAAAATTTCAGAATTGCACCTTGCAATGTGGAGATATTACTGTTTGTGCATTTACAATATTCATTGATTTTTGCCATTGAAAAACGTCCAGAAATGTTTGAAGCTACTGACTGAATGAAAGGAGCTGGCATCTCACTCTCTTTGAATCTTCTTTATCATGCTAGGATTAGCAGGAAAAAGCAAAAAATTTCAGAATTGCACCTTGCA
This sequence comes from Phyllobates terribilis, assembly GCF_046119375.1. Taxonomy (NCBI): domain Eukaryota; kingdom Metazoa; phylum Chordata; class Amphibia; order Anura; family Dendrobatidae; genus Phyllobates; species Phyllobates terribilis. The sequence goes on along the minus strand of NW_027363806.1, from coordinate 96,881 downwards.
ATGTGGAGATATTACTGTTTGTGCATTTACAATATTCATTGATTTTTGCCATTGAAAAACGTCCAGAAATGTTTGAAGCTACTGACTGAATGAAAGGAGCTGGCATCTCACTCTCTTTGAATCTTCTTTATCATGCTAGGATTAGCAGGAAAAAGCAAAAAATTTCAGAATTGCACCTTGCAATGTGGAGATATTACTGTTTGTGCATTTACAATATTCATTGATTTTTGCCATTGAAAAACATCATGTTATTCATATACCAGAAATGTTTGAAGCTACTGACTGAATGAAAGGAGCTGGCATCTCACTCTCTTTGAATCTTCTTTATCATGCTAGGATTAGCAGGAAAAAGCAAAAAATTTCAGAATTGCACCTTGCAATGTGGAGATATTACTGTTTGTGCATTTACAATATTCATTGATTTTTGCCATTGAAAAACGTCCAGAAATGTTTGAAGCTACTGACTGAATGAAAGGAGCTGGCATCTCACTCTCTTTAAATCTTCTTTTTCATGCTAGGATTAGCAGGAAAAAGCAAAAAATTTCAGAATTGCACCTTGAAATGTGGAGATATTACTGTTTGTGCATTTACAATATTCATTGATTTTTGCCATTGTAAAACATCATGTTATTCATATACCAGAAATGTTTGAAGCTACTGACTGAATGAAAGGAGCTGGCATCTCACTCTCTTTGAATCTTCTTTATCATGCTAGGATTAGCAGGAAAAAGCAAAAAATTTCAGAATTGCACCTTGCAATGTGGAGATATTACTGTTTGTGCATTTACAATATTCATTGATTTTTGCCATTGAAAAACGTCCAGAAATGTTTGAAGCTACTGACTGAATGAAAGGAGCTGGCATCTCACTCTCTTTGAAACTTCTTTATCATGCTAGGATTAGCAGGAAAAAGCAAAAAATTTCAGAATTGCACCTTGCAATGTGGAGATATTACTGTTTGTGCATTTACAATATTCATTGATTTTTGCCATTGAAAAACATCATGTTATTCATATACCAGAAATGTTTGAAGCTACTGACTGAATGAAAGGAGCTGGCATCTCACTCTCTTTGAATCTTCTTTATCATGCTAGGATTAGCAGGAAAAAGCAAAAAATTTCAGAATTGCACCTTGCAATGTGGAGATATTACTGTTTGTGCATTTACAATATTCATTGATTTTTGCCATTGAAAAACGTCCAGAAATGTTTGAAGCTACTGACTGAATGAAAGGAGCTGGCATCTCACTCTCTTTGAATCTTCTTTATCATGCTAGGATTAGCAGGAAAAAGCAAAAAATTTCAGAATTGCACCTTGCAATGTGGAGATATTACTGTTTGTGCATTTACAATATTCATTGATTTTTGCCATTGAAAAACGTCCAGAAATGTTTGAAGCTACTGACTGAATGAAAGGAGCTGGCATCTCACTCTCTTTGAATCTTCTTTATCATGCTAGGATTAGCAGGAAAAAGCAAAAAATTTCAGAATTGCACCTTGCAATGTGGAGATATTACTGTTTGTGCATTTACAATATTCATTGATTTTTGCCATTGAAAAACGTCCAGAAATGTTTGAAGCTACTGACTGAATGAAAGGAGCTGGCATCTCACTCTCTTTGAATCTTCTTTATCATGCTAGGATTAGCAGGAAAAAGCAAAAAATTTCAGAATTGCACCTTGCAATGTGGAGATATTACTGTTTGTGCATTTACAATATTCATTGATTTTTGCCATTGAAAAACATCATGTTATTCATATACCAGAAATGTTTGAAGCTACTGACTGAATGAAAGGAGCTGGCATCTCACTCTCTTTGAATCTTCTTTATCATGCTAGGATTAGCAGGAAAAAGCAAAAAATTTCAGAATTGCACCTTGCAATGTGGAGATATTACTGTTTGTGCATTTACAATATTCATTGATTTTTGCCATTGAAAAACGTCCAGAAATGTTTGAAGCTACTGACTGAATGAAAGGAGCTGGCATCTCACTCTCTTTGAATCTTCTTTATCATGCTAGGATTAGCAGGAAAAAGCAAAAAATTTCAGAATTGCACCTTGCAATGTGGAGATATTACTGTTTGTGCATTTACAATATTCATTGATTTTTGCCATTGAAAAACGTCCAGAAATGTTTGAAGCTACTGACTGAATGAAAGGAGCTGGCATCTCACTCTCTTTGAATCTTCTTTATCATGCTAGGATTAGCAGGAAAAAGCAAAAAATTTCAGAATTGCACCTTGCAATGTGGAGATATTACTGTTTGTGCATTTACAATATTCATTGATTTTTGCCATTGAAAAACATCATGTTATTCATATACCAGAAATGTTTGAAGCTACTGACTGAATGAAAGGAGCTGGCATCTCACTCTCTGAATCTTCTTTATCATGCTAGGATTAGCAGGAAAAAGCAAAAAATTTCAGAATTGCACCTTGCAATGTGGAGATATTACTGTTTGTGCATTTACAATATTCATTGATTTTTGCCATTGAAAAACATCATGTTATTCATATACCAGAAATGTTTGAAGCTACTGACTGAATGAAAGGAGCTGGCATCTCACTCTCTTTGAATCTTCTTTATCATGCTAGGATTAGCAGGAAAAAGCAAAAAATTTCAGAATTGCGCCTTGCAATGTGGAGATATTACTGTTTGTGCATTTACAATATTCATTGATTTTTGCCATTGAAAAACGTCCAGAAATGTTTGAAGCTACTGACTGAATGAAAGGAGCTGGCATCTCACTCTCTTTGAATCTTCTTTATCATGCTAGGATTAGCAGGAAAAAGCAAAAAATTTCAGAATTGCACCTTGCAATGTGGAGATATTACTGTTTGTGCATTTACAATATTCATTGATTTTTGCCATTGAAAAACGTCCAGAAATGTTTGAAGCTACTGACTGAATGAAAGGAGCTGGCATCTCACTCTCTTTGAATCTTCTTTATCATGCTAGGATTAGCAGGAAAAAGCAAAAAATTTCAGAATTGCACCTTGCAATGTGGAGATATTACTGTTTGTGCATTTACAATATTCATTGATTTTTGCCATTGAAAAACATCATGTTATTCATATACCAGAAATGTTTGAAGCTACTGACTGAATGAAAGGAGCTGGCATCTCACTCTCTGAATCTTCTTTATCATGCTAGGATTAGCAGGAAAAAGCAAAAAATTTCAGAATTGCACCTTGCAATGTGGAGATATTACTGTTTGTGCATTTACAATATTCATTGATTTTTGCCATTGAAAAACATCATGTTATTCATATACCAGAAATGTTTGAAGCTACTGACTGAATGAAAGGAGCTGGCATCTCACTCTCTTTGAATCTTCTTTATCATGCTAGGATTAGCAGGAAAAAGCAAAAAATTTCAGAATTGCACCTTGCAATGTGGAGATATTACTGTTTGTGCATTTACAATATTCATTGATTTTTGCCATTGAAAAACGTCCAGAAATGTTTGAAGCTACTGACTGAATGAAAGGAGCTGGCATCTCACTCTCTTTGAATCTTCTTTATCATGCTAGGATTAGCAGGAAAAAGCAAAAAATTTCAGAATTGCACCTTGCAATGTGGAGATATTACTGTTTGTGCATTTACAATATTCATTGATTTTTGCCATTGAAAAACGTCCAGAAATGTTTGAAGCTACTGACTGAATGAAAGGAGCTGGCATCTCACTCTCTTTGAATCTTCTTTATCATGCTAGGATTAGCAGTAAAAAGCAAAAAATTTCAGAATTGCACCTTGCAATGTGGAGATATTACTGTTTGTGCATTTACAATATTCATTGATTTTTGCCATTGAAAAACATCATGTTATTCATATACCAGAAATGTTTGAAGCTACTGACTGAATGAAAGGAGCTGGCATCTCCCTCTCTTTGAATCTTCTTTATCATGCTAGGATTAGCAGGAAAAAGCAAAAAATTTCAGAATTGCACCTTGCAATGTGGAGATATTACTGTTTGTGCATTTACAATATTCATTGATTTTTGCCATTGAAAAACGTCCAGAAATGTTTGAAGCTACTGACTGAATGAAAGGAGCTGGCATCTCACTCTCTTTGAATCTTCTTTATCATGCTAGGATTAGCAGGAAAAAGCAAAAAATTTCAGAATTGCACCTTGCAATGTGGAGATATTACTGTTTGTGCATTTACAATATTCATTGATTTTTGCCATTGAAAAACGTCCAGAAATGTTTGAAGAAACTGACTGAATGAAAGGAGCTGGCATCTCACTCTCTTTGAATCTTCTTTATCATGCTAGGATTAGCAGGAAAAAGCAAAAAATTTCAGAATTGCACCTTGCAATGTGGAAATATTACTGTTTGTGCATTTACAATATTCATTGATTTTTGCCATTGAAAAACATCATGTTATTCATATACCAGAAATGTTTGAAGCTACTGACTGAATGAAAGGAGCTGGCATCTCACTCTCTTTGAATCTTCTTTATCATGCTAGGATTAGCAGGAAAAAGCAAAAATTTCAGAATTGCACCTTGCAATGTGGAGATATTACTGTTTGTGCATTTACAATATTCATTGATTTTTGCCATTGAAAAACGTCCAGAAATGTTTGAAGCTACTGACTGAATGAAAGGAGCTGGCATCTCACTCTCTTTGAATCTTCTTTATCATGCTAGGATTAGCAGGAAAAAGCAAAAAATTTCAGAATTGCACCTTGCAATGTGGAGATATTACTGTTTGTGCATTTACAATATTCATTGATTTTTGCCATTGAAAAACGTCCAGAAATGTTTGAAGCTACTGACTGAATGAAAGGAGCTGGCATCTCACTCTCTTTGAATCTTCTTTATCATGCTAGGATTAGCAGGAAAAAGCAAAAAATTTCAGAATTGCACCTTGCAATGTGGAGATATTACTGTTTGTGCATTTACAATATTCATTGATTTTTGCCATTGAAAAACGTCCAGAAATGTTTGAAGCTACTGACTGAATGAAAGGAGCTGGCATCTCACTCTCTTTGAATCTTCTTTATCATGCTAGGATTAGCAGGAAAAAGCAAAAAATTTCAGAATTGCACCTTGCAATGTGGAGATATTACTGTTTGTGCATTTACAATATTCATTGATTTTTGCCATTGAAAAACATCATGTTATTCATATACCAGAAATGTTTGAAGCTACTGACTGAATGAAAGGAGCTGGCATCTCACTCTCTTTGAATCTTCTTTATCATGCTAGGATTAGCAGGAAAAAGCAAAAAATTTCAGAATTGCACCTTGCAATGTGGAGATATTACTGTTTGTGCATTTACAATATTCATTGATTTTTGCCATTGAAAAACGTCCAGAAATGTTTGAAGCTACTGACTGAATGAAAGGAGCTGTCATCTCACTCTCTTTGAATCTTCTTTATCATGCTAGGATTAGCAGGAAAAAGCAAAAAATTTCAGAATTACACCTTGCAATGTGGAGATATTACTGTTTGTGCATTTACAATATTCATTGATTTTTGCCATTGAAAAACATCATGTTATTCATATACCAGAAATGTTTGAAGCTACTGACTGAATGAAAGGAGCTGGCATCTCACTCTCTTTGAATCTTCTTTATCATGCTAGGATTAGCAGGAAAAAGCAAAAAATTTCAGAATTACACCTTGCAATGTGGAGATATTACTGTTTGTGCATTTACAATATTCATTGATTTTTGCCATTGAAAAACGTCCAGAAATGTTTGAAGCTACTGACTGAATGAAAGGAGCTGGCATCTCACTCTCTTTGAATCTTCTTTATCATGCTAGGATTAGCAGGAAAAAGCAAAAAATTTCAGAATTGCACCTTGCAATGTGGAGATATTACTGTTTGTGCATTTACAATATTCATTGATTTTTGCCATTGAAAAACATCATGTTATTCATATACCAGAAATGTTTGAAGCTACTGACTGAATGAAAGGAGCTGGCATCTCACTCTCTTTGAATCTTCTTTATCATGCTAGGATTAGCAGGAAAAAGCAAAAAATTTCAGAATTGCACCTTGCATTGTGGAGATATTACTGTTTGTGCATTTACAATATTCATTGATTTTTGCCATTGAAAAACGTCCAGAAATGTTTGCAGCTACTGACTGAATGAAAGGAGCTGGCATCTCACTCTCTTTGAATCTTCTTTATCATGCTAGGATTAGCAGGAAAAAGCAAAAAATTTCAGAATTGCACCTTGCAATGTGGAGATATTACTGTTTGTGCATTTACAATATTCATTGATTTTTGCCATTGAAAAACATCATGTTATTCATATACCAGAAATGTTTGAAGCTACTGACTGAATGAAAGGAGCTGGCATCTCACTCTCTGAATCTTCTTTATCATGCTAGGATTAGCAGGAAAAAGCAAAAAATTTCAGAATTGCACCTTGCAATGTGGAGATATTACTGTTTGTGCATTTACAATATTCATTGATTTTTGCCATTGAAAAACATCATGTTATTCATATACCAGAAATGTTTGAAGCTACTGACTGAATGAAAGGAGCTGGCATCTCACTCTCTTTTTTAATCTTCTTTATCATGCTAGGATTAGCAGGAAAAAGCAAAAAATTTCAGAATTACACCTTGCAATGTGGAGATATTACTGTTTGTGCATTTACAGTATTCATTGATTTTTGCCATTGAAAAACGTCCAGAAATGTTTGAAGCTACTGATTGAATGAAAGGAGCTGGCATCTCACTCTCTTTGAATCTTCTTTATCATGCTAGGATTAGCAGGAAAAAGCAAAAAATTTCAGAATTGCACCTTGCAATGTGGAGATATTACTGTTTGTGCATTTACAATATTCATTGATTTTTGCCATTGAAAAACGTCCAGAAATGTTTGAAGCTACTGACTGAATGAAAGGAGCTGGCATCTCACTCTCTTTGAATCTTCTTTATCATGCTAGGATTAGCAGGAAAAAGCAAAAAATTTCAGAATTGCACCTTGCAATGTGGAGATATTACTGTTTGTGCATTTACAATATTCATTGATTTTTGCCATTGAAAAACGTCCAGAAATGTTTGAAGCTACTGACTGAATGAAAGGAGCTGGCATCTCACTCTCTTTGAATCTTCTTTATCATGCTAGGATTAGCAGGAAAAAGCAAAAAATTTCAGAATTGCACCTTGCAATGTGGAGATATTACTGTTTGTGCATTTACAATATTCATTGATTTTTGCCATTGAAAAACGTCCAGAAATGTTTGAAGCTACTGACTGAATGAAAGGAGCTGGCATCTCACTCTCTTTGAATCTTCTTTATCATGCTAGGATTAGCAGGAAAAAGCAAAAAATTTCAGAATTGCACCTTGCAATGTGGAGATATTACTGTTTGTGCATTTACAATATTCATTGATTTTTGCCATTGAAAAACATCATGTTATTCATATACCAGAAATGTTTGAAGCTACTGACTGAATGAAAGGAGCTGGCATCTCACTCTCTTTGAATCTTCTTTATCATGCTAGGATTAGCAGGAAAAAGCAAAAAATTTCAGAATTGCACCTTGCAATGTGGAGATATTACTGTTTGTGCATTTACAATATTCATTGATTTTTGCCATTGAAAAACGTCCAGAAATGTTTGAAGCTACTGACTGAATGAAAGGAGCTGTCATCTCACTCTCTTTGAATCTTCTTTATCATGCTAGGATTAGCAGGAAAAAGCAAAAAATTTCAGAATTGCACCTTGCAATGTGGAGATATTACTGTTTGTGCATTTACAATATTCATTGATTTTTGCCATTGAAAAACATCATGTTATTCATATACCAGAAATGTTTGAAGCTACTGACTGAATGAAAGGAGCTGGCATCTCACTCTCTTTGAATCTTCTTTATCATGCTAGGATTAGCAGGAAAAAGCAAAAAATTTCAGAATTACACCTTGCAATGTGGAGATATTACTGTTTATGCATTTACAATATTCATTGATTTTTGCCATTGAAAAACGTCCAGAAATGTTTGAAGCTACTGACTGAATGAAAGGAGCTGGCATCTCACTCTCTTTGAATCTTCTTTATCATGCTAGGATTAGCAGGAAAAAGCAAAAAATTTCAGAATTGCACCTTGCAATGTGGAGATATTACTGTTTGTGCATTTACAATATTCATTGATTTTTGCCATTGAAAAACATCATGTTATTCATATACCAGAAATGTTTGAAGCTACTGACTGAATGAAAGGAGCTGGCATCTCACTCTCTTTGAATCTTCTTTATCATGCTAGGATTAGCAGGAAAAAGCAAAAAATTTCAGAATTGCACCTTGCATTGTGGAGATATTACTGTTTGTGCATTTACAATATTCATTGATTTTTGCCATTGAAAAACGTCCAGAAATGTTTGAAGCTACTGACTGAATGAAAGGAGCTGGCATCTCACTCTCTTTGAATCTTCTTTATCATGCTAGGATTAGCAGGAAAAAGCAAAAAATTTCAGAATTGCACCTTGCAATGTGGAGATATTACTGTTTGTGCATTTACAATATTCATTGATTTTTGCCATTGAAAAACATCATGTTATTCATATACCAGAAATGTTTGAAGCTACTGACTGAATGAAAGGAGCTGGCATCTCACTCTCTGAATCTTCTTTATCATGCTAGGATTAGCAGGAAAAAGCAAAAAATTTCAGAATTGCACCTTGCAATGTGGAGATATTACTGTTTGTGCATTTACAATATTCATTGATTTTTGCCATTGAAAAACATCATGTTATTCATATACCAGAAATGTTTGAAGCTACTGACTGAATGAAAGGAGCTGGCATCTCACTCTCTTTTTTAATCTTCTTTATCATGCTAGGATTAGCAGGAAAAAGCAAAAAATTTCAGAATTACACCTTGCAATGTGGAGATATTACTGTTTGTGCATTTACAGTATTCATTGATTTTTGCCATTGAAAAACGTCCAGAAATGTTTGAAGCTACTGATTGAATGAAAGGAGCTGGCATCTCACTCTCTTTGAATCTTCTTTATCATGCTAGGATTAGCAGGAAAAAGCAAAAAATTTCAGAATTGCACCTTGCAATGTGGAGATATTACTGTTTGTGCATTTACAATATTCATTGATTTTTGCCATTGAAAAACGTCCAGAAATGTTTGAAGCTACTGACTGAATGAAAGGAGCTGGCATCTCACTCTCTTTGAATCTTCTTTATCATGCTAGGATTAGCAGGAAAAAGCAAAAAATTTCAGAATTGCACCTTGCAATGTGGAGATATTACTGTTTGTGCATTTACAATATTCATTGATTTTTGCCATTGAAAAACGTCCAGAAATGTTTGAAGCTACTGACTGAATGAAAGGAGCTGGCATCTCACTCTCTTTGAATCTTCTTTATCATGCTAGGATTAGCAGGAAAAAGCAAAAAATTTCAGAATTGCACCTTGCAATGTGGAGATAATACTGTTTGTGCATTTACAATATTCATTGATTTTTGCCATTGAAAAACATCATGTTATTCATATACCAGAAATGTTTGAAGCTACTGACTGAATGAAAGGAGCTGGCATCTCACTCTCTTTGAATCTTCTTTATCATGCTAGGATTAGCAGGAAAAAGCAAAAAATTTCAGAATTGCACCTTGCAATGTGGAGATATTACTGTTTGTGCATTTACAATATTCATTGATTTTTGCCATTGAAAAACGTCCAGAAATGTTTGAAGCTACTGACTGAATGAAAGGAGCTGTCATCTCACTCTCTTTGAATCTTCTTTATCATGCTAGGATTAGCAGGAAAAAGCAAAAAATTTCAGAATTGCACCTTGCAATGTGGAGATATTACTGTTTGTGCATTTACAATATTCATTGATTTTTGCCATTGAAAAACATCATGTTATTCATATACCAGAAATGTTTGAAGCTACTGACTGAATGAAAGGAGCTGGCATCTCACTCTCTTTGAATCTTCTTTATCATGCTAGGATTAGCAGGAAAAAGCAAAAAATTTCAGAATTACACCTTGCAATGTGGAGATATTACTGTTTGTGCATTTACAATATTCATTGATTTTTGCCATTGAAAAACGTCCAGAAATGTTTGAAGCTACTGACTGAATGAAAGGAGCTGGCATCTCACTCTCTTTGAATCTTCTTTATCATGCTAGGATTAGCAGGAAAAAGCAAAAAATTTCAGAATTGCACCTTGCAATGTGGAGATATTACTGTTTGTGCATTTACAATATTCATTGATTTTTGCCATTGAAAAACATCATGTTATTCATATACCAGAAATGTTTGAAGCTACTGACTGAATGAAAGGAGCTGGCATCTCACTCTCTTTGAATCTTCTTTATCATGCTAGGATTAGCAGGAAAAAGCAAAAAATTTCAGAATTGCACCTTGCAATGTGGAGATATTACTGTTTGTGCATTTACAATATTCATTGATTTTTGCCATTGAAAAACATCATGTTATTCATATACCAGAAATGTTTGAAGCTACTGACTGAATGAAAGGAGCTGGCATCTCACTCTCTGAATCTTCTTTATCATGCTAGGATTAGCAGGAAAAAGCAAAAAATTTCAGAATTGCACCTTGCAATGTGGAGATATTACTGTTTGTGCATTTACAATATTCATTGATTTTTGCCATTGAAAAACATCATGTTATTCATATACCAGAAATGTTTGAAGCTACTGACTGAATGAAAGGAGCTGGCATCTCACTCTCTTTGAATCTTCTTTATCATGCTAGGATTAGCAGGAAAAAGCAAAAAATTTCAGAATTGCACCTTGCAATGTGGAGATATTACTGTTTGTTCATTTACAATATTCATTGATTTTTGCCATTGAAAAACGTCCAGAAATGTTTGAAGCTACTGACTGAATGAAAGGAGCTGGCATCTCACTCTCTTTGAATCTTCTTTATCATGCTAGGATTAGCAGTAAAAAGCAAATAATTTCAGAATTGCACCTTGCAATGTGGAGATATTACTGTTTGTGCATTTACAATATTCATTGATTTTGGCCATTGAAAAACATCATGTTATTCATATACCAGAAATGTTTGAAGCTACTGACTGAATGAAAGGAGCTGGCATCTCACTCTCTTTGAATCTTCTTTATCATGCTAGGATTAGCAGGAAAAAGCAAAAAATTTCAGAATTGCACCTTGCAATGTGGAGATATTACTGTTTGTGCATTTACAATATTCATTGATTTTTGCCATTGAAAAACGTCCAGAAATGTTTGAAGCTACTGACTGAATGAAAGGAGCTGGCATCTCACTCTCTTTGAATCTTCTTTATCATGCTAGGATTAGCAGGAAAAAGCAAAAAATTTCAGAATTGCACCTTGCAATGTGGAGATATTACTGTTTGTGCATTTACAATATTCATTGATTTTTGCCATTGAAAATCGTCCAGAAATGTTTGAAGCTACTGACTGAATGAAAGGAGCTGGCATCTCACTGTCTTTGAATCTTCTTTATCATGCTAGGATTAGCAGGAAAAAGCAAAAAATTTCAGAATTGCACCTTGCAATGTGGAGATATTACTGTTTGTGCATTTACAATATTCATTGATTTTTGCCATTGAAAAACATCATGTTATTCATATACCAGAAATGTTTGAAGCTACTGACTGAATGAAAGGAGCTGGCATCTCACTCTCTTTGAATCTTCTTTATCATGCTAGGATTAGCAGGAAAAAGCAAAAAATTTCAGAATTGCACCTTGCAATGTGGAGATATTACTGTTTGTGCATTTACAATATTCATTGATTTTTGCCATTGAAAAACGTCCAGAAATGTTTGAAGCTACTGACTGAATGAAAGGAGCTGGCATCTCACTCTCTTTAAATCTTCTTTTTCATGCTAGGATTAGCAGGAAAAAGCAAAAAATTTCAGAATTGCACCTTGCAATGTGGAGATATTACTGTTTGTGCATTTACAATATTCATTGATTTTTGCCATTGTAAAACATCATGTTATTCATATACCAGAAATGTTTGAAGCTACTGACTGAATGAAAGGAGCTGGCATCTCACTCTCTTTGAATCTTCTTTATCATGCTAGGATTAGCAGGAAAAAGCAAAAAATTTCAGAATTGCACCTTGCAATGTGGAGATATTACTGTTTGTGCATTTACAATATTCATTGATTTTTGCCATTGAAAAACGTCCAGAAATGTTTGAAGCTACTGACTGAATGAAAGGAGCTGGCATCTCACTCTCTTTGAATCTTCTTTATCATGCTAGGATTAGCAGGAAAAAGCAAAAAATTTCAGAATTGCACCTTGCAATGTGGAGATATTACTGTTTGTGCATTTACAATATTCATTGATTTTTGCCATTGAAAAACATCATGTTATTCATATACCAGAAATGTTTGAAGCTACTGACTGAATGAAAGGAGCTGGCATCTCACTCTCTTTGAATCTTCTTTATCATGCTAGGATTAGCAGGAAAAAGCAAAAAATTTCAGAATTGCACCTTGCAATGTGGAGATATTACTGTTTGTGCATTTACAATATTCATTGATTTTTGCCATTGAAAAACGTCCAGAAATGTTTGAAGCTACTGACTGAATGAAAGGAGCTGGCATCTCACTCTCTTTAAATCTTCTTTTTCATGCTAGGATTAGCAGGAAAAAGCAAAAAATTTCAGAATTGCACCTTGCAATGTGGAGATATTACTGTTTGTGCATTTACAATATTCATTGATTTTTGCCATTGTAAAACATCATGTTATTCATATACCAGAAATGTTTGAAGCTACTGACTGAATGAAAGGAGCTGGCATCTCACTCTCTTTGAATCTTCTTTATCATGCTAGGATTAGCAGGAAAAAGCAAAAAATTTCAGAATTGCACCTTGCAATGTGGAGATATTACTGTTTGTGCATTTACAATATTCATTGATTTTTGCCATTGAAAAACATCATGTTATTCATATACCAGAAATGTTTGAAGCTACTGACTGAATGAAAGGAGCTGGCATCTCACTCTCTTTGAATCTTCTTTATCATGCTAGGATTAGCAGGAAAAAGCAAAAAATTTCAGAATTGCACCTTGCAATGTGGAGATATTACTGTTTGTGCATTTACAATATTCATTGATTTTTGCTATTGAAAAACGTCCAGAAATGTTTGAAGCTACTGACTGAATGAAAGGAGCTGGCATCTCACTCTCTTTGAATCTTCTTTATCATGCTAGGATTAGCAGGAAAAAGCAAAAAATTTCAGAATTGCACCTTGCAATGTGGAGATATTACTGTTTGTGCATTTACAATATTCATTGATTTTTGCCATTGAAAAACGTCCAGAAATGTTTGAAGCTACTGACTGAATGAAAGGAGCTGGCATCTCACTCTCTTTGAATCTTCTTTATCATGCTAGGATTAGCAGGAAAAAGCAAAAAATTTCAGAATTGCACCTTGCAATGTGGAGATATTACTGTTTGTGCATTTACAATATTCATTGATTTTTGCCATTGAAAAACGTCCAGAAATGTTTGAAGCTACTGACTGAATGAAAGGAGCTGGCATCTCACTCTCTTTGAATCTTCTTTATCATGCTAGGATTAGCAGGAAAAAGCAAAAAATTTCAGAATTGCACCTTGCAATGTGGAGATATTACTGTTTGTGCATTTACAATATTCATTGATTTTTGCCATTGAAAAACATCATGTTATTCATATACCAGAAATGTTTGAAGCTACTGACTGAATGAAAGGAGCTGGCATCTCACTCTCTTTGAATCTTCCTTATCATGCTAGGATTAGCAGGAAAAAGCAAAAAATTTCAGAATTGCACCTTGCAATGTGGAGATATTACTGTTTGTGCATTTACAATATTCATTGATTTTTGCCATTGAAAAACGTCCAGAAATGTTTGAAGCTACTGACTGAATGAAAGGAGCTGGCATCTCACTCTCTTTGAATCTTCTTTATCATGCTAGGATTAGCAGGAAAAAGCAAAAAATTTCAGAATTGCACCTTGCAATGTGGAGATATTACTGTTTGTGCATTTACAATATTCATTGATTTTTGCCATTGAAAAACGTCCAGAAATGTTTGAAGCTACTGACTGAATGAAAGGAGCTGGCATCTCACTCTCTTTGAATCTTCTTTATCATGCTAGGATTAGCAGGAAAAAGCAAAAAATTTCAGAATTGCACCTTGCAATGTGGAGATATTACTGTTTGTGCATTTACAATATTCATTGATTTTTGCCATTGAAAAACATCATGTTATTCATATACCAGAAATGTTTGAAGCTACTGACTGAATGAAAGGAGCTGGCATCTCACTCTCTGAATCTTCTTTATCATGCTAGGATTAGCAGGAAAAAGCAAAAAATTTCAGAATTGCACCTTGCAATGTGGAGATATTACTGTTTGTGCATTTACAGTATTCATTGATTTTTGCCATTGAAAAACATCATGTTATTCATATACCAGAAATGTTTGAAGCTACTGACTGAATGAAAGGAGCTGGCATCTCACTCTCTTTGAATCTTCTTTATCATGCTAGGATTAGCAGGAAAAAGCAAAAAATTTCAGAATTGCACCTTGCAATGTGGAGATATTACTGTTTGTGCATTTACAATATTCATTGATTTTTGCCATTGAAAAACGTCCAGAAATGTTTGAAGCTACTGACTGAATGAAAGGAGCTGGCATCTCACTCTCTTTGAATCTTCTTTATCATGCTAGGATTAGCAGGAAAAAGCAAAAAATTTCAGAATTGCACCTTGCAATGTGGAGATATTACTGTTTGTGCATTTACAATATTCATTGATTTTTGCCATTGAAAAACGTCCAGAAATGTTTGAAGCTACTGACTGAATGAAAGGAGCTGGCATCTCACTCTCTTTGAATCTTCTTTATCATGCTAGGATTAGCAGTAAAAAGCAAAAAATTTCAGAATTGCACCTTGCAATGTGGAGATATTACTGTTTGTGCATTTACAATATTCATTGATTTTTGCCATTGAAAAACATCATGTTATTCATATACCAGAAATGTTTGAAGCTACTGACTGAATGAAAGGAGCTGGCATCTCCCTCTCTTTGAATCTTCTTTATCATGCTAGGATTAGCAGGAAAAAGCAAAAAATTTCAGAATTGCACCTTGCAATGTGGAGATATTACTGTTTGTGCATTTACAATATTCATTGATTTTTGCCATTGAAAAACGTCCAGAAATGTTTGAAGCTACTGACTGAATGAAAGGAGCTGGCATCTCACTCTCTTTGAATCTTCTTTATCATGCTAGGATTAGCAGGAAAAAGCAAAAAATTTCAGAATTGCACCTTGCAATGTGGAGATATTACTGTTTGTGCATTTACAATTTTCATTGATTTTTGCCATTGAAAAACGTCCAGAAATGTTTGAAGAAACTGACTGAATGAAAGGAGCTGGCATCTCACTCTCTTTGAATCTTCTTTATCATGCTAGGATTAGCAGGAAAAAGCAAAAAATTTCAGAATTGCACCTTGCAATGTGGAGATATTACTGTTTGTGCATTTACAATATTCATTGATTTTTGCCATTGAAAAACATCATGTTATTCATATACCAGAAATGTTTGAAGCTACTGACTGAATGAAAGGAGCTGGCATCTCACTCTCTTTGAATCTTCTTTATCATGCTAGGATTAGCAGGAAAAAGCAAAAATTTCAGAATTGCACCTTGCAATGTGGAGATATTACTGTTTGTGCATTTACAATATTCATTGATTTTTGCCATTGAAAAACGTCCAGAAATGTTTGAAGCTACTGACTGAATGAAAGGAGCTGGCATCTCACTCTCTTTGAATCTTCTTTATCATGCTAGGATTAGCAGGAAAAAGCAAAAAATTTCAGAATTGCACCTTGCAATGTGGAGATATTACTGTTTGTGCATTTACAATATTCATTGATTTTTGCCATTGAAAAACATCATGTTATTCATATACCAGAAATGTTTGAAGCTACTGACTGAATGAAAGGAGCTGGCATCTCACTCTCTTTTTTAATCTTCTTTATCATGCTAGGAGTAGCAGGAAAAAGCAAAAAATTTCAGAATTACACCTTGCAATGTGGAGATATTACTGTTTGTGCATTTACAGTATTCATTGATTTTTGCCATTGAAAAACGTCCAGAAATGTTTGAAGCTACTGATTGAATGAAAGGAGCTGGCATCTCACTCTCTTTGAATCTTCTTTATCATGCTAGGATTAGCAGGAAAAAGCAAAAAATTTCAGAATTGCACCTTGCAATGTGGAGATATTACTGTTTGTGCATTTACAATATTCATTGATTTTTGCCATTGAAAAACGTCCAGAAATGTTTGAAGCTACTGACTGAATGAAAGGAGCTGGCATCTCACTCTCTTTGAATCTTCTTTATCATGCTAGGATTAGCAGGAAAAAGCAAAAAATTTCAGAATTGCACCTTGCAATGTGGAGATATTACTGTTTGTGCATTTACAATATTCATTGATTTTTGCCATTGAAAAACGTCCAGAAATGTTTGAAGCTACTGACTGAATGAAAGGAGCTGGCATCTCACTCTCTTTGAATCTTCTTTATCATGCTAGGATTAGCAGGAAAAAGCAAAAAATTTCAGAATTGCACCTTGCAATGTGGAGATATTACTGTTTGTGCATTTACAATATTCATTGATTTTTGCCATTGAAAAACGTCCAGAAATGTTTGAAGCTACTGACTGAATGAAAGGAGCTGGCATCTCACTCTCTTTGAATCTTCTTTATCATGCTAGGATTAGCAGGAAAAAGCAAAAAATTTCAGAATTGCACCTTGCAATGTGGAGATATTACTGTTTGTGCATTTACAATATTCATTGATTTTTGCCATTGAAAAACATCATGTTATTCATATACCAGAAATGTTTGAAGCTACTGACTGAATGAAAGGAGCTGGCATCTCACTCTCTTTGAATCTTCTTTATCATGCTAGGATTAGCAGGAAAAAGCAAAAAATTTCAGAATTGCACCTTGCAATGTGGAGATATTACTGTTTGTGCATTTACAATATTCATTGATTTTTGCCATTGAAAAACGTCCAGAAATGTTTGAAGCTACTGACTGAATGAAAGGAGCTGTCATCTCACTCTCTTTGAATCTTCTTTATCATGCTAGGATTAGCAGGAAAAAGCAAAAAATTTCAGAATTGCACCTTGCAATGTGGAGATATTACTGTTTGTGCATTTACAATATTCATTGATTTTTGCCATTGAAAAACATCATGTTATTCATATACCAGAAATGTTTGAAGCTACTGACTGAATGAAAGGAGCTGGCATCTCACTCTCTTTGAATCTTCTTTATCATGCTAGGATTAGCAGGAAAAAGCAAAAAATTTCAAAATTACACCTTGCAATGTGGAGATATTACTGTTTGTGCATTTACAATATTCATTGATTTTTGCCATTGAAAAACGTCCAGAAATGTTTGAAGCTACTGACTGAATGAAAGGAGCTGGCATCTCACTCTCTTTGAATCTTCTTTATCATGCTAGGATTAGCAGGAAAAAGCAAAAAATTTCAGAATTGCACCTTGCAATGTGGAGATATTACTGTTTGTGCATTTACAATATTCATTGATTTTTGCCATTGAAAAACATCATGTTATTCATATACCAGAAATGTTTGAAGCTACTGACTGAATGAAAGGAGCTGGCATCTCACTCTCTTTGAATCTTCTTTATCATGCTAGGATTAGCAGGAAAAAGAAAAAAAATTCAGAATTGCACCTTGCAATGTGGAGATATTACTGTTTGTGCATTTACAATATTCATTGATTTTTGCCATTGAAAAACGTCCAGAAATGTTTGAAGCTACTGACTGAATGAAAGGAGCTGACATCTCACTCTCTTTGAATCTTCTTTATCATGCTAGGATTAGCAGGAAAAAGCAAAAAATTTCAGAATTGCACCTTGCAATGTGGAGATATTACTGTTTGTGCATTTACAATATTCATTGATTTTTGCCATTGAAAAACATCATGTTATTCATATACCAGAAATGTTTGAAGCTACTGACTGAATGAAAGGAGCTGGCATCTCACTCTCTTTGAATCTTCTTTATCATGCTAGGATTAGCAGGAAAAAGCAAAAAATTTCAGAATTGCACCTTGCAATGTGGAGATATTACTGTTTGTGCATTTACAATATTCATTGATTTTTGCCATTGAGAAACATCATGTTATTCATATACCAGAAATGTTTGAAGCTACTGACTGAATGAAAGGAGCTGGCATCTCACTCTCTTTGAATCTTCTTTATCATGCTAGGATTAGCAGGAAAAAGCAAAAAATTTCAGAATTGCACCTTGCAATGTGGAGATATTACTGTTTGTGCATTTACAATATTCATTGATTTTTGCCATTGAAAAACATCATGTTATTCATATACCAGAAATGTTTGAAGCTACTGACTGAATGAAAGGAGCTGGCATCTCACTCTTTTTTTAATCTTCTTTATCATGCTAGGATTAGCAGGAAAAAGCAAAAAATTTCAGAATTACACCTTGCAATGTGGAGATATTACTGTTTGTGCATTTACAGTATTCATTGATTTTTGCCATTGAAAAACGTCCAGAAATGTTTGAAGCTACTGATTGAATGAAAGGAGCTGGCATCTCACTCTCTTTGAATCTTCTTTATCATGCTAGGATTAGCAGGAAAAAGCAAAAAATTTCAGAATTGCACCTTGCAATGTGGAGATATTACTGTTTGTGCATTTACAATATTCATTGATTTTTGCCATTGAAAAACGTCCAGAAATGTTTGAAGCTACTGACTGAATGAAAGGAGCTGGCATCTCACTCTCTTTGAATCTTCTTTATCATGCTAGGATCAGCAGGAAAAAGCAAAAAATTTCAGAATTGCACCTTGCAATGTGGAGATATTACTGTTTGTGCATTTACAATATTCATTGATTTTTGTCATTGAAAAACGTCCAGAAATGTTTGAAGCTACTGACTGAATGAAAGGAGCTGGCATCTCACTCTCTTTGAATCTTCTTTATCATGCTAGGATTAGCAGGAAAAAGCAAAAAATTTCAGAATTGCACCTTGCAATGTGGAGATATTACTGTTTGTGCATTTACAATATTCATTGATTTTTGCCATTGAAAAACATCCAGAAATGTTTGAAGCTACTGACTGAATGAAAGGAGCTGGCATCTCACTCTCTTTGAATCTTCTTTATCATGCTAGGATTAGCAGGAAAAAGCAAAAAATTTCAGAATTGCACCTTGCAATGTGGAGATATTACTGTTTGTGCATTTACAATATTCATTGATTTTTGCCATTGAAAAACATCATGTTATTCATATACCAGAAATGTTTGAAGCTACTGACTGAATGAAAGGAGCTGGCATCTCCCTCTCTTTGAATCTTCTTTATCATGCTAGGATTAGCAGGAAAAAGCAAAAAATTTCAGAATTGCACCTTGCAATGTGGAGATATTACTGTTTGTGCATTTACAATATTCATTGATTTTTGCCATTGAAAAACGTCCAGAAATGTTTGAAGCTACTGACTGAATGAAAGGAGCTGGCATCTCACTCTCTTTGAATCTTCTTTATCATGCTAGGATTAGCAGGAAAAAGCAAAAAATTTCAGAATTGCACCTTGCAATGTGGAGATATTACTATTTGTGCATTTACAATATTCATTGATTTTTGCCATTGAAAAACGTCCAGAAATGTTTGAAGCAACTGACTGAATGAAAGGAGCTGGCATCTCACTCTCTTTGAATCTTCTTTATCATGCTAGGATTAGCAGGAAAAAGCAAAAAATTTCAGAATTGCACCTTGCAATGTGGAAATATTACTGTTTGTGCATTTACAATATTCATTGATTTTTGCCATTGAAAAACATCATGTTATTCATATACCAGAAATGTTTGAAGCTACTGACTGAATGAAAGGAGCTGGCATCTCACTCTCTTTGAATCTTCTTTATCATGCTAGGATTAGCAGGAAAAAGCAAAAATTTCAGAATTGCACCTTGCAATGTGGAGATATTACTGTTTGTGCATTTACAATATTCATTGATTTTTGCCATTGAAAAACGTCCAGAAATGTTTGAAGCTACTGACTGAATGAAAGGAGCTGGCATCTCACTCTCTTTGAATCTTCTTTATCATGCTAGGATTAGCAGGAAAAAGCAAAAAATTTCAGAATTGCACCTTGCAATGTGGAGATATTACTGTTTGTGCATTTACAATATTCATTGATTTTTGCCATTGAAAAACATCATGTTATTCATATACCAGAAATGTTTGAAGCTACTGACTGAATGAAAGGAGCTGGCATCTCACTCTCTTTTTTAATCTTCTTTATCATGCTAGGATTAGCAGGAAAAAGCAAAAAATTTCAGAATTACACCTTGCAATGTGGAAATATTACTGTTTGTGCATTTACAGTATTCATTGATTTTTGCCATTGAAAAACGTCCAGAAATGTTTGAAGCTACTGATTGAATGAAAGGAGCTGGCATCTCACTCTCTTTGAATCTTCTTTATCATGCTAGGATTAGCAGGAAAAAGCAAAAAATTTCAGAATTGCACCTTGCAATGTGGAGATATTACTGTTTGTGCATTTACAATATTCATTGATTTTTGCCATTGAAAAACATCATGTTATTCATATACCAGAAATGTTTGAAGCTACTGACTGAATGAAAGGAGCTGGCATCTCCCTCTCTTTGAATCTTCTTTATCATGCTAGGATTAGCAGGAAAAAGCAAAAAATTTCAGAATTGCACCTTGCAATGTGGAGATATTACTGTTTGTGCATTTACAATATTCATTGATTTTTGCCATTGAAAAACGTCCAGAAATGTTTGAAGCTACTGACTGAATGAAAGGAGCTGGCATCTCACTCTCTTTGAATCTTCTTTATCATGCTAGGATTAGCAGGAAAAAGCAAAAAATTTCAGAATTGCACCTTGCAATGTGGAGATATTACTATTTGTGCATTTACAATATTTATTGATTTTTGCCATTGAAAAACGTCCAGAAATGTTTGAAGCAACTGACTGAATGAAAGGAGCTGGCATCTCACTCTCTTTGAATCTTCTTTATCATGCTAGGATTAGCAGGAAAAAGCAAAAAATTTCAGAATTGCACCTTGCAATGTGGAGATATTACTGTTTGTGCATTTACAATATTCATTGATTTTTGCCATTGAAAAACGTCCAGAAATGTTTGAAGCTACTGACTGAATGAAAGGAGCTGGCATCTCACTCTCTTTGAATCTTCTTTATCATGCTAGGATTAGCAGGAAAAAGCAAAAAATTTCAGAATTGCACCTTGCAATGTGGAGATATTACTGTTTGTGCATTTACAATATTCATTGATTTTTGCCATTGAAAAACATCATGTTATTCATATACCAGAAATGTTTGAAGCTACTGACTGAATGAAAGGAGCTGGCATCTCACTCTCTTTTTTAATCTTCTTTATCATGCTAGGATTAGCAGGAAAAAGCAAAAAATTTCAGAATTACACCTTGCAATGTGGAGATATTACTGTTTGTGCATTTACAGTATTCATTGATTTTTGCCATTGAAAAACGTCCAGAAATGTTTGAAGCTACTGATTGAATGAAAGGAGCTGGCATCTCACTCTCTTTGAATCTTCTTTATCATGCTAGGATTAGCAGGAAAAAGCAAAAAATTTCAGAATTGCACCTTGCAATGTGGAGATATTACTGTTTGTGCATTTACAATATTCATTGATTTTTGCCATTGAAAAACGTCCAGAAATGTTTGAAGCTACTGACTGAATGAAAGGAGCTGGCATCTCACTCTCTTTGAATCTTCTTTATCATGCTAGGATTAGCAGGAAAAAGCAAAACATTTCAGAATTGCACCTTGCAATGTGGAGATATTACTGTTTGTGCATTTACAATATTCATTGATTTTTGTCATTGAAAAACGTCCAGAAATGTTTGAAGCTACTGACTGAATGAAAGGAGCTGGCATCTCACTCTCTTTGAATCTTCTTTATCATGCTAGGATTAGCAGGAAAAAGCAAAAAATTTCAGAATTGCACCTTGCAATGTGGAGATATTACTGTTTGTGCATTTACAATATTCATTGATTTTTGCCATTGAAAAACGTCCAGAAATGTTTGAAGCTACTGACTGAATGAAAGGAGCTGACATCTCACTCTCTTTGAATCTTCTTTATCATGCTAGGATTAGCAGGAAAAAGCAAAAAATTTCAGAATTGCACCTTGCAATGTGGAGATATTACTGTTTGTGCATTTACAATATTCATTGATTTTTGCCATTGAAAAACATCATGTTATTCATATACCAGAAATGTTTGAAGCTACTGACTGAATGAAAGGAGCTGGCATCTCACTCTCTTTGAATCTTCTTTATCATGCTAGGATTAGCAGGAAAAAGCAAAAAATTTCAGAATTGCACCTTGCAATGTGGAGATATTACTGTTTGTGCATTTACAATATTCATTGATTTTTGCCATTGAGAAACATCATGTTATTCATATACCAGAAATGTTTGAAGCTACTGACTGAATGAAAGGAGCTGGCATCTCACTCTCTTTGAATCTTCTTTATCATGCTAGGATTAGCAGGAAAAAGCAAAAAATTTCAGAATTGCACCTTGCAATGTGGAGATATTACTGTTTGTGCATTTACAATATTCATTGATTTTTGCCATTGAAAAACATCATGTTATTCATATACCAGAAATGTTTGAAGCTACTGACTGAATGAAAGGAGCTGGCATCTCACTCTCTTTGAATCTTCTTTATCATGCTAGGATTAGCAGGAAAAAGCAAAAAATTTCAGAATTGCACCTTGCAATGTGGAGATATTACTGTTTGTGCATTTGCAATATTCATTGATTTTTGCCATTGAAAAATGTCCAGAAATGTTTGAAGCTACTGACTGAATGAAAGGAGCTGGCATCTCACTCTCTTTGAATCTTCTTTATCATGCTAGGATTAGCAGGAAAAAGCAAAAAATGTCAGAATTGCACCTTGCAATGTGGAGATATTACTGTTTGTGCATTTACAATATTCATTGATTTTTGCCATTGAAAAACGTCCAGAAATGTTTGAAGCTACTGACTGAATGAAAGGAGCTGGCATCTCACTCTCTTTGAATCTTCTTTATCATGCTAGGATTAGCAGTAAAAAGCAAAAAATTTCAGAATTGCACCTTGCAATGTGGAGATATTACTGTTTGTGCATTTACAATATTCATTGATTTTTGCCATTGAAAAACATCATGTTATTCATATACCAGAAATGTTTGAAGCTACTGACTGAATGAAAGGAGCTGGCATCTCCCTCTCTTTGAATCTTCTTTATCATGCTAGGATTAGCAGGAAAAAGCAAAAAATTTCAGAATTGCACCTTGCAATGTGGAGATATTACTGTTTGTGCATTTACAATATTCATTGATTTTTGCCATTGAAAAACGTCCAGAAATGTTTGAAGCTACTGACTGAATGAAAGCAGCTGGCATCTCACTCTCTTTGAATCTTCTTTATCATGCTAGGATTAGCAGGAAAAAGCAAAAAATTTCAGAATTGCACCTTGCAATGTGGAGATATTACTGTTTGTGCATTTACAATATTCATTGATTTTTGCCATTGAAAAACGTCCAGAAATGTTTGAAGCAACTGACTGAATGAAAGGAGCTGGCATCTCACTCTCTTTGAATCTTCTTTATCATGCTAGGATTAGCAGGAAAAAGCAAAAAATTTCAGAATTGCACCTTGCAATGTGGAAATATTACTGTTTGTGCATTTACAATATTCATTGATTTTTGCCATTGAAAAACATCATGTTATTCATATACCAGAAATGTTTGAAGCTACTGACTGAATGAAAGGAGCTGGCATCTCACTCTCTTTGAATCTTCTTTATCATGCTAGGATTAGCAGGAAAAAGCAAAAATTTCAGAATTGCACCTTGCAATGTGGAGATATTACTGTTTGTGCATTTACAATATTCATTGATTTTTGCCATTGAAAAACGTCCAGAAATGTTTGAAGCTACTGACTGAATGAAAGGAGCTGGCATCTCACTCTCTTTGAATCTTCTTTATCATGCTAGGATTAGCAGGAAAAAGCAAAAAATTTCAGAATTGCACCTTGCAATGTGGAGATATTACTGTTTGTGCATTTACAATATTCATTGATTTTTGCCATTGAAAAACATCATGTTATTCATATACCAGAAATGTTTGAAGCTACTGACTGAATGAAAGGAGCTGGCATCTCACTCTTTTTTTAATCTTCTTTATCATGCTAGGATTAGCAGGAAAAAGCAAAAAATTTCAGAATTACACCTTGCAATGTGGAGATATTACTGTTTGTGCATTTACAGTATTCATTGATTTTTGCCATTGAAAAACGTCCAGAAATGTTTGAAGCTACTGATTGAATGAAAGGAGCTGGCATCTCACTCTCTTTGAATCTTCTTTATCATGCTAGGATTAGCAGGAAAAAGCAAAAAATTTCAGAA
Source organism: Phyllobates terribilis (assembly GCF_046119375.1). Classification (NCBI taxonomy): domain Eukaryota; kingdom Metazoa; phylum Chordata; class Amphibia; order Anura; family Dendrobatidae; genus Phyllobates; species Phyllobates terribilis. Next base: position 72,427 of record NW_027363806.1, on the reverse strand, counting down.
TTGCACCTTGCAATGTGGAGATATTACTGTTTGTGCATTTACAATATTCATTGATTTTTGCCATTGAAAAACGTCCAGAAATGTTTGAAGCTACTGACTGAATGAAAGGAGCTGGCATCTCACTCTCTTTGAATCTTCTTTATCATGCTAGGATCAGCAGGAAAAAGCAAAAAATTTCAGAATTGCACCTTGCAATGTGGAGATATTACTGTTTGTGCATTTACAATATTCATTGATTTTTGTCATTGAAAAACGTCCAGAAATGTTTGAAGCTACTGACTGAATGAAAGGAGCTGGCATCTCACTCTCTTTGAATCTTCTTTATCATGCTAGGATTAGCAGGAAAAAGCAAAAAATTTCAGAATTGCACCTTGCAATGTGGAGATATTACTGTTTGTGCATTTACAATATTCATTGATTTTTGCCATTGAAAAACATCCAGAAATGTTTGAAGCTACTGACTGAATGAAAGGAGCTGGCATCTCACTCTCTTTGAATCTTCTTTATCATGCTAGGATTAGCAGGAAAAAGCAAAAAATTTCAGAATTGCACCTTGCAATGTGGAGATATTACTGTTTGTGCATTTACAATATTCATTGATTTTTGCCATTGAAAAACATCATGTTATTCATATACCAGAAATGTTTGAAGCTACTGACTGAATGAAAGGAGCTGGCATCTCACTCTCTTTGAATCTTCTTTATCATGCTAGGATTAGCAGGAAAAAGCAAAAAATTTCAGAATTGCACCTTGCAATGTGGAGATATTACTGTTTGTGCATTTACAATATTCATTGATTTTTGCCATTGAAAAACGTCCAGAAATGTTTGAAGCTACTGACTGAATGAAAGGAGCTGTCATCTCACTCTCTTTGAATCTTCTTTATCATGCTAGGATTAGCAGGAAAAAGCAAAAAATTTCAGAATTGCACCTTGCAATGTGGAGATATTACTGTTTGTGCATTTACAATATTCATTGATTTTTGCCATTGAAAAACATCATGTTATTCATATACCAGAAATGTTTGAAGCTACTGACTGAATGAAAGGAGCTGGCATCTCACTCTCTTTGAATCTTCTTTATCATGCTAGGATTAGCAGGAAAAAGCAAAAAATTTCAGAATTACACCTTGCAATGTGGAGATATTACTGTTTGTGCATTTACAATATTCATTGATTTTTGCCATTGAAAAACGTCCAGAAATGTTTGAAGCTACTGACTGAATGAAAGGAGCTGGAATCTCACTCTCTTTGAATCTTCTTTATCATGCTAGGATTAGCAGGAAAAAGCAAAAAATTTCAGAATTGCACCTTGCAATGTGGAGATATTACTGTTTGTGCATTTACAATATTCATTGATTTTTGCCATTGAAAAACATCATGTTATTCATATACCAGAAATGTTTGAAGCTACTGACTGAATGAAAGGAGCTGGCATCTCACTCTCTTTGAATCTTCTTTATCATGCTAGGATTAGCAGGAAAAAGCAAAAAATTTCAGAATTGCACCTTGCAATGTGGAGATATTACTGTTTGTGCATTTACAATATTCATTGATTTTTGCCATTGAAAAACGTCCAGAAATGTTTGAAGCTACTGACTGAATGAAAGGAGCTGGCATCTCACTCTCTTTGAATCTTCTTTATCATGCTAGGATTAGCAGGAAAAAGCAAAAAATTTCAGAATTGCACCTTGCAATGTGGAGATATTACTGTTTGTGCATTTACAATATTCATTGATTTTTGCCATTGAAAAACATCATGTTATTCATATACCAGAAATGTTTGAAGCTACTGACTGAATGAAAGGAGCTGGCATCTCACTCTCTTTGAATCTTCTTTATCATGCTAGGATTAGCAGGAAAAAGCAAAAAATTTCAGAATTGCACCTTGCAATGTGGAGATATTACTGTTTGTGCATTTACAATATTCATTGATTTTTGCCATTGAAAAACATCCAGAAATGTTTGAAGCTACTGACTGAATGAAAGGAGCTGGCATCTCACTCTCTTTGAATCTTCTTTATCATGCTAGGATTAGCAGGAAAAAGCAAAAAATTTCAGAATTGCACCTTGCAATGTGGAGATATTACTGTTTGTGCATTTACAATATTCATTGATTTTTGCCATTGAAAAACATCATGTTATTCATATACCAGAAATGTTTGAAGCTACTGACTGAATGAAAGGAGCTGGCATCTCACTCTCTTTGAATCTTCTTTATCATGCTAGGATTAGCAGGAAAAAGCAAAAAATTTCAGAATTGCACCTTGCAATGTGGAGATATTACTGTTTGTGCATTTACAATATTCATTGATTTTTGCCATTGAAAAACGTCCAGAAATGTTTGAAGCTACTGACTGAATGAAAGGAGCTGGCATCTCACTCTCTTTGAATCTTCTTTATCATGCTAGGATTAGCAGGAAAAAGCAAAAAATTTCAGAATTGCACCTTGCAATGTGGAGATATTACTGTTTGTGCATTTACAATATTCATTGATTTTTGCCATTGAAAAACATCATGTTATTCATATACCAGAAATGTTTGAAGCTACTGACTGAATGAAAGGAGCTGGCATCTCACTCTCTTTGAATCTTCTTTATCATGCTAGGATTAGCAGGAAAAAGCAAAAAATTTCAGAATTGCACCTTGCAATGTGGAGATATTACTGTTTGTGCATTTACAATATTCATTGATTTTTGCCATTGAGAAACATCATGTTATTCATATACCAGAAATGTTTGAAGCTACTGACTGAATGAAAGGAGCTGGCATCTCACTCTCTTTGAATCTTCTTTATCATGCTAGGATTAGCAGTAAAAAGCAAAAAATTTCAGAATTGCACCTTGCAATGTGGAGATATTACTGTTTGTGCATTTACAATATTCATTGATTTTTGCCATTGAAAAACATCATGTTATTCATATACCAGAAATGTTTGAAGCTACTGACTGAATGAAAGGAGCTGGCATCTCACTCTCTTTGAATCTTCTTTATCATGCTAGGATTAGCAGGAAAAAGCAAAAATTTCAGAATTGCACCTTGCAATGTGGAGATATTACTGTTTGTGCATTTACAATATTCATTGATTTTTGCCATTGAAAAACGTCCAGAAATGTTTGAAGCTACTGACTGAATGAAAGGAGCTGGCATCTCACTCTCTTTGAATCTTCTTTATCATGCTAGGATTAGCAGGAAAAAGCAAAAAATTTCAGAATTGCACCTTGCAATGTGGAGATATTACTGTTTGTGCATTTACAATATTCATTGATTTTTGCCATTGAAAAACATCATGTTATTCATATACCAGAAATGTTTGAAGCTACTGACTGAATGAAAGGAGCTGGCATCTCACTCTTTTTTTAATCTTCTTTATCATGCTAGGATTAGCAGGAAAAAGCAAAAAATTTCAGAATTACACCTTGCAATGTGGAGATATTACTGTTTGTGCATTTACAGTATTCATTGATTTTTGCCATTGAAAAACGTCCAGAAATGTTTGAAGCTACTGATTGAATGAAAGGAGCTGGCATCTCACTCTCTTTGAATCTTCTTTATCATGCTAGGATTAGCAGGAAAAAGCAAAAAATTTCAGAATTGCACCTTGCAATGTGGAGATATTACTGTTTGTGCATTTACAATATTCATTGATTTTTGCCATTGAAAAACGTCCAGAAATGTTTGAAGCTACTGACTGAATGAAAGGAGCTGGCATCTCACTCTCTTTGAATCTTCTTTATCATGCTAGGATTAGCAGGAAAAAGCAAAAAATTTCAGAATTGCACCTTGCAATGTGGAGATATTACTGTTTGTGCATTTACAATATTCATTGATTTTTGTCATTGAAAAACGTCCAGAAATGTTTGAAGCTACTGACTGAATGAAAGGAGCTGGCATCTCACTCTCTTTGAATCTTCTTTATCATGCTAGGATTAGCAGGAAAAAGCAAAAAATTTCAGAATTGCACCTTGCAATGTGGAGATATTACTGTTTGTGCATTTACAATATTCATTGATTTTTGCCATTGAAAAACATCCAGAAATGTTTGAAGCTACTGACTGAATGAAAGGAGCTGGCATCTCACTCTCTTTGAATCTTCTTTATCATGCTAGGATTAGCAGGAAAAAGCAAAAAATTTCAGAATTGCACCTTGCAATGTGGAGATATTACTGTTTGTGCATTTACAATATTCATTGATTTTTGCCATTGAAAAACATCATGTTATTCATATACCAGAAATGTTTGAAGCTACTGACTGAATGAAAGGAGCTGGCATCTCACTCTCTTTGAATCTTCTTTATCATGCTAGGATTAGCAGGAAAAAGCAAAAAATTTCAGAATTGCACCTTGCAATGTGGAGATATTACTGTTTGTGCATTTACAATATTCATTGATTTTTGCCATTGAAAAACGTCCAGAAATGTTTGAAGCTACTGACTGAATGAAAGGAGCTGTCATCTCACTCTCTTTGAATCTTCTTTATCATGCTAGGATTAGCAGGAAAAAGCAAAAAATTTCAGAATTGCACCTTGCAATGTGGAGATATTACTGTTTGTGCATTTACAATATTCATTGATTTTTGCCATTGAAAAACATCATGTTATTCATATACCAGAAATGTTTGAAGCTACTGACTGAATGAAAGGAGCTGGCATCTCACTCTCTTTGAATCTTCTTTATCATGCTAGGATTAGCAGGAAAAAGCAAAAAATTTCAGAATTACACCTTGCAATGTGGAGATATTACTGTTTGTGCATTTACAATATTCATTGATTTTTGCCATTGAAAAACGTCCAGAAATGTTTGAAGCTACTGACTGAATGAAAGGAGCTGGAATCTCACTCTCTTTGAATCTTCTTTATCATGCTAGGATTAGCAGGAAAAAGCAAAAAATTTCAGAATTGCACCTTGCAATGTGGAGATATTACTGTTTGTGCATTTACAATATTCATTGATTTTTGCCATTGAAAAACATCATGTTATTCATATACCAGAAATGTTTGAAGCTACTGACTGAATGAAAGGAGCTGGCATCTCACTCTCTTTGAATCTTCTTTATCATGCTAGGATTAGCAGGAAAAAGCAAAAAATTTCAGAATTGCACCTTGCAATGTGGAGATATTACTGTTTGTGCATTTACAATATTCATTGATTTTTGCCATTGAAAAACGTCCAGAAATGTTTGAAGCTACTGACTGAATGAAAGGAGCTGGCATCTCACTCTCTTTGAATCTTCTTTATCATGCTAGGATTAGCAGGAAAAAGCAAAAAATTTCAGAATTGCACCTTGCAATGTGGAGATATTACTGTTTGTGCATTTACAATATTCATTGATTTTTGCCATTGAAAAACGTCCAGAAATGTTTGAAGCTACTGACTGAATGAAAGGAGCTGACATCTCACTCTCTTTGAATCTTCTTTATCATGCTAGGATTAGCAGGAAAAAGCAAAAAATTTCAGAATTGCACCTTGCAATGTGGAGATATTACTGTTTGCGCATTTACAATATTCATTGATTTTTGCCATTGAAAAACATCATGTTATTCATATACCAGAAATGTTTGAAGCTACTGACTGAATGAAAGGAGCTGGCATCTCACTCTCTTTGAATCTTCTTTATCATGCTAGGATTAGCAGGAAAAAGCAAAAAATTTCAGAATTGCACCTTGCAATGTGGAGATATTACTGTTTGTGCATTTACAATATTCATTGATTTTTGCCATTGAGAAACATCATGTTATTCATATACCAGAAATGTTTGAAGCTACTGACTGAATGAAAGGAGCTGGCATCTCACTCTCTTTGAATCTTCTTTATCATGCTAGGATTAGCAGTAAAAAGCAAAAAATTTCAGAATTGCACCTTGCAATGTGGAGATATTACTGTTTGTGCATTTACAATATTCATTGATTTTTGCCATTGAAAAACATCATGTTATTCATATACCAGAAATGTTTGAAGCTACTGACTGAATGAAAGGAGCTGGCATCTCACTCTCTTTGAATCTTCTTTATCATGCTAGGATTAGCAGGAAAAAGCAAAAAATTTCAGAATTACACCTTGCAATGTGGAGATATTACTGTTTGTGCATTTAGAATATTCATTGATTTTTGCCATTGAAAAATGTCCAGAAATGTTTGAAGCTACTGACTGAATGAAAGGAGCTGGCATCTCACTCTCTTTGAATCTTCTTTATCATGCTAGGATTAGCAGGAAAAAGCAAAAAATTTCAGAATTGCACCTTGCAATGTGGAGATATTACTGTTTGTGCATTTACAATATTCATTGATTTTTGCCATTGAAAAACATCATGTTATTCATATACCAGAAATGTTTGAAGCTACTGACTGAATGAAAGGAGCTGGCATCTCACTCTCTTTGAATCTTCTTTATAATGCTAGGATTAGCTGGAAAAAGCAAAAAATTTCAGAATTGCACCTTGCAATGTGGAGATATTACTGTTTGTGCATTTACAATATTCATTGATTTTTGCCATTGAAAAACATCATGTTATTCATATACCAGAAATGTTTGAAGCTACTGACTGAATGAAAGGAGCTGGCATCTCACTCTCTTTGAATCTTCTTTATCATGCTAGGATTAGCAGGAAAAAGCAAAAAATTTCAGAATTGCACCTTGCAATGTGGAGATATTACTGTTTGTGCATTTACAATATTCATTGATTTTTGTCATTGAAAAACGTCCAGAAATGTTTGAAGCTACTGACTGAATGAAAGGAGCTGGCATCTCACTCTCTTTGAATCTTCTTTATCATGCTAGGATTAGCAGGAAAAAGCAAAAAATTTCAGAATTGCACCTTGCAATGTGGAGATATTACTGTTTGTGCATTTACAATATTCATTGATTTTTGCCATTGAAAAACATCCAGAAATGTTTGAAGCTACTGACTGAATGAAAGGAGCTGGCATCTCACTCTCTTTGAATCTTCTTTATCATGCTAGGATTAGCAGGAAAAAGCAAAAAATTTCAGAATTGCACCTTGCAATGTGGAGATATTACTGTTTGTGCATTTACAATATTCATTGATTTTTGCCATTGAAAAACATCATGTTATTCATATACCAGAAATGTTTGAAGCTACTGACTGAATGAAAGGAGCTGGCATCTCACTCTCTTTGAATCTTCTTTATCATGCTAGGATTAGCAGGAAAAAGCAAAAAATTTCAGAATTGCACCTTGCAATGTGGAGATATTACTGTTTGTGCATTTACAATATTCATTGATTTTTGCCATTGAAAAACGTCCAGAAATGTTTGAAGCTACTGACTGAATGAAAGGAGCTGTCATCTCACTCTCTTTGAATCTTCTTTATCATGCTAGGATTAGCAGGAAAAAGCAAAAAATTTCAGAATTGCACCTTGCAATGTGGAGATATTACTGTTTGTGCATTTACAATATTCATTGATTTTTGCCATTGAAAAACATCATGTTATTCATATACCAGAAATGTTTGAAGCTACTGACTGAATGAAAGGAGCTGGCATCTCACTCTCTTTGAATCTTCTTTATCATGCTAGGATTAGCAGGAAAAAGCAAAAAATTTCAGAATTACACCTTGCAATGTGGAGATATTACTGTTTGTGCATTTACAATATTCATTGATTTTTGCCATTGAAAAACGTCCAGAAATGTTTGAAGCTACTGACTGAATGAAAGGAGCTGGAATCTCACTCTCTTTGAATCTTCTTTATCATGGTAGGATTAGCAGGAAAAAGCAAAAAATTTCAGAATTGCACCTTGCAATGTGGAGATATTACTGTTTGTGCATTTACAATATTCATTGATTTTTGCCATTGAAAAATATCATGTTATTCATATACCAGAAATGTTTGAAGCTACTGACTGAATGAAAGGAGCTGGCATCTCACTCTCTTTGAATCTTCTTTATCATGCTAGGATTAGCAGTAAAAAGCAAAAAATTTCAGAATTGCACCTTGCAATGTGGAGATATTACTGTTTGTGCATTTACAATATTCATTGATTTTTGCCATTGAAAAACATCATGTTATTCATATACCAGAAATGTTTGAAGCTACTGACTGAATGAAAGGAGCTGGCATCTCACTCTCTTTGAATCTTCTTTATCATGCTAGGATTAGCAGGAAAAAGCAAAAATTTCAGAATTGCACCTTGCAATGTGGAGATATTACTGTTTGTGCATTTACAATATTCATTGATTTTTGCCATTGAAAAACGTCCAGAAATGTTTGAAGCTACTGACTGAATGAAAGGAGCTGGCATCTCACTCTCTTTGAATCTTCTTTATCATGCTAGGATTAGCAGGAAAAAGCAAAAAATTTCAGAATTGCACCTTGCAATGTGGAGATATTACTGTTTGTGCATTTACAATATTCATTGATTTTTGCCATTGAAAAACATCATGTTATTCATATACCAGAAATGTTTGAAGCTACTGACTGAATGAAAGGAGCTGGCATCTCACTCTTTTTTTAATCTTCTTTATCATGCTAGGATTAGCAGGAAAAAGCAAAAAATTTCAGAATTACACCTTGCAATGTGGAGATATTACTGTTTGTGCATTTACAGTATTCATTGATTTTTGCCATTGAAAAACGTCCAGAAATGTTTGAAGCTACTGATTGAATGAAAGGAGCTGGCATCTCACTCTCTTTGAATCTTCTTTATCATGCTAGGATTAGCAGGAAAAAGCAAAAAATTTCAGAATTGCACCTTGCAATGTGGAGATATTACTGTTTGTGCATTTACAATATTCATTGATTTTTGCCATTGAAAAACGTCCAGAAATGTTTGAAGCTACTGACTGAATGAAAGGAGCTGGCATCTCACTCTCTTTGAATCTTCTTTATCATGCTAGGATTAGCAGGAAAAAGCAAAAAATTTCAGAATTGCACCTTGCAATGTGGAGATATTACTGTTTGTGCATTTACAATATTCATTGATTTTTGTCATTGAAAAACGTCCAGAAATGTTTGAAGCTACTGACTGAATGAAAGGAGCTGGCATCTCACTCTCTTTGAATCTTCTTTATCATGCTAGGATTAGCAGGAAAAAGCAAAAAATTTCAGAATTGCACCTTGCAATGTGGAGATATTACTGTTTGTGCATTTACAATATTCATTGATTTTTGCCATTGAAAAACATCCAGAAATGTTTGAAGCTACTGACTGAATGAAAGGAGCTGGCATCTCACTCTCTTTGAATCTTCTTTATCATGCTAGGATTAGCAGGAAAAAGCAAAAAATTTCAGAATTGCACCTTGCAATGTGGAGATATTACTGTTTGTGCATTTACAATATTCATTGATTTTTGCCATTGAAAAACATCATGTTATTCATATACCAGAAATGTTTGAAGCTACTGACTGAATGAAAGGAGCTGGCATCTCACTCTCTTTGAATCTTCTTTATCATGCTAGGATTAGCAGGAAAAAGCAAAAATTTCAGAATTGCACCTTGCAATGTGGAGATATTACTGTTTGTGCATTTACAATATTCATTGATTTTTGCCATTGAAAAACATCCAGAAATGTTTGAAGCTACTGACTGAATGAAAGGAGCTGGCATCTCACTCTCTTTGAATCTTCTTTATCATGCTAGGATTAGCAGGAAAAAGCAAAAAATTTCAGAATTGCACCTTGCAATGTGGAGATATTACTGTTTGTGCATTTACAATATTCATTGATTTTTGCCATTGAAAAACATCATGTTATTCATATACCAGAAATGTTTGAAGCTACTGACTGAATGAAAGGAGCTGGCATCTCACTCTTTTTTTAATCTTCTTTATCATGCTAGGATTAGCAGGAAAAAGCAAAAAATTTCAGAATTACACCTTGCAATGTGGAGATATTACTGTTTGTGCATTTACAGTATTCATTGATTTTTGCCATTGAAAAACGTCCAGAAATGTTTGAAGCTACTGATTGAATGAAAGGAGCTGGCATCTCACTCTCTTTGAATCTTCTTTATCATGCTAGGATTAGCAGGAAAAAGCAAAAAATTTCAGAATTGCACCTTGCAATGTGGAGATATTACTGTTTGTGCATTTACAATATTCATTGATTTTTGCCATTGAAAAACGTCCAGAAATGTTTGAAGCTACTGACTGAATGAAAGGAGCTGGCATCTCACTCTCTTTGAATCTTCTTTATCATGCTAGGATTAGCAGGAAAAAGCAAAAAATTTCAGAATTGCACCTTGCAATGTGGAGATATTACTGTTTGTGCATTTACAATATTCATTGATTTTTGTCATTGAAAAACGTCCAGAAATGTTTGAAGCTACTGACTGAATGAAAGGAGCTGGCATCTCACTCTCTTTGAATCTTCTTTATCATGCTAGGATTAGCAGGAAAAAGCAAAAAATTTCAGAATTGCACCTTGCAATGTGGAGATATTACTGTTTGTGCATTTACAATATTCATTGATTTTTGCCATTGAAAAACATCCAGAAATGTTTGAAGCTACTGACTGAATGAAAGGAGCTGGCATCTCACTCTCTTTGAATCTTCTTTATCATGCTAGGATTAGCAGGAAAAAGCAAAAAATTTCAGAATTGCACCTTGCAATGTGGAGATATTACTGTTTGTGCATTTACAATATTCATTGATTTTTGCCATTGAAAAACATCATGTTATTCATATACCAGAAATGTTTGAAGCTACTGACTGAATGAAAGGAGCTGGCATCTCACTCTCTTTGAATCTTCTTTATCATGCTAGGATTAGCAGGAAAAAGCAAAAAATTTCAGAATTGCACCTTGCAATGTGGAGATATTACTGTTTGTGCATTTACAATATTCATTGATTTTTGCCATTGAAAAACGTCCAGAAATGTTTGAAGCTACTGACTGAATGAAAGGAGCTGTCATCTCACTCTCTTTGAATCTTCTTTATCATGCTAGGATTAGCAGGAAAAAGCAAAAAATTTCAGAATTGCACCTTGCAATGTGGAGATATTACTGTTTGTGCATTTACAATATTCATTGATTTTTGCCATTGAAAAACATCATGTTATTCATATACCAGAAATGTTTGAAGCTACTGACTGAATGAAAGGAGCTGGCATCTCACTCTCTTTGAATCTTCTTTATCATGCTAGGATTAGCAGGAAAAAGCAAAAAATTTCAGAATTACACCTTGCAATGTGGAGATATTACTGTTTGTGCATTTACAATATTCATTGATTTTTGCCATTGAAAAACGTCCAGAAATGTTTGAAGCTACTGACTGAATGAAAGGAGCTGGAATCTCACTCTCTTTGAATCTTCTTTATCATGCTAGGATTAGCAGGAAAAAGCAAAAAATTTCAGAATTGCACCTTGCAATGTGGAGATATTACTGTTTGTGCATTTACAATATTCATTGATTTTTGCCATTGAAAAACATCATGTTATTCATATACCAGAAATGTTTGAAGCTACTGACTGAATGAAAGGAGCTGGCATCTCACTCTCTTTGAATCTTCTTTATCATGCTAGGATTAGCAGGAAAAAGCAAAAAATTTCAGAATTGCACCTTGCAATGTGGAGATATTACTGTTTGTGCATTTACAATATTCATTGATTTTTGCCATTGAAAAACGTCCAGAAATGTTTGAAGCTACTGACTGAATGAAAGGAGCTGGCATCTCACTCTCTTTGAATCTTCTTTATCATGCTAGGATTAGCAGGAAAAAGCAAAAAATTTCAGAATTGCACCTTGCAATGTGGAGATATTACTGTTTGTGCATTTACAATATTCATTGATTTTTGCCATTGAAAAACGTCCAGAAATGTTTGAAGCTACTGACTGAATGAAAGGAGCTGACATCTCACTCTCTTTGAATCTTCTTTATCATGCTAGGATTAGCAGGAAAAAGCAAAAAATTTCAGAATTGCACCTTGCAATGTGGAGATATTACTGTTTGCGCATTTACAATATTCATTGATTTTTGCCATTGAAAAACATCATGTTATTCATATACCAGAAATGTTTGAAGCTACTGACTGAATGAAAGGAGCTGGCATCTCACTCTCTTTGAATCTTCTTTATCATGCTAGGATTAGCAGGAAAAAGCAAAAAATTTCAGAATTGCACCTTGCAATGTGGAGATATTACTGTTTGTGCATTTACAATATTCATTGATTTTTGCCATTGAGAAACATCATGTTATTCATATACCAGAAATGTTTGAAGCTACTGACTGAATGAAAGGAGCTGGCATCTCACTCTCTTTGAATCTTCTTTATCATGCTAGGATTAGCAGTAAAAAGCAAAAAATTTCAGAATTGCACCTTGCAATGTGGAGATATTACTGTTTGTGCATTTACAATATTCATTGATTTTTGCCATTGAAAAACATCATGTTATTCATATACCAGAAATGTTTGAAGCTACTGACTGAATGAAAGGAGCTGGCATCTCACTCTCTTTGAATCTTCTTTATCATGCTAGGATTAGCAGGAAAAAGCAAAAAATTTCAGAATTACACCTTGCAATGTGGAGATATTACTGTTTGTGCATTTAGAATATTCATTGATTTTTGCCATTGAAAAATGTCCAGAAATGTTTGAAGCTACTGACTGAATGAAAGGAGCTGGCATCTCACTCTCTTTGAATCTTCTTTATCATGCTAGGATTAGCAGGAAAAAGCAAAAAATTTCAGAATTGCACCTTGCAATGTGGAGATATTACTGTTTGTGCATTTACAATATTCATTGATTTTTGCCATTGAAAAACATCATGTTATTCATATACCAGAAATGTTTGAAGCTACTGACTGAATGAAAGGAGCTGGCATCTCACTCTCTTTGAATCTTCTTTATAATGCTAGGATTAGCTGGAAAAAGCAAAAAATTTCAGAATTGCACCTTGCAATGTGGAGATATTACTGTTTGTGCATTTACAATATTCATTGATTTTTGCCATTGAAAAACATCATGTTATTCATATACCAGAAATGTTTGAAGCTACTGACTGAATGAAAGGAGCTGGCATCTCACTCTCTTTGAATCTTCTTTATCATGCTAGGATTAGCAGGAAAAAGCAAAAAATTTCAGAATTGCACCTTGCAATGTGGAGATATTACTGTTTGTGCATTTACAATATTCATTGATTTTTGTCATTGAAAAACGTCCAGAAATGTTTGAAGCTACTGACTGAATGAAAGGAGCTGGCATCTCACTCTCTTTGAATCTTCTTTATCATGCTAGGATTAGCAGGAAAAAGCAAAAAATTTCAGAATTGCACCTTGCAATGTGGAGATATTACTGTTTGTGCATTTACAATATTCATTGATTTTTGCCATTGAAAAACATCCAGAAATGTTTGAAGCTACTGACTGAATGAAAGGAGCTGGCATCTCACTCTCTTTGAATCTTCTTTATCATGCTAGGATTAGCAGGAAAAAGCAAAAAATTTCAGAATTGCACCTTGCAATGTGGAGATATTACTGTTTGTGCATTTACAATATTCATTGATTTTTGCCATTGAAAAACATCATGTTATTCATATACCAGAAATGTTTGAAGCTACTGACTGAATGAAAGGAGCTGGCATCTCACTCTCTTTGAATCTTCTTTATCATGCTAGGATTAGCAGGAAAAAGCAAAAAATTTCAGAATTGCACCTTGCAATGTGGAGATATTACTGTTTGTGCATTTACAATATTCATTGATTTTTGCCATTGAAAAACGTCCAGAAATGTTTGAAGCTACTGACTGAATGAAAGGAGCTGTCATCTCACTCTCTTTGAATCTTCTTTATCATGCTAGGATTAGCAGGAAAAAGCAAAAAATTTCAGAATTGCACCTTGCAATGTGGAGATATTACTGTTTGTGCATTTACAATATTCATTGATTTTTGCCATTGAAAAACATCATGTTATTCATATACCAGAAATGTTTGAAGCTACTGACTGAATGAAAGGAGCTGGCATCTCACTCTCTTTGAATCTTCTTTATCATGCTAGGATTAGCAGGAAAAAGCAAAAAATTTCAGAATTACACCTTGCAATGTGGAGATATTACTGTTTGTGCATTTACAATATTCATTGATTTTTGCCATTGAAAAACGTCCAGAAATGTTTGAAGCTACTGACTGAATGAAAGGAGCTGGAATCTCACTCTCTTTGAATCTTCTTTATCATGGTAGGATTAGCAGGAAAAAGCAAAAAATTTCAGAATTGCACCTTGCAATGTGGAGATATTACTGTTTGTGCATTTACAATATTCATTGATTTTTGCCATTGAAAAATATCATGTTATTCATATACCAGAAATGTTTGAAGCTACTGACTGAATGAAAGGAGCTGGCATCTCACTCTCTTTGAATCTTCTTTATCATGCTAGGATTAGCAGGAAAAAGCAAAAAATTTCAGAATTGCACCTTGCAATGTGGAGATATTACTGTTTGTGCATTTACAATATTCATTGATTTTTGCCATTGAAAAACGTCCAGAAATGTTTGAAGCTACTGACTGAATGAAAGGAGCTGGCATCTCACTCTCTTTGAATCTTCTTTATCATGCTAGGATTAGCAGGAAAAAGCAAAAAATTTCAGAATTGCACCTTGCAATGTGGAGATATTACTGTTTGTGCATTTACAATATTCATTGATTTTTGCCATTGAAAAACGTCCAGAAATGTTTGAAGCTACTGACTGAATGAAAGGAGCTGACATCTCACTCTCTTTGAATCTTCTTTATCATGCTAGGATTAGCAGGAAAAAGCAAAAAATTTCAGAATTGCACCTTGCAATGTGGAGATATTACTGTTTGTGCATTTACAATATTCATTGATTTTTGCCATTGAAAAACATCATGTTATTCATATACCAGAAATGTTTGAAGCTACTGACTGAATGAAAGGAGCTGGCATCTCACTCTCTTTGAATCTTCTTTATCATGCTAGGATTAGCAGGAAAAAGCAAAAAATTTCAGAATTGCACCTTGCAATGTGGAGATATTACTGTTTGTGCATTTACAATATTCATTGATTTTTGCCATTGAGAAACATCATGTTATTCATATACCAGAAATGTTTGAAGCTACTGACTGAATGAAAGGAGCTGGCATCTCACTCTCTTTGAATCTTCTTTATCATGCTAGGATTAGCAGTAAAAAGCAAAAAATTTCAGAATTGCACCTTGCAATGTGGAGATATTACTGTTTGTGCATTTACAATATTCATTGATTTTTGCCATTGAAAAACATCATGTTATTCATATACCAGAAATGTTTGAAGCTACTGACTGAATGAAAGGAGCTGGCATCTCACTCTCTTTGAATCTTCTTTATCATGCTAGGATTAGCAGGAAAAAGCAAAAAATTTCAGAATTACACCTTGCAATGTGGAGATATTACTGTTTGTGCATTTAGAATATTCATTGATTTTTGCCATTGAAAAATGTCCAGAAATGTTTGAAGCTACTGACTGAATGAAAGGAGCTGGCATCTCACTCTCTTTGAATCTTCTTTATCATGCTAGGATTAGCAGGAAAAAGCAAAAAATTTCAGAATTGCACCTTGCAATGTGGAGATATTACTGTTTGTGCATTTACAATATTCATTGATTTTTGCCATTGAAAAACATCATGTTATTCATATACCAGAAATGTTTGAAGCTACTGACTGAATGAAAGGAGCTGGCATCTCACTCTCTTTGAATCTTCTTTATAATGCTAGGATTAGCTGGAAAAAGCAAAAAATTTCAGAATTGCACCTTGCAATGTGGAGATATTACTGTTTGTGCATTTACAATATTCATTGATTTTTGCCATTGAAAAACATCATGTTATTCATATACCAGAAATGTTTGAAGCTACTGACTGAATGAAAGGAGCTGGCATCTCACTCTCTTTGAATCTTCTTTATCATGCTAGGATTAGCAGGAAAAAGCAAAAAATTTCAGAATTGCACCTTGCAATGTGGAGATATTACTGTTTGTGCATTTACAATATTCATTGATTTTTGCCATTGAAAAACATCATGTTATTCATATACCAGAAATGTTTGAAGCTACTGACTGAATGAAAGGAGCTGGCATCTCACTCTCTTTGAATCTTCTTTATCATGCTAGGATTAGCAGGAAAAAGCAAAAAATTTCAGAATTACACCTTGCAATGTGGAGATATTACTGTTTGTGCATTTACAATATTCATTGATTTTTGCCATTGAAAAACGTCCAGAAATGTTTGAAGCTACTGACTGAATGAAAGGAGCTGGAATCTCACTCTCTTTGAATCTTCTTTATCATGCTAGGATTAGCAGGAAAAAGCAAAAAATTTCAGAATTGCACCTTGCAATGTGGAGATATTACTGTTTGTGCATTTACAATATTCATTGATTTTTGCCATTGAAAAACATCATGTTATTCATATACCAGAAATGTTTGAAGCTACTGACTGAATGAAAGGAGCTGGCATCTCACTCTCTTTGAATCTTCTTTATCATGCTAGGATTAGCAGGAAAAAGCAAAAAATTTCAGAATTGCACCTTGCAATGTGGAGATATTACTGTTTGTGCATTTACAATATTCATTGATTTTTGCCATTGAAAAACGTCCAGAAATGTTTGAAGCTACTGACTGAATGAAAGGAGCTGGCATCTCACTCTCTTTGAATCTTCTTTATCATGCTAGGATTAGCAGGAAAAAGCAAAAAATTTCAGAATTGCACCTTGCAATGTGGAGATATTACTGTTTGTGCATTTACAATATTCATTGATTTTTGCCATTGAAAAACGTCCAGAAATGTTTGAAGCTACTGACTGAATGAAAGGAGCTGACATCTCACTCTCTTTGAATCTTCTTTATCATGCTAGGATTAGCAGGAAAAAGCAAAAAATTTCAGAATTGCACCTTGCAATGTGGAGATATTACTGTTTGTGCATTTACAATATTCATTGATTTTTGCCATTGAAAAACATCATGTTATTCATATACCAGAAATGTTTGAAGCTACTGACTGAATGAAAGGAGCTGGCATCTCACTCTCTTTGAATCTTCTTTATCATGCTAGGATTAGCAGGAAAAAGCAAAAAATTTCAGAATTGCACCTTGCAATGTGGAGATATTACTGTTTGTGCATTTACAATATTCATTGATTTTTGCCATTGAGAAACATCATGTTATTCATATACCAGAAATGTTTGAAGCTACTGACTGAATGAAAGGAGCTGGCATCTCACTCTCTTTGAATCTTCTTTATCATGCTAGGATTAACAGTAAAAAGCAAAAAATTTCAGAATTGCACCTTGCAATGTGGAGATATTACTGTTTGTGCATTTACAATATTCATTGATTTTTGCCATTGAAAAACATCATGTTATTCATATACCAGAAATGTTTGAAGCTACTGACTGAATGAAAGGAGCTGGCATCTCACTCTCTTTGAATCTTCTTTATCATGCTAGGATTAGCAGGAAAAAGCAAAAAATTTCAGAATTACACCTTGCAATGTGGAGATATTACTGTTTGTGCATTTACAATATTCATTGATTTTTGCCATTGAAAAATGTCCAGAAATGTTTGAAGCTACTGACTGAATGAAAGGAGCTGGCATCTCACTCTCTTTGAATCTTCTTTATCATGCTAGGATTAGCAGGAAAAAGCAAAAAATTTCAGAATTGCACCTTGCAATGTGGAGATATTACTGTTTGTGCAATTACAATATTCATTGATTTTTGCCATTGAAAAGCGTCCAGAAATGTTTGAAGCTACTGACTGAATGAAAGGAGCTGGCATCTCACTCTCTTTGAATCTTCTTTATCATGCTAGGATTAGCAGGAAAAAGCAAAAAATTTCAGAATTGCACCTTGCAATGTGGAGATATTACTGTTTGTGCATTTACAATATTCATTGATTTTTGCCATTGAAAAACATCATGTTATTCATATACCAGAAATGTTTGAAGCTACTGACTGAATGAAAGGAGCTGGCATCTCACTCTCTTTGAATCTTCTTTATAATGCTAGGATTAGCTGGAAAAAGCAAAAAATTTCAGAATTGCACCTTGCAATGTGGAGATATTACTGTTTGTGCATTTACAATATTCATTCATTTTTGCCATTGAAAAACATCATGTTATTCATATACCAGAAATGTTTGAAGCTACTGACTGAATGAAAGGAGCTGGCATCTCACTCTCTTTGAATCTTCTTTATTATGCTAGGATTAGCAGGAAAAAGCAAAAAAGTTCAGAATTGCACCTTGCAATGTGGAGATATTACTGTTTGTGCATTTACAATATTCATTGATTTTTGCCATTGAAAAACATCATGTTATTCATATACCAGAAATGTTTGAAGCTACTGACTGAATGAAAGGAGCTGGCATCTCACTCTCTTTGAATCTTCTTTATCATGCTAGGATTAGCAGGAAAAAGCAAAAAATTTCAGAATTGCACCTTGCAATGTGGAGATATTACTGTTTGTGCATTTACAATATTCATTGATTTTTGCCATTGAAAAACATCATGTTATTCATATACCAGAAATGTTTGAAGCTACTGACTGAATGAAAGGAGCTGGCATCTCACTCTCTTTGAATCTTCTTTATCATGCTAGGATTAGCAGGAAAAAGCAAAAAATTTCAGAATTACACCTTGCAATGTGGAGATATTACTGTTTGTGCATTTACAATATTCATTGATTTTTGCCATTGAAAAACGTCCAGAAATGTTTGAAGCTACTGACTGAATGAAAGGAGCTGGCATCTCACTCTCTTTGAATCTTCTTTATCATGCTAGGATTAGCAGGAAAAAGCAAAAAATTTCAGAATTGCACCTTGCAATGTGGAGATATTACTGTTTGTGCATTTACAATATTCATTGATTTTTGCCATTGAAAAACATCATGTTATTCATATACCAGAAATGTTTGAAGCTACTGACTGAATGAAAGGAGCTGGCATCTCACTCTCTTTGAATCTTCTTTATCATGCTAGGATTAGCAGGAAAAAGCAAAAAATTTCAGAATTGCACCTTGCAATGTGGAGATATTACTGTTTGTGCATTTACAATATTCATTGATTTTTGCCATTGAAAAACGTCCAGAAATGTTTGAAGCTACTGACTGAATGAAAGGAGCTGGCATCTCACTCTCTTTGAATCTTCTTTATCATGCTAGGATTAGCAGTAAAAAGCAAAAAATTTCAGAATTGCACCTTGCAATGTGGAGATATTACTGTTTGTGCATTTACAATATTCATTGATTTTTGCCATTGAAAAACATCATGTTATTCATATACCAGAAATGTTTGAAGCTACTGACTGAATGAAAGGAGCTGGCATCTCACTCTCTTTGAATCTTCTTTATCATGCTAGGATTAGCAGGAAAAAGCAAAAAATTTCAGAATTGCACCTTGCAATGTGGAGATATTACTGTTTGTGCATTTACAATATTCATTGATTTTTGCCATTGAAAAACGTCCAGAAATGTTTGAAGCTACTGACTGAATGAAAGGAGCTGGCATCTCACTCTCTTTGAATCTTCTTTATCATGCTAGGATTAGCAGGAAAAAGCAAAAAATTTCAAAATTGCACCTTGCAATGTGGAGATATTACTGTTTGTGCATTTACAATATTCATTGATTTTTGCCATTGAAAAACATCATGTTATTCATATACCAGAAATGTTTGAAGCTACTGACTGAATGAAAGGAGCTGGCATCTCACTCTCTTTGAATCTTCTTTATAATGCTAGGATTAGCTGGAAAAAGCAAAAAATTTCAGAATTGCACCTTGCAATGTGGAGATATTACTGTTTGTGCATTTACAATATTCATTCATTTTTGCCATTGAAAAACATCATGTTATTCATATACCAGAAATGTTTGAAGCTACTGACTGAATGAAAGGAGCTGGCATCTCACTCTCTTTGAATCTTCTTTATTATGCTAGGATTAGCAGGAAAAAGCAAAAAAGTTCAGAATTGCACCTTGCAATGTGGAGATATTACTGTTTGTGCATTTACAATATTCATTGATTTTTGCCATTGAAAAACATCATGTTATTCATATACCAGAAATGTTTGAAGCTACTGACTGAATGAAAGGAGCTGGCATCTCACTCTCTTTGAATCTTCTTTATCATGCTAGGATTAGCAGGAAAAAGCAAAAAATTTCAGAATTGCACCTTGCAATGTGGAGATATTACTGTTTGTGCATTTACAATATTCATTGATTTTTGCCATTGAAAAACATCATGTTATTCATATACCAGAAATGTTTGAAGCTACTGACTGAATGAAAGGAGCTGGCATCTCACTCTCTTTGAATCTTCTTTATCATGCTAGGATTAGCAGGAAAAAGCAAAAAATTTCAGAATTACACCTTGCAATGTGGAGATATTACTGTTTGTGCATTTACAATATTCATTGATTTTTGCCATTGAAAAACGTCCAGAAATGTTTGAAGCTACTGACTGAATGAAAGGAGCTGGCATCTCACTCTCTTTGAATCTTCTTTATCATGCTAGGATTAGCAGGAAAAAGCAAAAAATTTCAGAAATGCACCTTGCAATGTGGAGATATTACTGTTTGTGCATTTACAATATTCATTGATTTTTGCCATTGAAAAACATCATGTTATTCATATACCAGAAATGTTTGAAGCTACTGACTGAATGAAAGGAGCTGGCATCTCACTCTCTTTGAATCTTCTTTATCATGCTAGGATTAGCAGGAAAAAGCAAAAAATTTCAGAATTGCACCTTGCAATGTGAAGATATTACTGTTTGTGCATTTACAATATTCATTGATTTTTGCCATTGAAAAACGTCCAGAAATGTTTGAAGCTACTGACTGAATGAAAGGAGCTGGCATCTCACTCTCTTTGAATCTTCTTTATCATGCTAGGATTAGCAGGAAAAAGCAAAAAATTTCAGAATTGCACCTTGCAATGTGGAGATATTTCTGTTTGTGCATTTACAATATTCATTGATTTTTGCCATTGAAAAACGTCCAGAAATGTTTGAAGCTACTGACTGAATGAAAGGAGCTGGCATCTCACTCTCTTTGAATCTTCTTTATCATGCTAGGATTAGCAGGAAAAAGCAAAAAATTTCAGAATTGCACCTTGCAATGTGGAGATATTACTGTTTGTACATTTACAATATTCATTGATTTTTGCCATTGAAAAACATCATGTTATTCATATACCAGAAATGTTTGAAGCTACTGACTGAATGAAAGGAGCTGGCATCTCACTCTCTTTGAATCTTCTTTATCATGCTAGGATTAGCAGGAAAAAGCAAAAAATTTCAGAATTGCACCTTGCAATGTGGAGATATTACTGTTTGTGCATTTACAATATTCATTGATTTTTGCCATTGAAAAACGTTCAGAAATGTTTGAAGCTACTGACTGAATGAAAGGAGCTGGTATCTCACTCTCTTTGAATCTTCTTTATCATGCTAGGATTAGCAGTAAAAAGCAAAAAATTTCAGAATTGCACTTTGCAATGTGGAGATATTACTGTTTGTGCATTTACAATATTCATTGATTTTTGCCATTGAAAAACATCATGTTATTCATATACCAGAAATGTTTGAAGCTACTGACTGAATGAAAGGAGCTGGCATCTCACTCTCTTTGAATCTTCTTTATCATGCTAGGATTAGCAGGAAAAAGCAAAAAATTTCAGAATTGCACCTTGCAATGTGGAGATATTACTGTTTGTGCATTTACAATATTCATTGATTTTTGCCATTGAAAAACGTCCAGAAATGTTTGAAGCTACTGACTGAATGAAAGGAGCTGGCATCTCACTCTCTTTGAATCTTCTTTATCATGCTAGGATTAGCAGGAAAAAGCAAAAAATTTCAGAATTGCACCTTGCAATGTGGAGATATTACTGTTTGTGCATTTACAATATTCATTGATTTTTGCCATTGAAAAACGTCCAGAAATGTTTGAAGCTACTGACTGAATGAAAGGAGCTGGCATCTCACTCTCTTTGAATCTTCTTTATCATGCTAGGATTAGCAGGAAAAAGCAAAAAATTTCAGAATTGCACCTTGCAATGTGGAGATATTACTGTTTGTGCATTTACAATATTCATTGATTTTTGCCATTGAAAAACGTCCAAAAATGTTTGAAGCTACTGACTGAATGAAAGGAGCCGGCATCTCACTCTCTTTGAATCTTCTTTATCATGCTAGGATTAGCAGGAAAAAGCAAAAAATTTCAGAATTGCACCTTGCAATGTGGAGATATTACTGTTTGTGCATTTACAATATTCATTGATTTTTGCCATTGAAAAACATCATGTTATTCATATACCAGAAATGTTTGAAGCTACTGACTGAATTAAAGGAGCTGGCATCTCACTCTCTTTGAATCTTCTTTATAATGCTAGGATTAGCTGGAAAAAGCAAAAAATTTCAGAATTGCACCTTGCAATGTGGAGATATTACTGTTTGTGCATTTACAATATTCATTCATTTTTGCCATTGAAAAACATCATGTTATTCATATACCAGAAATGTTTGAAGCTACTGACTGAATGAAAGGAGCTGGCATCTCACTCTCTTTGAATCTTCTTTATCATGCTAGGATTAGCAGGAAAAAGCAAAAAAGTTCAGAATTGCACCTTGCAATGTGGAGATATTACTGTTTGTGCATTTACAATATTCATTGATTTTTGCCATTGAAAAACATCATGTTATTCATATACCAGAAATGTTTGAAGCTACTGACTGAATGAAAGGAGCTGGCATCTCACTCTCTTTGAATCTTCTTTATCATGCTAGGATTAGCAGGAAAAAGCAAAAAATTTCAGAATTGCACCTTGCAATGTGGAGATATTACTGTTTGTGCATTTACAATATTCATTGATTTTTGCCATTGAAAAACATCATGTTATTCATATACCAGAAATGTTTGAAGCTACTGACTGAATGAAAGGAGCTGGCATCTCACTCTCTTTGAATCTTCTTTATCATGCTAGGATTAGCAGGAAAAAGCAAAAAATTTCAGAATTGCACCTTGCAATGTGGAGATATTACTATTTGTGCATTTACAATATTCATTGATTTTTGCCATTGAAAAACGTCCAGAAATGTTTGAAGCTACTGACTGAATGAAAGGAGCTGGCATCTCACTCTCTTTGAATCTTCTTTATCATGCTAGGATTAGCAGGAAAAAGCAAAAAATTTCAGAATTGCACCTTGCAATGTGGAGATATTACTGTTTGTGCATTTACAATATTCATTGATTTTTGCCATTGAAAAACATCATGTTATTCATATACCAGAAATGTTTGAAGCTACTGACTGAATGAAAGTAGCTGGCATCTCACTCTCTTTGAATCTTCTTTATCATGCTAGGATTAGCAGGAAAAAGCAAAAAATTTCAGAATTGCACCTTGCAATGTGGAGATATTACTGTTTGTGCATTTACAATATTCATTGATTTTTGCCATTGAAAAACGTCCAGAAATGTTTGAAGCTACTGACTGAATGAAAGGAGCTGGCATCTCACTCTCTTTGAATCTTCTTTATCATGCTAGGATTAGCAGGAAAAAGCAAAAAATTTCAGAATTGCACCTTGCAATGTGGAGATATTTCTGTTTGTGCATTTACAATATTCATTGATTTTTGCCATTGAAAAACGTCCAGAAATGTTTGAAGCTACTGACTGAATGAAAGGAGCTGGCATCTCACTCTCTTTGAATCTTCTTTATCATGCTAGGATTAGCAGGAAAAAGCAAAAAATTTCAGAATTGCACCTTGCAATGTGGAGATATTACTGTTTGTGCATTTACAATATTCATTGATTTTTGCCATTGAAAAACATCGTGTTATTCATATACCAGAAATGTTTGAAGCTACTGACTGAATGAAAGGAGCTGGCATCTCACTCTCTTTGAATCTTCTTTATCATGCTAGGATTAGCAGGAAAAAGCAAAAAATTTCAGAATTGCACCTTGCAATGTGGAGATATTACTGTTTGTGCATTTACAATATTCATTGATTTTTGCCATTGAAAAACGTCCAGAAATGTTTGAAGCTACTGACTGAATGAAAGGAGCTGGCATCTCACTCTCTTTGAATCTTCTTTATCATGCTAGGATTAGCAGTAAAAAGCAAAAAATTTCAGAATTGCACCTTGCAATGTGGAGATATTACTGTTTGTGCATTTACAATATTCATTGATTTTTGCCATTGAAAAACATCATGTTATTCATATACCAGAAATGTTTGAAGCTACTGACTGAATGAAAGGAGCTGGCATCTCACTCTCTTTGAATCTTCTTTATCATGCTAGGATTAGCAGGAAAAAGCAAAAAATTTCAGAATTGCACCTTGCAATGTGGAGATATTACTGTTTGTGCATTTACAATATTCATTGATTTTTGCCATTGAAAAACGTCCAGAAATGTTTGAAGCTACTGACTGAATGAAAGGAGCTGGCATCTCACTCTCTTTGAATCTTCTTTATAATGCTAGGATTAGCTGGAAAAAGCAAAAAATTTCAGAATTGCACCTTGCAATGTGGAGATATTACTGTTTGTGCATTTACAATATTCATTCATTTTTGCCATTGAAAAACATCATGTTATTCATATACCAGAAATGTTTGAAGCTACTGACTGAATGAAAGGAGCTGGCATCTCACTCTCTTTGAATCTTCTTTATTATGCTAGGATTAGCAGGAAAAAGCAAAAAAGTTCAGAATTGCACCTTGCAATGTGGAGATATTACTGTTTGTGCATTTACAATATTCATTGATTTTTGCCATTGAAAAACATCATGTTATTCATATACCAGAAATGTTTGAAGCTACTGACTGAATGAAAGGAGCTGGCATCTCACTCTCTTTGAATCTTCTTTATCATGCTAGGATTAGCAGGAAAAAGCAAAAAATTTCAGAATTGCACCTTGCAATGTGGAGATATTACTGTTTGTGCATTTACAATATTCATTGATTTTTGCCATTGAAAAACATCATGTTATTCATATACCAGAAATGTTTGAAGCTACTGACTGAATGAAAGGAGCTGGCATCTCACTCTCTTTGAATCTTCTTTATCATGCTAGGATTAGCAGGAAAAAGCTAAAAATTTCAGAATTACACCTTGCAATGTGGAGGTATTACTGTTTGTGCATTTACAATATTCATTGATTTTTGCCATTGAAAAACGTCCAGAAATGTTTGAAGCTACTGACTGAATGAAAGGAGCTGGCATCTCACTCTCTTTGAATCTTCTTTATAATGCTAGGATTAGCTGGAAAAAGCAAAAAATTTCAGAATTGCACCTTGCAATGTGGAGATATTACTGTTTGTGCATTTACAATATTCATTCATTTTTGCCATTGAAAAACATCATGTTATTCATATACCAGAAATGTTTGAAGCTACTGACTGAATGAAAGGAGCTGGCATCTCACTCTCTTTGAATCTTCTTTATTATGCTAGGATTAGCAGGAAAAAGCAAAAAAGTTCAGAATTGCACCTTGCAATGTGGAGATATTACTGTTTGTGCATTTACAATATTCATTGATTTTTGCCATTGAAAAACATCATGTTATTCATATACCAGAAATGTTTGAAGCTACTGACTGAATGAAAGGAGCTGGCATCTCACTCTCTTTGAATCTTCTTTATCATGCTAGGATTAGCAGGAAAAAGCAAAAAATTTCAGAATTGCACCTTGCAATGTGGAGATATTACTGTTTGTGCATTTACAATATTCATTGATTTTTGCCATTGAAAAACATCATGTTATTCATATACCAGAAATGTTTGAAGCTACTGACTGAATGAAAGGAGCTGGCATCTCACTCTCTTTGAATCTTCTTTATCATGCTAGGATTAGCAGGAAAAAGCAAAAAATTTCAGAATTACACCTTGCAATGTGGAGATATTACTGTTTGTGCATTTACAATATTCATTGATTTTTGCCATTGAAAAACGTCCAGAAATGTTTGAAGCTACTGACTGAATGAAAGGAGCTGGCATCTCACTCTCTTTGAATCTTCTTTATCATGCTAGGATTAGCAGGAAAAAGCAAAAAATTTCAGAATTGCACCTTGCAATGTGGAGATATTACTGTTTGTGCATTTACAATATTCATTGATTTTTGCCATTGAAAAACATCATGTTATTCATATACCAGAAATGTTTGAAGCTACTGACTGAATGAAAGGAGCTGGCATCTCACTCTCTTTGAATCTTCTTTATCATGCTAGGATTAGCAGGAAAAAGCAAAAAATTTCAGAATTGCACCTTGCAATGTGGAGATATTACTGTTTGTGCATTTACAATATTCATTGATTTTTGCCATTGAAAAACGTCCAGAAATGTTTGAAGCTACTGACTGAATGAAAGGAGCTGGCATCTCACTCTCTTTGAATCTTCTTTATCATGCTAGGATTAGCAGGAAAAAGCAAAAAATTTCAGAATTGCACCTTGCAATGTGGAGATATTTCTGTTTGTGCATTTACAATATTCATTGATTTTTGCCATTGAAAAACGTCCAGAAATGTTTGAAGCTACTGACTGAATGAAAGGAGCTGGCATCTCACTCTCTTTGAGTCTTTTTTATCATGCTAGGATTAGCAGGAAAAAGCAAAAAATTTCAGAATTGCACCTTGCAATGTGGAGATATTACTGTTTGTGCATTTACAATATTCATTGATTTTTGCCATTGAAAAACATCATGTTATTCATATACCAGAAATGTTTGAAGCTACTGACTGAATGAAAGGAGCTGGCATCTCACTCTCTTTGAATCTTCTTTATCATGCTAGGATTAGCAGGAAAAAGCAAAAAATTTCAGAATTGCACCTTGCAATGTGGAGATATTACTGTTTGTGCATTTACAATATTCATTGATTTTTGCCATTGAAAAACGTCCAGAAATGTTTGAAGCTACTGACTGAATGAAAGGCGCTGGCATCTCACTCTCTTTGAATCTTCTTTATCATGCTAGGATTAGCAGTAAAAAGCAAAAAATTTCAGAATTGCACCTTGCAATGTGGAGATATTACTGTTTGTGCATTTACAATATTCATTGATTTTTGCCATTGAAAAACATCATGTTATTCATATACCAGAAATGTTTGAAGCTACTGACTGAATGAAAGGAGCTGGCATCTCACTCTCTTTGAATCTTCTTTATCATGCTAGGATTAGCAGGAAAAAGCAAAAAATTTCAGAATTGCACCTTGCAATGTGGAGATATTACTGTTTGTGCATTTACAATATTCATTGATTTTTGCCATTGAAAAACGTCCAGAAATGTTTGAAGCTACTGACTGAATGAAAGGAGCTGGCATCTCACTCTCTTTGAATCTTCTTTATCATGCTAGGATTAGCAGGAAAAAGCAAAAAATTTCAGAATTGCACCTTGCAATGTGGAGATATTACTGTTTGTGCATTTACAATATTCATTGATTTTTGCCATTGAAAAACGTCCAGAAATGTTTGAAGCTACTGACTGAATGAAAGGAGCTGGCATCTCACTCTCTTTGAATCTTCTTTATCATGCTAGGATTAGCAGGAAAAAGCAAAAAATTTCAGAATTGCACCTTGCAATGTGGAGATATTACTGTTTGTGCATTTACAATATTCATTGATTTTTGCCATTGAAAAACGTCCAGAAATGTTTGAAGCTACTGACTGAATGAAAGGAGCTGGCATCTCACTCTCTTTGAATCTTCTTTATCATGCTAGGATTAGCAGGAAAAAGCAAAAAATTTCAGAATTGCACCTTGCAATGTGGAGATATTACTGTTTGTGCATTTACAATATTCATTGATTTTTGCCATTGAAAAACATCATGTTATTCATATACCAGAAATGTTTGAAGCTACTGACTGAATGAAAGGAGCTGGCATCTCACTCTCTTTGAATCTTCTTTATAATGCTAGGATTAGCTGGAAAAAGCAAAAAATTTCAGAATTGCACCTTGCAATGTGGAGATATTACTGTTTGTGCATTTACAATATTCATTCATTTTTGCCATTGAAAAACATCATGTTATTCATATACCAGAAATGTTTGAAGCTACTGACTGAATGAAAGGAGCTGGCATCTCACTCTCTTTGAATCTTCTTTATCATGCTAGGATTAGCAGGAAAAAGCAAAAAAGTTCAGAATTGCACCTTGCAATGTGGAGATATTACTGTTTGTGCATTTACAATATTCATTGATTTTTGCCATTGAAAAACATCATGTTATTCATATACCAGAAATGTTTGAAGCTACTGACTGAATGAAAGGAGCTGGCATCTCACTCTCTTTGAATCTTCTTTATCATGCTAGGATTAGCAGGAAAAAGCAAAAAATTTCAGAATTGCACCTTGCAATGTGGAGATATTACTGTTTGTGCATTTACAATATTCATTGATTTTTGCCATTGAAAAACATCATGTTATTCATATACCAGAAATGTTTGAAGCTACTGACTGAATGAAAGGAGCTGGCATCTCACTCTCTTTGAATCTTCTTTATCATGCTAGGATTAGCAGGAAAAAGCAAAAAATTTCAGAATTGCACCTTGCAATGTGGAGATATTACTGTTTGTGCATTTACAATATTCATTGATTTTTGCCATTGAAAAACGTCCAGAAATGTTTGAAGCTACTGACTGAATGAAAGGAGCTGGCATCTCACTCTCTTTGAATCTTCTTTATCATGCTAGGATTAGCAGGAAAAAGCAAAAAATTTCAGAATTGCACCTTGCAATGTGGAGATATTACTGTTTGTGCATTTACAATATTCATTGATTTTTGCCATTGAAAAACATCATGTTATTCATATACCAGAAATGTTTGAAGCTACTGACTGAATGAAAGGAGCTGGCATCTCACTCTCTTTGAATCTTCTTTATCATGCTAGGATTAGCAGGAAAAAGCAAAAAATTTCAGAATTGCACCTTGCAATGTGGAGATATTACTGTTTGTGCATTTACAATATTCATTGATTTTTGCCATTGAAAAATGTCCAGAAATGTTTGAAGCTACTGACTGAATGAAAGGAGCTGGCATCTCACTCTCTTTGAATCTTCTTTATCATGCTAGGATTAGCAGGAAAAAGCAAAAAATTTCAGAATTGCACCTTGCAATGTGGAGATATTACTGTTTGTGCATTTACAATATTCATTGATTTTTGCCATTGAAAAACATCATGTTATTCATATACCAGAAATGTTTGAAGCTACTGACTGAATGAAAGGAGCTGGCATCTCACTCTCTTTGAATCTTCTTTATAATGCTAGGATTAGCTGGAAAAAGCAAAAAATTTCAGAATTGCACCTTGCAATGTGGAGATATTACTGTTTGTGCATTTTCAATATTCATTCATTTTTGCCATTGAAAAACATCATGTTATTCATATACCAGAAATGTTTGAAGCTACTGACTGAATGAAAGGAGCTGGCATCTCACTCTCTTTGAATCTTCTTTATCATGCTAGGATTAGCTGGAAAAAGCAAAAAAGTTCAGAATTGCACCTTGCAATGTGTAGATATTACTGTTTGTGCATTTACAATATTCATTGATTTTTGCCATTGAAAAACGTCCAGAAATGTTTGAAGCTACTGACTGAATGAAAGGAGCTGGCATCTCACTCTCTTTGAATCTTCTTTATCATGCTAGGATTAGCAGGAAAAAGCAAAAAATTTCAGAATTGCACCTTGCAATGTGGAGATATTACTGTTTGTGCATTTACAATATTCATTGATTTTTGCCATTGAAAAACGTCCAGAAATGTTTGAAGCTACTGACTGAATGAAAGGAGCTGGCATCTCACTCTCTTTGAATCTTCTTTATCATGCTAGGATTAGCAGGAAAAAGCAAAAAATTTCAGAATTGCACCTTGCAATGTAGAGATATTACTGTTTGTGCATTTACAATATTCATTGATTTTTGCCATTGAAAAACATCATGTTATTCATATACCAGAAATGTTTGAAGCTACTGACTGAATGAAAGGAGCTGGCATCTCACTCTCTTTGAATCTTCTTTATAATGCTAGGATTAGCTGGAAAAAGCAAAAAATTTCAGAATTGCACCTTGCAATGTGGAGATATTACTGTTTGTGCATTTTCAATATTCATTCATTTTTGCCATTGAAAAACATCATGTTATTCATATACCAGAAATGTTTGAAGCTACTGACTGAATGAAAGGAGCTGGCATCTCACTCTCTTTGAATCTTCTTTATCATGCTAGGATTAGCAGGAAAAAGCAAAAAAGTTCAGAATTGCACCTTGCAATGTGGAGATATTACTGTTTGTGCATTTACAATATTCATTGATTTTTGCCATTGAAAAACATCATGTTATTCATATACCAGAAATGTTTGAAGCTACTGACTGAATGAAAGGAGCTGGCATCTCACTCTCTTTGAATCTTCTTTATCATGCTAGGATTAGCAGGAAAAAGTAAAAAATTTCAGAATTGCACCTTGCAATGTGGAGATATTACTGTTTGTGCACTTACAATATTCATTGATTTTTGCCATTGAAAAACATCATGTTATTCATATACCAGAAATGTTTGAAGCTACTGACTGAATGAAAGGAGCTGGCATCTCACTCTCTTTGAATCTTCTTTATCATGCTAGGATTAGCAGGAAAAAGCAAAAAATTTCAGAATTGCACCTTGCAATGTGGAGATATTACTGTTTGTGCATTTACAATATTCATTGATTTTTGCCATTGAAAAACGTCCAGAAATGTTTGAAGCTACTGACTGAATGAAAGGAGCTGGGATCTCACTCTCTTTGAATCTTCTTTATCATGCTAGGATTAGCAGGAAAAAGCAAAAAATTTCAGAATTGCACCTTGCAATGTGGAGATATTACTGTTTGTGCATTTACAATATTCATTGATTTTTGCCATTGAAAAACATCATGTTATTCATATACCAGAAATGTTTGAAGCTACTGACTGAATGAAAGTAGCTGGCATCTCACTCTCTTTGAATCTTCTTTATCATGCTAGGATTAGCAGGAAAAAGCAAAAAATTTCAGAATTGCACCTTGCAATGTGGAGATATTACTGTTTGTGCATTTACAATATTCATTGATTTTTGCCATTGAAAAACGTCTAGAAATGTTTGAAGCTACTGACTGAATGAAAGGAGCTGGCATCTCACTCTCTTTGAATCTTCTTTATCATGCTAGGATTAGCAGGAAAAAGCAAAAAATTTCAGAATTGCACCTTGCAATGTGGAGATATTACTGTTTGTGCATTTACAATATTCATTGATTTTTGCCATTGAAAAACATCATGTTATTCATATACCAGAAATGTTTGAAGCTACTGACTGAATGAAAGGAGCTGGCATCTCACTCTCTTTGAATCTTCTTTATCATGCTAGGATTAGCAGGAAAAAGCAAAAAATTTCAGAATTGCACCTTGCAATGTGGAGATATTACTGTTTGTGCATTTACAATATTCATTGATTTTTGCCATTAAAAAACGTCCAGAAATGTTTGAAGCTACTGACTGAATGAAAGGAGCTGGCATCTCACTCTCTTTGAATCTTCTTTATCATGCTAGGATTAGCAGGAAAAAGCAAAAAATTTCAGAATTGCACCTTGCAATGTGGAGATATTACTGTTTGTGCATTTACAATATTCATTGATTTTTGCCATTGAAAAACGTCCAGAAATGTTTGAAGCTACTGACTGAATGAAAGGAGCTGGCATCTCACTCTCTTTGAATCTTCTTTATCATGCTAGGATTAGCAGGAAAAAGCAAAAAATTTCAGAATTGCACCTTGCAATGTGGAGATATTACTGTTTGTGCATTTACAATATTCATTGATTTTTGCCATTGAAAAACGTCCAGAAATGTTTGAAGCTACTGACTGAATGAAAGGAGCTGGCATCTCACTCTCTTTGAATCTTCTTTATCATGCTAGGATTAGCAGGAAAAAGCAAAAAATTTCAGAATTGCACCTTGCAATGTAGAGATATTACTGTTTGTGCATTTACAATATTCATTGATTTTTGCCATTGAAAAACATCATGTTATTCATATACCAGAAATGTTTGAAGCTACTGACTGAATGAAAGGAGCTGGCATCTCACTCTCTTTGAATCTTCTTTATAATGCTAGGATTAGCTGGAAAAAGCAAAAAATTTCAGAATTGCACCTTGCAATGTGGAGATATTACTGTTTGTGCATTTTCAATATTCATTCATTTTTGCCATTGAAAAACATCATGTTATTCATATACCAGAAATGTTTGAAGCTACTGACTGAATGAAAGGAGCTGGCATCTCACTCTCTTTGAATCTTCTTTATCATGCTAGGATTAGCAGGAAAAAGCAAAAAAGTTCAGAATTGCACCTTGCAATGTGGAGATATTACTGTTTGTGCATTTACAATATTCATTGATTTTTGCCATTGAAAAACATCATGTTATTCATATACCAGAAATGTTTGAAGCTACTGACTGAATGAAAGGAGCTGGCATCTCACTCTCTTTGAATCTTCTTTATCATGCTAGGATTAGCAGGAAAAAGTAAAAAATTTCAGAATTGCACCTTGCAATGTGGAGATATTACTGTTTGTGCACTTACAATATTCATTGATTTTTGCCATTGAAAAACATCATGTTATTCATATACCAGAAATGTTTGAAGCTACTGACTGAATGAAAGGAGCTGGCATCTCACTCTCTTTGAATCTTCTTTATCATGCTAGGATTAGCAGGAAAAAGCAAAAAATTTCAGAATTGCACCTTGCAATGTGGAGATATTACTGTTTGTGCATTTACAATATTCATTGATTTTTGCCATTGAAAAACGTCCAGAAATGTTTGAAGCTACTGACTGAATGAAAGGAGCTGGGATCTCACTCTCTTTGAATCTTCTTTATCATGCTAGGATTAGCAGGAAAAAGCAAAAAATTTCAGAATTGCACCTTGCAATGTGGAGATATTACTGTTTGTGCATTTACAATATTCATTGATTTTTGCCATTGAAAAACATCATGTTATTCATATACCAGAAATGTTTGAAGCTACTGACTGAATGAAAGTAGCTGGCATCTCACTCTCTTTGAATCTTCTTTATCATGCTAGGATTAGCAGGAAAAAGCAAAAAATTTCAGAATTGCACCTTGCAATGTGGAGATATTACTGTTTGTGCATTTACAATATTCATTGATTTTTGCCATTGAAAAACGTCTAGAAATGTTTGAAGCTACTGACTGAATGAAAGGAGCTGGCATCTCACTCTCTTTGAATCTTCTTTATCATGCTAGGATTAGCAGGAAAAAGCAAAAAATTTCAGAATTGCACCTTGCAATGTGGAGATATTACTGTTTGTGCATTTACAATATTCATTGATTTTTGCCATTGAAAAACATCATGCTATTCATATACCAGAAATGTTTGAAGCTACTGACTGAATGAAAGGAGCTGGCATCTCACTCTCTTTGAATCTTCTTTATCATGCTAGGATTAGCAGGAAAAAGCAAAAAATTTCAGAATTGCACCTTGCAATGTGGAGATATTACTGTTTGTGCATTTACAATATTCATTGATTTTTGCCATTAAAAAACGTCCAGAAATGTTTGAAGCTACTGACTGAATGAAAGGAGCTGGCATCTCACTCTCTTTGAATCTTCTTTATCATGCTAGGATTAGCAGGAAAAAGCAAAAAATTTCAGAATTGCACCTTGCAATGTGGAGATATTACTGTTTGTGCATTTACAATATTCATTGATTTTTGCCATTGAAAAACGTACAGAAATGTTTGAAGCTACTGACTGAATGAAAGGAGCTGGCATCTCACTCTCTTTGAATCTTCTTTATCATGCTAGGATTAGCAGGAAAAAGCAAAAAATTTCAGAATTGCACCTTGCAATGTGCAGATATTACTGTTTGTGCATTTACAATATTCATTGATTTTTGCCATTGAAAAACATCATGTTATTCATATACCAGAAATGTTTGAAGCTACTGACTGAATGAAAGGAGCTGGCATCTCACTCTCTTTGAATCTTCTTTATCATGCTAGGATTAGCTGGAAAAAGCAAAAAATTTCAGAATTGCACCTTGCAATGTGGAGATATTACTGTTTGTGCATTTACAATATTCATTGATTTTTGACATTGAAAAACATCATGTTATTCATATACCAGAAATGTTTTTAGCTACTGACTGAATGAAAGGAGCTGGCATCTCACTCTCTTTGAATCTTCTTTATCATGCTAGGATTAGCAGGAAAAAGCAAAAAGTTTCAGAATTGCACCTTGCAATGTGGAGATATTACTGTTTGTGCATTTACAATATTCATTGATTTTTGCCATTGAAAAACGTCCAGAAATGTTTGAAGCTACTGACTGAATGAAAGGAGCTGCCATCTCACTCTCTTTGAATCTTCTTTATCATGCTAGGATTAGCAGGAAAAAGCAAAAAATTTCAGAATTGCACCTTGCAATGTGGAGATATTACTGTTTGTGCATTTACAATATTCATTCATTTTTGCCATTGAAAAACATCATGTTATTCATATACCAGAAATGTTTGAAGCTACTGACTGAATGAAAGGAGCTGGCATCTCACTCTCTTTGAATCTTCTTTATCATGCTAGGATTAGCAGGAAAAAGCAAAAAAGTTCAGAATTGCACCTTGCAATGTGGAGATATTACTGTTTGTGCATTTACAATATTCATTGATTTTTGCCATTGAAAAACATCATGTTATTCATATACCAGAAATGTTTGAAGCTACTGACTGAATGAAAGGAGCTGGCATCTCACTCTCTTTGAATCTTCTTTTTCATGCTAGGATTAGCAGGAAAAAGCAAAAAATTTCAGAATTGCACCTTGCAATGTGGAGATATTACTGTTTGTGCATTTACAATATTCATTGATTTTTGCCATTGAAAAACATCATGTTATTCATATACCAGAAATGTTTGAAGCTACTGACTGAATGAAAGGAGCTGGCATCTCACTCTCTTTGAATCTTCTTTATCATGCTAGGATTAGCAGGAAAAAGCAAAAAATTTCAGAATTGCACCTTGCAATGTGGAGATATTACTGTTTGTGCATTTACAATATTCATTGATTTTTGCCATTGAAAAACGTCCAGAAATGTTTGAAGCTACTGACTGAATGAAAGGAGCTGGCATCTCACTCTCTTTGAATCTTCTTTATCATGCTAGGATTAGCAGGAAAAAGCAAAAAATTTCAGAATTGCACCTTGCAATGTGGAGATATTACTGTTTGTGCATTTACAATATTCATTGATTTTTGCCATTGAAAAACATCATATTATTCATATACCAGAAATGTTTGAAGCTACTGACTGAATGAAAGTAGCTGGCATCTCACTCTCTTTGAATCTTCTTTATCATGCTAGGATTAGCAGGAAAAAGCAAAAAATTTCAGAATTGCACCTTGCAATGTGGAGATATTACTGTTTGTGCATTTACAATATTCATTGATTTTTGCCATTGAAAAACGTCTAGAAATGTTTGAAGCTACTGACTGAATGAAAG
Source organism: Phyllobates terribilis (assembly GCF_046119375.1). Taxonomy (NCBI): domain Eukaryota; kingdom Metazoa; phylum Chordata; class Amphibia; order Anura; family Dendrobatidae; genus Phyllobates; species Phyllobates terribilis. The sequence continues at coordinate 36,982 of NW_027363806.1, read as the reverse complement.
GAGCTGGCATCTCACTCTCTTTGAATCTTCTTTATCATGCTAGGATTAGGAGGAAAAAGCAAAAAATTTCAGAATTGCACCTTGCAATGTGGAGATATTACTGTTTGTGCATTTACAATATTCATTGATTTTTGCCATTGAAAAACATCATGTTATTCATAGACCAGAAATGTTTGAAGCTACTGACTGAATGAAAGGAGCTGGCATCTCACTCTCTTTGAATCTTCTTTATCATGCTAGGATTAGCAGGAAAAAGCAAAAAATTTCAGAATTGCACCTTGCAATGTGGAGATATTACTGTTTGTGCATTTACAATATTCATTGATTTTTGCCATTGAAAAACGTCCAGAAATGTTTGAAGCTACTGACTGAATGAAAGGAGCTGGCATCTCACTCTCTTTGAATCTTCTTTATCATGCTAGGATTAGCAGGAAAAAGCAAAAAATTTCAGAATTGCACCTTGCAATGTGGAGATATTACTGTTTGTGCATTTACAATATTCATTGATTTTTGCCATTGAAAAACGTCCAGAAATGTTTGAAGCTACTGACTGAATGAAAGGAGCTGGCATCTCACTCTCTTTGAATCTTCTTTATCATGCTAGGATTAGCAGGAAAAAGCAAAAAATTTCAGAATTGCACCTTGCAATGTGCAGATATTACTGTTTGTGCATTTACAATATTCATTGATTTTTGCCATTGAAAAACATCATGTTATTCATATACCAGAAATGTTTGAAGCTACTGACTGAATGAAAGGAGCTGGCATCTCACTCTCTTTGAATCTTCTTTATCATGCTAGGATTAGCTGGAAAAAGCAAAAAATTTCAGAATTGCACCTTGCAATGTGGAGATATTACTGTTTGTGCATTTACAATATTCATTGATTTTTGACATTGAAAAACATCATGTTATTCATATACCAGAAATGTTTGAAGCTACTGACTGAATGAAAGGAGCTGGCATCTCACTCTCTTTGAATCTTCTTTATCATGCTAGGATTAGCAGGAAAAAGCAAAAAATTTCAGAATTGCACCTTGCAATGTGGAGATATTACTGTTTGTGCATTTACAATATTCATTGATTTTTGCCATTGAAAAACGTCCAGAAATGTTTGAAGCTACTGACTGAATGAAAGGAGCTGCCATCTCACTCTCTTTGAATCTTCTTTATCATGCTAGGATTAGCAGGAAAAAGCAAAAAATTTCAGAATTGCACCTTGCAATGTGGAGATATTACTGTTTGCGCATTTACAATATTCATTGATTTTTGCCATTGAAAAACATCATGTTATTCATATACCAGAAATGTTTGAAGCTACTGACTGAATGAAAGGAGCTGGCATCTCACTCTCTTTGAATCTTCTTTATCATGCTAGGATTAGCAGGAAAAAGGAAAAAATTTCAGAATTGCACCTTGCAATGTGGAGATATTACTGTTTGTGCGTTTACAATATTCATTGATTTTTGCCATTGAAAAACATTATGTTATTCATATACCAGAAATGTTTGAAGCTACTGACTGAATGAAAGGAGCTGGCATCTCACTCTCTTTGAATCTTCTTTATCATGCTAGGATTAGCAGGAAAAAGCAAAAAATTTCAGAATTGCACCTTGCAATGTGGGGATATTACTGTTTGTGCATTTACAATATTCATTGATTTTTGCCATTGAAAAACGTCCAGAAATGTTTGAAGCTACTGACTGAATGAAAGGAGCTGCCATCTCACTCTCTTTGAATCTTCTTTATCATGCTAGGATTAGCAGGAAAAAGCAAAAAATTTCAGAATTGCACCTTGCAATGTGGAGATATTACTGTTTGCGCATTTACAATATTCATTGATTTTTGCCATTGAAAAGCATCATGTTATTCATATACCAGAAATGTTTGAAGCTACTGACTGAATGAAAGGAGCTGGCATCTCACTCTCTTTGAATCTTCTTTATCATGCTAGGATTAGCAGGAAAAAGCAAAAAATTTCAGAATTGCACCTTGCAATGTGGAGATATTACTGTTTGTGCATTTACAATATTCATTGATTTTTGCCATTGAAAAACATCATGTTATTCATATACCAGAAATGTTTGAAGCTACTGACTGAATGAAAGGAGCTGGCATCTCACTCTCTTTGAATCTTCTTTATCATGCTAGGATTAGCAGGAAAAAGCAAAAAATTTCAGAATTGCACCTTGCAATGTGGAGATATTACTGTTTGTGCATTTACAATATTCATTGATTTTTGCCATTGAAAAACGTCCAGAAATGTTTGAAGCTACTGACTGAATGAAAGGAGCTGGCATCTCACTCTCTTTGAATCTTCTTTATCATGCTAGGAGTAGCAGTAAAAAGCAAAAAATTTCAGAATTGCACCTTGCAATGTGGAGATATTTCTGTTTGTGCATTTACAATATTCATTGATTTTTGCCATTGAAAAACATCATGTTATTCATATACCAGAAATGTTTGAAGCTACTGACTGAATGAAAGGAGCTGGCATCTCACTCTCTTTGAATCTTCTTTATCATGCTAGGATTAGCAGGAAAAAGCAAAAAATTTCAGAATTGCACCTTGCAATGTGGAGATATTACTGTTTGTGCATTTACAATATTCATTGATTTTTGTCATTGAAAAACGTCCAGAAATGTTTGAAGCTACTGACTGAATGAAAGGAGCTGGCATCTCACTCTCTTTGAATCTTCTTTATCATGCTAGGATTAGCAGGAAAAAGCAAAAAATTTCAGAATTGCACCTTGGAATGTGGAGATATTACTGTTTGTGCATTTACAATATTCATTGATTTTTGCCATTGAAAAACGTCCAGAAATGTTTGAAGCTACTGACTGAATGAAAGGAGCTGGCATCTCACTCTCTTTGAATCTTCTTTATCATGCTAGGATTAGCAGGAAAAAGCAAAAAATTTCAGAATTGCACCTTGCAATGTGGAGATATTACTGTTTGTGCATTTACAATATTCATTGATTTTTGCCATTGAAAAACATCATGTTATTCATATACCAGAAATGTTTGAAGCTACTGACTGAATGAAAGGAGCTGGCATCTCACTCTCTTTGAATCTTCGTTATCATGCTAGGATTAGCAGGAAAAAGCAAAAAATTTCAGAATTGCACTTTGCAATGTGGAGATATTACTGTTTGTGCATTTACAATATTCATCGATTTTTGCCATTGAAAAACGTCCAGAAATGTTTGAAGCTACTGACTGAATGAAAGGAGCTGGCATCTCACTCTCTTTGAATCTTCTTTATCATGCTAGGATTAGCAGGAAAAAGCAAAAAATTTCAGAATTGCACCTTGCAATGTGGAGATATTACTGTTTGTGCATTTACAATATTCATTGATTTTTGCCATTGAAAAACATCATGTTATTCATATACCAGAAATGTTTGAAGCTACTGACTGAATGAAAGGAGCTGGCATCTCACTCTCTTTGAATCTTCTTTATCATGCTAGGATTAGCAGGAAAAAGCAAAAAAATTCAGAATTGCACCTTGCAATGTGGAGATATTACTGTTTGTGCATTTACAATATTCATTGATTTTTGCCATTGAAAAACGTCCAGAAATGTTTGAAGCTACGGACTGAATGAAAGGAGCTGGCATCTCACTCTCTTTGAATCTTCTTTATCATGCTAGGATTAGCAGGAAAAAGCAAAAAATTTCAGAATTGCACCTTGCAATGTGGAGATATTACTGTTTGTGCATTTACAATATTCATTGATTTTTGCCATTGAAAAACATCATGTTATTCATATACCAGAAATGTTTGAAGCTACTGACTGAATGAAAGGAGCTGGCATCTCACTCTCTTTGAATCTTCTTTATCATGCTAGGATTAGCAGGAAAAAGCAAAAAATTTCAGAATTGCACCTTGCAATGTGGAGATATTACTGTTTGTGCATTTACAATATTCATTGATTTTTGCCATTGAAAAACATTCAGAAATGTTTGAAGCTACTGACTGAATGAAAGGAGCTGGCATCTCACTCTCTTTGAATCTTCTTTATCATGCTAGTATTAGCAGGAAAAAGCAAAAAAATTCAGAATTGCACCTTGCAATGTGGAGATATTACTGTTTGTGCATTTACAATATTCATTGATTTTTGCCATTGAAAAACGTCCAGAAATGTTTGAAGCTACTGACTGAATGAAAGGAGCTGGCATCTCACTCTCTTTGAATCTTCTTTATCATGCTAGAATTAGCAGGAAAAAGCAAAAAATTTCAGAATTGCACCTTGCAATGTGGAGATATTACTGTTTGTGCATTTACAATATTCATTGATTTTTGCCATTGAAAAACATCATGTTATTCATATACCAGAAATGTTTGAAGCTACTGACTGAAATAAAGGAGCTGGCATCTCACTCTCTTTGAATCTTCTTTATCATGCTAGGATTAGCAGGAAAAAGCAAAAAATTTCTGAATTGCACCTTGCAATGTGGAGATATTACTGTTTGTGCATTTACAATATTCATTGATTTTTGCCATTGAAAAACATCATGTTATTCATATACCAGAAATGTTTGAAGCTACTGACTGAATGAAAGGAGATGGCATCTCACTCTCTTTGAATCTTCTTTATCATGCTAGGATTAACAGGAAAAAGCAAAAAATTTCAGAATTGCACCTTGCAATGTGGAGATATTACTGTTTGTGCATTTACAATATTCATTGATTTTTGCCATTGAAAAACGTCCAGAAATGTTTGAAGCTACTGACTGAATGAAAGGAGCTGGCATCTCACTCTCTTTGAATCTTCTTTATCATGCTAGGATTAGCAGTAAAAAGCAAAAAATTTCAGAATTGCACCTTGCAATGTGGAGATATTACTGTTTGTGCATTTACAATATTCATTGATTTTTGCCATTGAAAAACATCATGTTATTCATATACCAGAAATGTTTGAAGCTACTGACTGAATGAAAGGAGCTGGCATCTCACTCTCTTTGAATCTTCTTTATCATGCTAGGATTAGCAGGAAAAAGCAAAAAATTTCAGAATTGCACCTTGCAATGTGGAGATATTACTGTTTGTGCATTTACAATATTCATTGATTTTTGCCATTGAAAAACGTCCAGAAATGTTTGAAGCTACTGACTGAATGAAAGGAGCTGGCATCTCACTCTCTTTGAATCTTCTTTATCATGCTAGGATTAGCAGGAAAAAGCAAAAAATTTCAGAATTGCACCTTGCAATGTGGAGATATTACTGTTTGTGCATTTACAATATTCATTGATTTTTGCCATTGAAAAACGTCCAGAAATGTTTGAAGCTACTGACTGAATGAAAGGAGCTGGCATCTCACTCTCTTTGAATCTTCTTTATCATGCTAGGATTAGCTGGAAAAAGCAAAAAATTTCAGAATTGCACCTTGCAATGTGGAGATATTACTGTTTGTGCATTTACAATATTCATTGATTTTTGCCATTGAAAAACGTCCAGAAATGTTTGAAGCTACTGACTGAATGAAAGGAGCTGGCATCTCACTCTCTTTGAATCTTCTTTATCATGCTAGGATTAGCAGGAAAAAGCAAAAAATTTCAGAATTGCACCTTGCAATGTGGAGATATTACTGTTTGTGCATTTACAATATTCATTGATTTTTGCCATTGAAAAACATCATGTTATTCATATACCAGAAATGTTTGAAGCTACTGACTGAATGAAAGGAGCTGGCATCTCACTCTCTTTGAATCTTCTTTATCATGCTAGGATTAGCAGGAAAAAGCAAAAAATTTCAGAATTGCACCTTGCAATGTGGAGATATTACTGTTTGTGCATTTACAATATTCATTGATTTTTGCCCTTGAAAAACATCATGTTATTCATATACCAGAAATGTTTGAAGCTACTGACTGAATGAAAGGAGCTGGCATCTCACTCTCTTTGAATCTTCTTTATCATGCTAGGATTAGCAGTAAAAAGCAAAAAATTTCAGAATTGCACCTTGCAATGTGGAGATATTACTGTTTGTGCATTTACAATATTCATTGATTTTTGCCATTGAAAAACGTCCAGAAATGTTTGAAGCTACTGACTGAATGAAAGGAGCTGGCATCTCACTCTCTTTGAATCTTCTTTATCATGCTAGGATTAGCAGTAAAAAGCAAAAAATTTCAGAATTGCACCTTGCAATGTGGAGATATTACTGTTTGTGCATTTACAATATTCATTGATTTTTGCCATTGAAAAACATCATGTTATTCATATACCAGAAATGTTTGAAGCTACTGACTGAATGAAAGGAGCTGGCATCTCACTCTCTTTGAATCTTATTTATCATGCTAGGATTAGCAGGAAAAAGCAAAAAATTTCAGAATTGCACCTTGCAATGTGGAGATATTACTGTTTGTGCATTTACAATATTCATTGATTTTTGCCATTGAAAAACGTCCAGAAATGTTTGAAGCTACTGACTGAATGAAAGGAGCTGGCATCTCACTTTCTTTGAATCTTCTTTATCATGCTAGGATTAGCAGGAAAAAGCAAAAAATTTCAGAATTGCACCTTGCAATGTGGAGATATTACTGTTTGTGCATTTACAATATTCATTGATTTTTGCCATTGAAATACGTCCAGAAATGTTTGAAGCTACTGACTGAATGAAAGGAGATGGCATCTCACTCTCTTTGAATCTTCTTTATCATGCTAGGATTCGCAGGAAATAGCAAAAAATTTCAGAATTGCACCTTGCAATGTGGAGATATTACTGTTTGTGCATTTACAATATTCATTCATTTTTGCCATTGAAAAACATCATGTTATTCATATACCAGAAATGTTTGAAGCTACTGACTGAATGAAAGGAGCTGGCATCTCACTCTCTTTGAATCTTCTTTATCATGCTAGGATTAGCAGGAAAAAGCAAAAAATTTCAGAATTGCACCTTGCAATGTGGAGATATTACTGTTTGTGCATTTACAATATTCATTGATTTTTGCCATTGAAAATCATCATGTTATTCATATACCAGAAATGTTTGAAGCTACTGAGTGAATGAAAGGAGCTGGCATCTCACTCTCTTTGAATCTTCTTTATCATGCTAGGATTAGCAGGAAAAAGCAAAAAATTTCAGAATTGCACCTTGCAATGTGGAGATATTACTGTTTGTGCATTTACAATATTCATTGATTTTTGCCATTGAAAAACGTCCAGAAATGTTTGAAGCTACTGACTGAATGAAAGGAGCTGGCATCTCACTCTCTTTGAATCTTCTTTATCATGCTAGAATTAGCAGGAAAAAGCAAAAAATTTCAGAATTGCACCTTGCAATGTGGAGATATTACTGTTTGTGCATTTACAATATTCATTGATTTTTGCCATTGAAAAACATCATGTTATTCATATACCAGAAATGTTTGAAGCTACTGACTGAATGAAAGGAGCTGGCATCTCACTCTCTTTGAATCTTCTTTATCATGCTAGGATTAGCAGGAAAAAGCAAAAAAATTCAGAATTGCACCTTGCAATGTGGAGATATTACTGTTTGTGCATTTACAATATTCATTGATTTTTGCCATTGAAAAACGTCCAGAAATGTTTGAAGCTACTGACTGAATGAAAGGAGCTGGCATCTCACTCTCTTTGAATCTTCTTTATCATGCTAGGATTAGCAGGAAAAAGCAAAAAATTTCAGAATTGCACCTTGCAATGTGGAGATATTACTGTTTGTGCATTTACAATATTCATTGATTTTTGCCATTGAAAAACATCATGTTATTCATATACCAGAAATGTTTGAAGCTACTGACTGAATGAAAGGAGCTGGCATCTCACTCTCTTTGAATCTTCTTCACCATGCTAGGATTAGCAGGAAAAAGCAAAAAATTTCAGAATTGCACCTTGCAATGTGGAGATATTACTGTTTGTGCATTTACAATATTCATTGATTTTTGCCATTGAAAAACGTCCAGAAATGTTTGAAGCTACTGACTGAATGAAAGGAGCTGGCATCTCACTGTCTTTGAATCTTCTTTATCATGCTAGGATTAGCAGGAAAAAGCAAAAAATTTCAGAATTGCACCTTGCAATGTGGAGATATTACTGTTTGTGCATTTACAATATTCATTGATTTTTGCCATTGAAAAACGTCCAGAAATGTTTGAAGCTACTGACTGAATGAAAGGAGCTGGCATCTCACTCTCTTTGAATCTTCTTTATCATGCTAGGATTAGCTGGAAAAAGCAAAAAATTTCAGAATTGCACCTTGCAATGTGGAGATATTACTGTTTGTGCATTTACAATATTCATTGATTTTTGCCATTGAAAAACGTCCAGAAATGTTTGAAGCTACTGACTGAATGAAAGGAGCTGGCATCTCACTCTCTTTGAATCTTCTTTATCATGCTAGGATTAGCAGGAAAAAGCAAAAAATTTCAGAATTGCACCTTGCAATGTGGAGATATTACTGTTTGTGCATTTACAATATTCATTGATTTTTGCCATTGAAAAACATCATGTTATTCATATACCAGAAATGTTTGAAGCTACTGACTGAATGAAAGGAGCTGGCATCTCACTCTCTTTGAATCTTCTTTATCATGCTAGGATTAGCAGGAAAAAGCAAAAAATTTCAGAATTGCACCTTGCAATGTGGAGATATTACTGTTTGTGCATTTACAATATTCATTGATTTTTGCCATTGAAAAACATCATGTTATTCATATACCAGAAATGTTTGAAGCTACTGACTGAATGAAAGGAGCTGGCATCTCACTCTCTTTGAATCTTCTTTATCATGCTAGGATTAGCAGGAAAAAGCAAAAAATTTCAGAATTGCACCTTGCAATGTGGAGATATTACTGTTTGTGCATTTACAATATTCATTGATTTTTGCCATTGAAAAACGTCCAGAAATGTTTGAAGCTACTGACTGAATGAAAGGAGCTGGCATCTCACTCTTTTTGAATCTTCTTTATCATGCTAGGATTAGCAGTAAAAAGCAAAAAATTTCAGAATTGCACCTTGCAATGTGGAGATATTACTGTTTGTGCATTTACAATATTCATTGATTTTTGCCATTGAAAAACATCATGTTATTCATATACCAGAAATGTTTGAAGCTACTGACTGAATGAAAGGAGCTGGCATCTCACTCTCTTTGAATCTTATTTATCATGCTAGGATTAGCAGGAAAAAGCAAAAAATTTCAGAATTGCACCTTGCAATGTGGAGATATTACTGTTTGTGCATTTACAATATTCATTGATTTTTGCCATTGAAAAACGTCCAGAAATGTTTGAAGCTACTGACTGAATGAAAGGAGCTGGCATCTCACTCTCTTTGAATCTTCTTTATCATGCTAGGATTAGCAGGAAAAAGCAAAAAATTTCAGAATTGCACCTTGCAATGTGGAGATATTACTGTTTGTGCATTTACAATATTCATTGATTTTTGCCATTGAAAAACGTCCAGAAATGTTTGAAGCTACTGACTGAATGAAAGGAGATGGCATCTCACTCTCTTTGAATCTTCTTTATCATGCTAGGATTCGCAGGAAAAAGCAAAAAATTTCAGAATTGCACCTTGCAATGTGGAGATATTACTGTTTGTGCATTTACAATATTCATTCATTTTTGCCATTGAAAAACATCATGTTATTCATATACCAGAAATGTTTGAAGCTACTGACTGAATGAAAGGAGCTGGCATCTCACTCTCTTTGAATCTTCTTTATCATGCTAGGATTAGCAGGAAAAAGCAAAAAATTTCAGAATTGCACCTTGCAATGTGGAGATATTACTGTTTGTGCATTTACAATATTCATTGATTTTTGCCATTGAAAATCATCATGTTATTCATATACCAGAAATGTTTGAAGCTACTGAGTGAATGAAAGGAGCTGGCATCTCACTCTCTTTGAATCTTCTTTATCATGCTAGGATTAGCAGGAAAAAGCAAAAAATTTCAGAATTGCACCTTGCAATGTGGAGATATTACTGTTTGTGCATTTACAATATTCATTGATTTTTGCCATTGAAAAACGTCCAGAAATGTTTGAAGCTACTGACTGAATGAAAGGAGCTGGCATCTCACTCTCTTTGAATCTTCTTTATCATGCTAGGATTAGCAGGAAAAAGCAAAAAATTTCAGTATTGCACCTTGCAATGTGGTGATATTACTGTTTGTGCATTTACAATATTCATTGATTTTTGCCATTGAAAAACATCATGTTATTCATATACCAGAAATGTTTGAAGCTACTGACTGAATGAAAGGAGCTGGCATCTCACTCTCTTTGAATCTTCTTTATCATGCTAGGATTAGCAGGAAAAAGCAAAAAAATTCAGAATTGCACCTTGCAATGTGGAGATATTACTGTTTGTGCATTTACAATATTCATTGATTTTTGCCATTGAAAAACGTCCAGAAATGTTTGAAGCTACTGACTGAATGAAAGGAGCTGGCATCTCACTCTCTTTGAATCTTCTTTATCATGCTAGGATTAGCAGGAAAAAGCAAAAAATTTCAGAATTGCACCTTGCAATGTGGAGATATTACTGTTTGTGCATTTACAATATTCATTGATTTTTGCCATTGAAAAACATCATGTTATTCATATACCAGAAATGTTTGAAGCTACTGACTGAATGAAAGGAGCTGGCATCTCACTCTCTTTGAATCTTCTTCACCATGCTAGGATTAGCAGGAAAAAGCAAAAAATTTCAGAATTGCACCTTGCAATGTGGAGATATTACTGTTTGTGCATTTACAATATTCATTGATTTTTGCCATTGAAAAACGTCCAGAAATGTTTGAAGCTACTGACTGAATGAAAGGAGCTGGCATCTCACTGTCTTTGAATCTTCTTTATCATGCTAGGATTAGCAGGAAAAAGCAAAAAATTTCAGAATTGCACCTTGCAATGTGGAGATATTAATGTTTGTGCATTTACAATATTCATTGATTTTTGCCATTGAAAAACATCATGTTATTCATATACCAGAAATGTTTGAAGCTACTGACTGAATGAAAGGAGCTGGCATCTCACTCTCTTTGAATCTTCTTTATCATGCTAGGATTAGCAGGAAAAAGCAAAAAATTTCAGAATTGCACCTTGCAATGTGGAGATATTACTGTTTGTGCATTTACAATATTCATTGATTTTTGCCATTGAAAAACATCATGTTATTCATATACCAGAAATGTTTGTAGCTACTGACTGAATGAAAGGAGCTGGCATCTCACTCTCTTTGAATCTTCTTTATCATGCTAGGTTTAGCAGGAAAAAGCAAAAAATTTCAGAATTGCACCTTGCAATGTGGAGATATTACTGTTTGTGCATTTACAATATTCATTGATTTTTGCCATTGAAAAACGTCCAGAAATGTTTGAAGCTACTGACTGAATGAAAGGAGCTGGCATCTCACTCTCTTTGAATCTTCTTTATCATGCTAGGATTAGCAGGAAAAAGCAAAAAATTTCAGAATTGCACCTTGCAATGTGGAGATATTACTGTTTGTGCATTTACAATATTCATTGATTTTTGCCATTGAAAAACATCATGTTATTCATATACCAGAAATGTTTGAAGCTACTGACTGAATGAAAGGAGCTGGCATCTCACTCTCTTTGAATCTTCTTTATCATGCTAGGATTAGCAGGAAAAAGCAAAAAATTTCAGAATTGCACCTTGCAATGTGGAGATATTACTGTTTGTGCATTTACAATATTCATTGATTTTTGACATTGAAAAACATCATGTTATTCATATACCAGAAATGTTTGTAGCTACTGACTGAATGAAAGGAGCTGGCATCTCACTCTCTTTGAATCTTCTTTATCATGCTAGGTTTAGCAGGAAAAAGCAAAAAATTTCAGAATTGCACCTTGCAATGTGGAGATATTACTGTTTGTGCATTTACAATATTCATTGATTTTTGCCATTGAAAAACGTCCAGAAATGTTTGAAGCTACTGACTGAATGAAAGGAGCTGGCATCTCACTCTCTTTGAATCTTCTTTATCATGCTAGGATTAGCAGGAAAAAGCAAAAAATTTCAGAATTGCACCTTGCAATGTGGAGATATTACTGTTTGTGCATTTACAATATTCATTGATTTTTGCCATTGAAAAACATCATGTTATTCATATACCAGAAATGTTTGAAGCTACTGACTGAATGAAATGAGCTGGCATCTCACTCTCTTTGAATCTTCTTTATCATGCTAGGATTAGCAGGAAAAAGCAAAAAATTTCAGAATTGCACCTTGCAATGTGGAGATATTACTGTTTGTGCATTTACAATATTCATTGATTTTTGCCATTGAAAAACGTCCAGAAATGTTTGAAGCTACTGACTGAATGAAAGGAGCTGGCATCTCACTCTCTTTGAATCTTCTTTATCATGCTAGGGTTAGCAGGAAAAAGCAAAACATTTCAGAATTGCACCTTGCAATGTGGAGATATTACTGTTTGTGCATTTACAATATTCATTGATTTTTGCCATTGAAAAACGTCCAGAAATGTTTGAAGCTACTGACTGAATGAAAGGAGCTGGCATCTCACTCTCTTTGAATCTTCTTTATCATGCTAGGATTAGCAGGAAAAAGCAAAAAATTTCAGAATTGCACCTTGCAATGTGGAGATATTACTGTTTGTGCATTTACAATATTCATTGATTTTTGCCATTGAAAAACATCATGTTATTCATATAGCAGAAATGTTTGAAGCTACTGACTGAATGAAAAGAGCTGGCATCTCACTCTCTTTGAATTCTCTTTATCATGCTAGGATTAGCTGGAAAAAGCAAAAAATTTCAGAATTGCACCTTGCAATGTGGAGATATTACTGTTTGTGCATTTACAATATTCATTGATTTTTGCCATTGAAAAACATCATGTTATTCATATACCAGAAATGTTTGAAGCTACTGACTGACTGAAAGGAGCTGGCATCTCACTCTCTTTGAATCTTCTTTATCATGCTAGGATTAGCAGGAAAAAGCAAAAAATTGCAGAATTGCACCTTGCAATGTGGAGATATTACTGTTTGTGCATTTACAATATTCATTGATTTTTGCCATTGAAAAACATCATGTTATTCATATACCAGAAATGTTTGAAGCTACTGACTGAATGAAAGGAGCTGGCATCTCACTCTCTTTGAATCTTCTTTATCATGCTAGGATTAGCAGGAAAAAGCAAAAAATTTCAGAATTGCACCTTGCAATGTGGAGATATTACTGTTTGTGCATTTACAATATTCATTGATTTTTGCCATTGAAAAACATCATGTTATTCATATACCAGAAATGTTTGTAGCTACTGACTGAATGAAAGGAGCTGGCATCTCACTCTCTTTGAATCTTCTTTATCATGCTAGGTTTAGCAGGAAAAAGCAAAAAATTTCAGAATTGCACCTTGCAATGTGGAGATATTACTGTTTGTGCATTTACAATATTCATTGATTTTTGCCATTGAAAAACGTCCAGAAATGTTTGAAGCTACTGACTGAATGAAAGGAGCTGGCATCTCACTCTCTTTGAATCTTCTTTATCATGCTAGGATTAGCAGGAAAAAGCAAAAAATTTCAGAATTGCACCTTGCAATGTGGAGATATTACTGTTTGTGCATTTACAATATTCATTGATTTTTGCCATTGAAAAACATCATGTTATTCATATACCAGAAATGTTTGAAGCTACTGACTGAATGAAAGGAGCTGGCATCTCACTCTCTTTGAATCTTCTTTATCATGCTAGGATTAGCAGGAAAAAGCAAAAAATTTCAGAATTGCACCTTGCAATGTGGAGATATTACTGTTTGTGCATTTACAATATTCATTGATTTTTGCCATTGAAAAACGTCCAGAAATGTTTGAAGCTACTGACTGAATGAAAGGAGCTGGCATCTCACTCTCTTTGAATCTTCTTTATCATGCTAGGATTAGCAGTAAAAAGCAAAAAATTTCAGAATTGCACCTTGCAATGTGGAGATATTACTGTTTGTGCATTTACAATATTCATTGATTTTTGCCATTGAAAAACATCATGTTATTCATATACCAGAAATGTTTGAAGCTACTGACTGAATGAAATGAGCTGGCATCTCACTCTCTTTGAATCTTCTTTATCATGCTAGGATTAGCAGGAAAAAGCAAAAAATTTCAGAATTGCACCTTGCAATGTGGAGATATTACTGTTTGTGCATTTACAATATTCATTGATTTTTGCCATTGAAAAACGTCCAGAAATGTTTGAAGCTACTGACTGAATGAAAGGAGCTGGCATCTCACTCTCTTTGAATCTTCTTTATCATGCTAGGGTTAGCAGGAAAAAGCAAAAAAATTTCAGAATTGCACCTTGCAATGTGGAGATATTACTGTTTGTGCATTTACAATATTCATTGATTTTTGCCATTGAAAAACGTCCAGAAATGTTTGAAGCTACTGACTGAATGAAAGGAGCTGGCATCTCACTCTCTTTGAATCTTCTTTATCATGCTAGGATTAGCAGGAAAAAGCAAAAAATTTCAGAATTGCACCTTGCAATGTGGAGATATTACTGTTTGTGCATTTACAATATTCATTGATTTTTGCCATTGAAAAACATCATGTTATTCATATACCAGAAATGTTTGAAGCTACTGACTGAATGAAAGGAGCTGGCATCTCACTCTCTTTGAATTCTCTTTATCATGCTAGGATTAGCTGGAAAAAGCAAAAAATTTCAGAATTGCACCTTGCAATGTGGAGATATTACTGTTTGTGCATTTACAATATTCATTCATTTTTGCCATTGAAAAACATCATGTTATTCATATACCAGAAATGTTTGAAGCTACTGACTGAATGAAAGGAGCTGGCATCTCACTCTCTTTGAATCTTCTTTATCATGCTAGGATTAGCAGGAAAAAGCAAAAAATTTCAGAATTGCACCTTGCAATGTGGAGATATTACTGTTTGTGCATTTACAATATTCATTGATTTTTGCCATTGAAAAACATCATGTTATTCATAAACCAGAAATGTTTGAAGCTACTGACTGAATGAAAGGAGCTGGCATCTCACTCTCTTTGAATCTTCTTTATCATGCTAGGATTAGCAGGAAAAAGCAAAAAATTTCAGAATTGCACCTTGCAATGTGGAGATATTACTGTTTGTGCATTTACAATATTCATTGATTTTTGCCATTGAAAAACATCATGTTATTCATATACCAGAAATGTTTGTAGCTACTGACTGAATGAAAGGAGCTGGCATCTCACTCTCTTTGAATCTTCTTTATCATGCTAGGATTAGCAGGAAAAAGCAAAAAATTTCAGAATTGCACCTTGCAATGTGGAGATATTACTGTTTGTGCATTTACAATATTCATTGATTTTTGCCATTGAAAAACGTCCAGAAATGTTTGAAGCTACTGACTGAATGAAAGGAGCTGGCATCTCACTCTCTTTGAATCTTCTTTATCATGCTAGGATTAGCAGGAAAAAGCAAAAAATTTCAGAATTGCACCTTGCAATGTGGAGATATTACTGTTTGTGCATTTACAATATTCATTGATTTTTGCCATTGAAAAACATCATGTTATTCATATACCAGAAATGTTTGAAGCTACTGACTGAATGAAAGGAGCTGGCATCTCACTCTCTTTGAATCTTCTTTATCATGCTAGGATTAGCAGGAAAAAGCAAAAAATTTCAGAATTGCACCTTGCAATGTGGAGATATTACTGTTTGTGCATTTACAATATTCATTGATTTTTGCCATTGAAAAACGTCCAGAAATGTTTGAAGCTACTGACTGAATGAAAGGAGCTGGCATCTCACTCTCTTTGAATCTTCTTTATCATGCTAGGATTAGCAGGAAAAAGCAAAAAATTTCAGAATTGCACCTTGCAATGTGGAGATATTACTGTTTGTGCATTTACAATATTCATTGATTTTTGCCATTGAAAAACGTCCAGAAATGTTTGAAGCTACTGACTGAATGAAAGGAGCTGGCATCTCACTCTCTTTGAATCTTCTTTATCATGCTAGGATTAGCAGGAAAAAGCAAAAAATTTCAGAATTGCACCTTGCAATGTGGAGATATTACTGTTTGTGCATTTACAATATTCATTGATTTTTGCCATTGAAAAACATCATGTTATTCATATACCAGAAATGTTTGAAGCTACTGACTGAATGAAAGGAGCTGTCATCTCACTCTCTTTGAATCTTCTTTATCATGCTAGGATTAGCTGGAAAAAGCAAAAAATTTCAGAATTGCACCTTGCAATGTGGAGATATTACTGTTTGTGCATTTACAATATTCATTGATTTTTGCCATTGAAAAACATCATGTTATTCATATACCAGAAATGTTTGTAGATACTGACTGAATGAAAGGAGCTGGCATCTCACTCTCTTTGAATCTTCTTTATCATGCTAGGTTTAGCAGGAAAAAGCAAAAAATTTCAGAATTGCACCTTGCAATGTGGAGATATTACTGTTTGTGCATTTACAATATTCATTGATTTTTGCCATTGAAAAACGTCCAGAAATGTTTGAAGCTACTGACTGAATGAAAGGAGCTGGCATCTCACTCTCTTTGAATCTTCTTTATCATGCTAGGATTAGCAGGAAAAAGCAAAAAATTTCAGAATTGCACCTTGCAATGTGGAGATATTACTGTTTGTGCATTTACAATATTCATTGATTTTTGCCATTGAAAAACATCATGTTATTCATATACCAGAAATGTTTGAAGCTACTGACTGAATGAAAGGAGCTGGCATCTCACTCTCTTTGAATCTTCTTTATCATGCTAGGATTAGCAGGAAAAAGCAAAAAATTTCAGAATTGCACCTTGCAATGTGGAGATATTACTGTTTGTGCATTTACAATATTCATTGATTTTTGCCATTGAAAAACGTCCAGAAATGTTTGAAGCTACTGACTGAATGAAAGGAGCTGGCATCTCACTCTCTTTGAATCTTCTTTATCATGCTAGGATTAGCAGGAAAAAGCAAAAAATTTCAGAATTGCACCTTGCAATGTGGAGATATTACTGTTTGTGCATTTACAATATTCATTGATTTTTGCCATTGAAAAACGTCCAGAAATGTTTGAAGCTACTGACTGAATGAAAGGAGCTGGCATCTCACTCTCTTTGAATCTTCTTTATCATGCTAGGATTAGCAGGAAAAAGCAAAAAATTTCAGAATTGCACCTTGCAATGTGGAGATATTACTGTTTGTGCATTTACAATATTCATTGATTTTTGCCATTGAAAAACATCATGTTATTCATATACCAGAAATGTTTGAAGCTACTGACTGAATGAAAGGAGCTGGCATCTCACTCTCTTTGAATCTTCTTTATCATGCTAGGATTAGCTGGAAAAAGCAAAAAATTTCAGAATTGCACCTTGCAATGTGGAGATATTACTGTTTGTGCATTTACAATATTCATTGATTTTTGCCATTGAAAAACATCATGTTATTCATATACCAGAAATGTTTGAAGCTACTGACTGAATGAAAGGAGCTAGCATCTCACTCTCTTTGAATCTTCTTTATCATGCTAGGATTAGCAGGAAAAAGCAAAAAATTTCAGAATTGCACCTTGCAATGTGGAGATATTACTGTTTGTGCATTTACAATATTCATTGATTTTTGCCATTGAAAAACGTCCAGAAATGTTTGAAGCTACTGACTGAATGAAAGGAGCTGGCATCTCACTCTCTTTGAATCTTCTTTATCATGCTAGGATTAGCAGGAAAAAGCAAAAAATTTCAGAATTGCACCTTGCAATGTGGAGATATTACTGTTTGTGCATTTACAATATTCATTGATTTTTGCCATTGAAAAACGTCCAGAAATGTTTGAAGCTACTGACTGAATGAAAGGAGCTGGCATCTCACTCTCTTTGAATCTTCTTTATCATGCTAGGATTAGGAGGAAAAAGCAAAAAATTTCAGAATTGCACCTTGCAATGTGGAGATATTACTGTTTGTGCATTTACAATATTCATTGATTTTTGCCATTGAAAAATGTCCAGAAATGTTTGAAGCTACTGACTGAATGAAAGGAGCTGGCATCTCACTCTCTTTGAATCTTCTTTATCATGCTAGGATTAGCAGGAAAAAGCAAAAAATTTCAGAATTGCACCTTGCAATGTGGAGATATTACTGTTTGTGCATTTACAATATTCATTGATTTTTGCCATTGAAAAACATCATGTTATTCATATACCAGAAATGTTTGAAGCTACTGACTGAATGAAAGGAGCTGGCATCTCACTCTCTTTGAATCTTCTTTATCATGCTAGGATTAGCTGGAAAAAGCAAAAAATTTCAGAATTGCACCTTGCAATGTGGAGATATTACTGTTTGTGCATTTACAATATTCATTGATTTTTGCCATTGAAAAACATCATGTTATTCATATACCAGAAATGTTTGAAGCTACTGACTGAATGAAAGGAGCTGGCATCTCACTCTCTTTGAATCTTCTTTATCATGCTAGGATTAGCAGGAAAAAGCAAAAAATTTCAGAATTGCACCTTGCAATGTGGAGATATTACTGTTTGTGCATTTACAATATTCATTGATTTTTGCCATTGAAAAACGTCCAGAAATGTTTGAAGCTACTGACTGAATGAAAGGAGCTGGCATCTCACTCTCTTTGAATCTTCTTTATCATGCTAGGAATAGCAGGAAAAAGCAAAAAATTTCAGAATTGCACCTTGCAATGTGGAGATATTACTGTTTGTGCATTTACAATATTCATTGATTTTTGCCATTGAAAAACATCATGTTATTCATATACCAGAAATGTTTGAAGCTACTGACTGAATGAAAGGAGCTGGCATCTCACTCTCTTTGAATCTTCTTTATCATGCTAGGATTAGCAGGAAAAAGCAAAAAATTTCAGAATTGCACCTTGCAATGTGGAGATATTACTGTTTGTGCATTTACAATATTCATTGATTTTTGCCATTGAAAAACGTCCAGAAATGTTTGAAGCTACTGACTGAATGAAAGGAGCTGGCATCTCACTCTCTTTGAATCTTCTTTATCATGCTAGGATTAGCAGGAAAAAGCAAAAAATTTCAGAATTGCACCTTGCAATGTGGAGATATTACTGTTTGTGCATTTACAATATTCATTGATTTTTGCCATTGAAAAACATCATGTTATTCATATACCAGAAATGTTTGAAGCTACTGACTGAATGAAAGGAGCTGGCATCTCACTCTCTTTGAATCTTCTTTATCATGCTAGGATTAGCAGGAAAAAGCAAAAAATTTCAGAATTGCACCTTGCAATGTGGAGATATTACTGTTTGTGCATTTACAATATTCATTGATTTTTGCCATTGAAAAACGTCCAGAAATGTTTGAAGCTACTGACTGAATGAAAGGAGCTGGCATCTCACTCTCTTTGAATCTTCTTTATCATGCTAGGATTAGCAGGAAAAAGCAAAAAATTTCAGAATTGCACCTTGCAATGTGGAGATATTACTGTTTGTGCATTTACAATATTCATTGATTTTTGCCATTGAAAAACGTCCAGAAATGTTTGAAGCTACTGACTGAATGAAAGGAGCTGGCATCTCACTCTCTTTGAATCTTCTTTATCATGCTAGGATTAGGAGGAAAAAGCAAAAAATTTCAGAATTGCACCTTGCAATGTGGAGATATTACTGTTTGTGCATTTACAATATTCATTGATTTTTGCCATTGAAAAATGTCCAGAAATGTTTGAAGCTACTGACTGAATGAAAGGAGCTGGCATCTCACTCTCTTTGAATCTTCTTTATCATGCTAGGATTAGCAGGAAAAAGCAAAAAATTTCAGAATTGCACCTTGCAATGTGGAGATATTACTGTTTGTGCATTTACAATATTCATTGATTTTTGCCATTGAAAAACATCATGTTATTCATATACCAGAAATGTTTGAAGCTACTGACTGAATGAAAGGAGCTGGCATCTCACTCTCTTTGAATCTTCTTTATCATGCTAGGATTAGCTGGAAAAAGCAAAAAATTTCAGAATTGCACCTTGCAATGTGGAGATATTACTGTTTGTGCATTTACAATATTCATTGATTTTTGCCATTGAAAAACATAATGTTATTCATATACCAGAAATGTTTGAAGCTACTGACTGAATGAAAGGAGCTGGCATCTCACTCTCTTTGAATCTTCTTTATCATGCTAGGATTAGCAGGAAAAAGCAAAAAATTTCAGAATTGCACCTTGCAATGTGGAGATATTACTGTTTGTGCATTTACAATATTCATTGATTTTTGCCATTGAAAAACGTCCAGAAATGTTTGAAGCTACTGACTGAATGAAAGTAGCTGGCATCTCACTCTCTTTGAATCTTCTTTATCATGCTAGGATTAGCAGGAAAAAGCAAAAAAATTCAGAATTGCACCTTGCAATGTGGAGATATTACTGTTTGTGCATTTACAATATTCATTGATTTTTGCCATTGAAAAACATCATGTTATTCATATACCAGAAATGTTTGAAGCTACTGACTGAATGAAAGGAGCTGGCATCTCACTCTCTTTGAATCTTCTTTATCATTCTAGGATTAGCAGGAAAAAGCAAAAAATTTCAGAATTGCACCTTGCAATGTGGAGATATTACTGTTTGTGCATTTACAATATTCATTGATTTTTGCCATTGAAAAACGTCCAGAAATGTTTGAAGCTACTGACTGAATGAAAGGAGCTGGCATCTCACTCTCTTTGAATCTTCTTTATCATGCTAGGATTAGCAGGAAAAAGCAAAAAATTTCAGAATTGCACCTTGCAATGTGGAGATATTACTGTTTGTGCATTTACAATATTCATTGATTTTTGCCATTGAAAAACATCATGTTATTCATATACCAGAAATGTTTGAAGCTACTGACTGAATGAAAGGAGCTGGCATCTCACTCTCTTTGAATCTTCTTTATCATGCTAGGATTAGCAGGAAAAAGCAAAAAATTTCAGAATTGCACCTTGCAATGTGGAGATATTACTGTTTGTGCATTTACAATATTCATTGATTTTTGCCATTGAAAAACGTCCAGAAATGTTTGAAGCTACTGACTGAATGAAAGGAGCTGGCATCTCACTCTCTTAGAATCTTCTTTATCATGCTAGGATTAGCAGGAAAAAGCAAAAAATTTCAGAATTGCACCTTGCAATGTGGAGATATTACTGTTTGTGCATTTACAATATTCATTGATTTTTGCCATTGAAAAACGTCCAGAAATGTTTGAATCTACTGACTGAATGAAAGGAGCTGGCATCTCACTCTCTTTGAATCTTCTTTATCATGCTAGGATTAGCAGGAAAAAGCAAAAAATTTCAGAATTGCACCTTGCAATGTGGAGATATTACTGTTTGTGCATTTACAATATTCATTGATTTTTGCCATTGAAAAACATCATGTTATTCATATACCAGAAATGTTTGAAGCTACTGACTGAATGAAAGGAGCTGGCATCTCACTCTCTTTGAATCTTCTTTATCATGCTAGGATTAGCTGGAAAAAGCAAAAAATTTCAGAATTGCACCTTGCAATGTGGAGATATTACTGTTTGTGCATTTACAATATTCATTGATTTTTGCCATTGAAAAACATCATGTTATTCATATACCAGAAATGTTTGAAGCTACTGACTGAATGAAAGGAGCTGGCATCTCACTCTCTTTGAATCTTCTTTATCATGCTAGGATTAGCAGGAAAAAGCAAAAAATTTCAGAATTGCACCTTGCAATGTGGAGATATTACTGTTTGTGCATTTACAATATTCATTGATTTTTGCCATTGAAAAACGTCCAGAAATGTTTGAAGCTACTGACTGAATGAAAGGAGCTGGCATCTCACTCTCTTTGAATCTTCTTTATCATGCTAGGATTAGCAGGAAAAAGCAAAAAATTTCAGAATTGCACCTTGCAATGTGGAGATATTACTGTTTGTGCATTTACAATATTCATTGATTTTTGCCATTGAAAAACATCATGTTATTCATATACCAGAAATGTTTGAAGCTACTGACTGAATGAAAGGAGCTGGCATCTCACTCTCTTTGAATCTTCTTTATCATGCTAGGATTAGCTGGAAAAAGCAAAAAATTTCAGAATTGCACCTTGCAATGTGGAGATATTACTGTTTGTGCATTTACAATATTCATTGATTTTTGCCATTGAAAAACGTCCAGAAATGTTTGAAGCTACTGACTGAATGAAAGGAGCTGGCATCTCACTCTCTTTGAATCTTCTTTATCATGCTAGGATTAGCAGGAAAAAGCAAAAAATTTCAGAATTGCACCTTGCAATGTGGAGATATTACTGTTTGTGCATTTACAATATTCATTGATTTTTGCCATTGAAAAACATCATGTTATTCATATACCAGAAATGTTTGAAGCTACTGACTGAATGAAAGGAGCTGGCATCTCACTCTCTTTGAATCTTCTTTATCATGCTAGGATTAGCAGGAAAAAGCAAAAAATTTCAGAATTGCACCTTGCAATGTGGAGATATTACTGTTTGTGCATTTACAATATTCATTGATTTTTGCCATTGAAAAACGTCCAGAAATGTTTGAAGCTACTGACTGAATGAAAGGAGCTGGCATCTCACTCTCTTTGAATCTTCTTTATCATGCTAGGATTAGCAGGAAAAAGCAAAAAATTTCAGAATTGCACCTTGCAATGTGGAGATATTACTGTTTGTGCATTTACAATATTCATTGATTTTTGCCATTGAAAAACATCATGTTATTCATATACCAGAAATGTTTGAAGCTACTGACTGAATGAAAGGAGCTGGCATCTCACTCTCTTTGAATCTTCTTTATCATGCTAGGATTAGCAGGAAAAAGCAAAAAATTTCAGAATTGCACCTTGCAATGTGGAGATATTACTGTTTGTGCATTTACAATATTCATTGATTTTTGCCATTGAAAAACATCATGTTATTCATATACCAGAAATGTTTGAAGCTACTGACTGAATGAAAGGAGCTGGCATCTCACTCTCTTTGAATCTTCTTTATCATGCTAGGATTAGCTGGAAAAAGCAAAAAATTTCAGAATTGCACCTTGCAATGTGGAGATATTACTGTTTGTGCATTTACAATATTCATTGATTTTTGCCATTGAAAAACGTCCAGAAATGTTTGAAGCTACTGACTGAATGAAAGGAGCTGGCATCTCACTCTCTTTGAATCTTCTTTATCATGCTAGGATTAGCAGGAAAAAGCAAAAAATTTCAGAATTGCACCTTGCAATGTGGAGATATTACTGTTTGTGCATTTACAATATTCATTGATTTTTGCCATTGAAAAACATCATGTTATTCATATACCAGAAATGTTTGAAGCTACTGACTGAATGAAAGGAGCTGGCATCTCACTCTCTTTGAATCTTCTTTATCATGCTAGGATTAGCAGGAAAAAGCAAAAAATTTCAGAATTGCACCTTGCAATGTGGAGATATTACTGTTTGTGCATTTACAATATTCATTGATTTTTGCCATTGAAAAACGTCCAGAAATGTTTGAAGCTACTGACTGAATGAAAGGAGCTGGCATCTCACTCTCTTTGAATCTTCTTTATCATGCTAGGATTAGCAGGAAAAAGCAAAAAATTTCAGAATTGCACCTTGCAATGTGGAGATATTACTGTTTGTGCATTTACAATATTCATTGATTTTTGCCATTGAAAAACGTCCAGAAATGTTTGAAGCTACTGACTGAATGAAAGGAGCTGGCATCTCACTCTCTTTGAATCTTCTTTATCATGCTAGGATTAGCAGGAAAAAGCAAAAAATTTTAGAATTGCACCTTGCAATGTGGAGATATTACTGTTTGTGCATTTACAATATTCATTGATTTTTGCCATTGAAAAACGTCCAGAAATGTTTGAAGCTACTGACTGAATGAAAGGAGCTGGCATCTCACTCTCTTTGAATCTTCTTTATCATGCTAGGATTAGCAGGAAAAAGAAAAAAATTTCAGAATTGCACCTTGCAATGTGGAGATATTACTGTTTGTGCATTTACAATATTCATTGATTTTTGCCATTGAAAAACATCATGTTATTCATATACCAGAAATGTTTGAAGCTACTGACTGAATGAAAGGAGCTGGCATCTCACTCTCTTTGAATCTTCTTTATCATGCTAGGATTAGCAGGAAAAAGCAAAAAATTTCAGAATTGCACATTGCAATGTGGAGATATTACTGTTTGTGCATTTACAATATTCATTGATTTTTGCCATTGAAAAACATCCAGAAATGTTTGAAGCTACTGACTGAATGAAAGGAGCTGGCATCTCACTCTCTTTGAATCTTCTTTATCATGCTAGGATTAGCAGGAAAAAGCAAAAAATTTCAGAATTGCACCTTGCAATGTGGAGATATTACTGTTTGTGCATTTACAATATTCATTGATTTTTGCCATTGAAAAACGTCCAGAAATGTTTGAAGCTACTGACTGAATGAAAGGAGCTGACATCTCACTCTCTTTGAATCTTCTTTATCATGCTAGGATTAGCAGGAAAAAGCAAAAAATTTCAGAATTGCACCTTGCAATGTGGAGATATTACTGTTTGTGCATTTACAATATTCATTGATTTTTGCCATTGAAAAACGTCCAGAAATGTTTGAAGCTACTGACTGAATGAAAGGAGCTGGCATCTCACTCTCTTTGAATCTTCTTTATCATGCTAGGATTAGCAGGAAAAAGCAAAAAATTTCAGAATTGCACCTTGCAATGTGGAGATATTACTGTTTGTGCATTTACAATATTCATTGATTTTTGCCATTGAAAAACGTCCAGAAATGTTTGAAGCTACTGACTGAATGAAAGGAGCTGGCATCTCACTCTCTTTGAATCTTCTTTATCATGCTAGGATTAGCAGGAAAAAGCAAAAAATTTCAGAATTGCACCTTGCAATGTGGAGATATTACTGTTTGTGCATTTACAATATTCATTGATTTTTGCCATTGAAAAACATCATGTTATTCATATACCAGAAATGTTTGAAGCTACTGACTGAATGAAAGAAGCTGGCATCTCACTCTCTTTGAATCTTCTTTATCATGCTAGGATTAGCAGGAAAAAGCAAAAAATTTCAGAATTGCACCTTGCAATGTGGAGATATTACTGTTTGTGCATTTACAATATTCATTGATTTTTGCCATTGAAAAACGTCCAGAAATGTTTGAAGCTACTGACTGATTGAAAGGAGCTGGCATCTCACTCTCTTGGAATCTTCTTTATCATGCTAGGATTAGCAGGAAAAAGCAAAAAATTTCAGAATTGCACCTTGCAATGTGGAGATATTACTGTTTGTGCATTTACAATATTCATTGATTTTTGCCATTGAAAAACATCATGTTATTCATATACCAGAAATGTTTGAAGCTACTGACTGAATGAAAGGAGCTGGCATCTCACTCTCTTTGAATCTTCTTTATCATGCTAGGATTAGCAGGAAAAAGCAAAAAATTTCAGAATTGCACCTTGCAATGTGGAGATATTACTGTTTGTGCATTTACAATATTCATTGATTTTTGCCATTGAAAAACGTCCAGAAATGTTTGAAGCTACTGACTGAATGAAAGGAGCTGGCATCTCACTCTCTTTGAATCTTCTTTATCATGCTAGGATTAGCAGGAAAAAGCAAAAAATTTCAGAATTTCACCTTGCAATGTGGAGATATTACTGTTTGTGCATTTACAATATTCATTGATTTTTGCCATTGAAAAACATCATGTTATTCATATACCAGAAATGTTTGAAGCTACTGACTGAATGAAAGGAGCTGGCATCTCACTCTCTTTGAATCTTCTTTATCATGCTAGGATTAGCAGGAAAAAGCAAAAAATTTCAGAATTGCACCTTGCAATGTGGAGATATTACTGTTTGTGCATTTACAATATTCATTGATTTTTGCCATTGAAAAACGTCCAGAAATGTTTGAAGCTACTGACTGAATGAAAGGAGCTGGCATCTCACTCTCTTTGAATCTTCTTTATCATGCTAGGATTAGCAGGAAAAAGCAAAAAATTTCAGAATTGCACCTTGCAATGTGGAGATATTACTGTTTGTGCATTTACAATATTCATTGATTTTTGCCATTGAAAAACATCATGTTATTCATATACCAGAAATGTTTGAAGCTACTGACTGAATGAAAGGAGCTGGCATCTCACTCTCTTTGAATCTTCTTTATCATGCTAGGATTAGCAGGAAAAAGCAAAAAATTTCAGAATTGCACCTTGCAATGTGGAGATATTACTGTTTGTGCATTTACAATATTCATTGATTTTTGCCATTGAAAAACGTCCAGAAATGTTTGAAGCTACTGACTGAATGAAAGGAGCTGGCATCTCACTCTCTTTGAATCTTCTTTATCATGCTAGGATTAGCAGGAAAAAGCAAAAAATTTCAGAATTGCACCTTGCAATGTGGAGATATTACTGTTTGTGCATTTACAATATTCATTGATTTTTGCCATTGAAAAACGTCCAGAAATGTTTGAAGCTACTGACTGAATGAAAGGAGCTGGCATCTCACTCTCTTTGAATCTTCTTTATCATGCAAGGATTAGCAGGAAAAAGCAAAAAATTTCAGAATTGCACCTTGCAATGTGGAGATATTACTGTTTGTGCATTTACAATATTCATTGATTTTTGCCATTGAAAAACGTCCAGAAATGTTTGAAGCTACTGACTGAATGAAAGGAGCTGGCATCTCACTCTCTTTGAATCTTCTTTATCATGCTAGGATTAGCAGGAAAAAGAAAAAAATTTCAGAATTGCACCTTGCAATGTGGAGATATTACTGTTTGTGCATTTACAATATTCATTGATTTTTGCCATTGAAAAACATCATGTTATTCATATACCAGAAATGTTTGAAGCTACTGACTGAATGAAAGGAGCAGGCATCTCACTCTCTTTGAATCTTCTTTATCATGCTAGGATTAGCAGGAAAAAGCAAAAAATTTCAGAATTGGACCTTGCAATGTGGAGATATTACTGTTTGTGCATTTACAATATTCATTGATTTTTGCCATTGAAAAATGTCCAGAAATGTTTGAAGCTACTGACTGAATGAAAGGAGCTGGCATCTCACTCTCTTTGAATCTTCTTTATCATGCTAGGATTAGCAGGAAAAAGCAAAAAATTTCAGAATTGCACCTTGCAATGTGGAGATATTACTGTTTGTGCATTTACAATATTCATTGATTTTTGCCATTGAAAAACGTCCAGAAATGTTTGAAGCTACTGACTGAATGAAAGGAGCTGGCATCTCACTCTCTTTGAATCTTCTTTATCATGCTAGTATTAGCAGGAAAAAGCAAAAAATTTCAGAATTGCACCTTGCAATGTGGAGATATTACTGTTTGAGCATTTACAATATTCATTGATTTTTGCCATTGAAAAACGTCCAGAAATGTTTGAAGCTACTGACTGAATGAAAGGAGCTGGCATCTCACTCTCTTTGAATCTTCTTTATCATGCTAGGATTAGCAGGAAAAAGCAAAAAATTTCAGAATTGTACCTTGCAATGTGGAGATATTACTGTTTGTGCATTTACAATATTCATTGATTTTTGCCATTGAAAAACGTCCAGAAATGTTTGAAGCTACTGACTGAATGAAAGGAGCTGGCATCTCACTCTCTTTGAATCTTCTTTATCATGCTAGGATTAGCAGGAAAAAGCAAAAAATTTCAGAATTGCACCTTGCAATGTGGAGATATTACTGTTTGTGCATTTACAATATTCATTGATTTTTGCCATTGAAAAACGTCCAGAAATGTTTGAAGCTACTGACTGAATGAAAGGAGCTGGCATCTCACTCTCTTTGAATCTTCTTTATCATGCTAGGATTAGCAGGAAAAAGCAAAAAATTTCAGAATTGCACCTTGCAATGTGGAGATATTACTGTTTGTGCATTTACAATATTCATTGATTTTTGCCATTGAAAAACGTCCAGAAATGTTTGAAGCTACTGACTGAATGAAAGGAGCTGGCATCTCACTCTCTTTGAATCTTCTTTATCATGCTAGGATTAGCAGGAAAAAGCAAAAAATTTCAGAATTGCACCTTGCAATGTGGAGATATTACTGTTTGTGCATTTACAATATTCATTGATTTTTGCCATTGAAAAACGTCCAGAAATGTTTGAAGCTACTGACTGAATGAAAGGAGCTGGCATCTCACTCTCTTTGAATCTTCTTTATCATGCTAGGATTAGCAGGAAAAAGCAAAAAATTTCAGAATTGCACCTTGCAATGTGGAGATATTACTGTTTGTGCATTTACAATATTCATTGATTTTTGCCATTGAAAAACGTCCAGAAATGTTTGAAGCTACTGACTGAATGAAAGGAGCTGGCATCTCACTCTCTTTGAATCTTCTTTATCATGCTAGGATTAGCAGGAAAAAGCAAAAAATTTCAGAATTGCACCTTGCAATGTGGAGATATTACTGTTTGTGCATTTACAATATTCATTGATTTTTGCCATTGAAAAACATCATGTTATTCATATACCAGAAATGTTTGAAGCTACTGACTGAATGAAAGGAGCTGGCATCTCACTCTCTTTGAATCTTCTTTATCATGCTAGGATTAGCAGGAAAAAGCAAAAAATTTCAGAATTGCACCTTGCAATGTGGAGATATTACTGTTTGTGCATTTACAATATTCATTGATTTTTGCCATTGAAAAACGTCCAGAAATGTTTGAAGCTACTGACTGAATGAAAGGAGCTGGCATCTCACTCTCTTTGAATCTTCTTTATCATGCTAGGATTAGCAGGAAAAAGCAAAAAATTTCAGAATTACACCTTGCAATGTGGAGATATTACTGTTTGTGCATTTACAATATTCATTGATTTTTGCCATTGAAAAACATCATGTTATTCATATACCAGAAATGTTTGAAGCTACTGACTGAATGAAAGGAGCTGGCATCTCACTCTCTTTGAATCTTCTTTATCATGCTAGGATTAGCAGGAAAAAGCAAAAAATTTCAGAATTGCACCTTGCAATGTGGAGATATTACTGTTTGTGCATTTACAATATTCATTGATTTTTGCCATTGAAAAACGTCCAGAAATGTTTGAAGCTACTGACTGAATGAAAGGAGCTGGCATCTCACTCTCTTTGAATCTTCTTTAACATGCTAGGATTAGCAGGAAAAAGCAAAAAATTTCAGAATTGCACCTTGCAATGTGGAGATATTACTGTTTGTGCATTTACAATATTCATTGATTTTTGCCATTGAAAAACGTCCAGAAATGTTTGAAGCTACTGACTGAATGAAAGGAGCTGGCATCTCACTCTCTTTGAATCTTCTTTATCATGCTAGGATTAGCAGGAAAAAGAAAAAAATTTCAGAATTGCACCTTGCAATGTGGAGATATTACTGTTTGTGCCTTTACAATATTCATTGATTTTTGCCATTGAAAAACATCATGTTATTCATATACCAGAAATGTTTGAAGCTACTGACTGAATGAAAGGAGCTGGCATCTCACTCTCTTTGAATCTTCTTTATCATGCTAGGATTAGCAGGAAAAAGCAAAAAATTTCAGAATTGCACCTTGCAATGTGGAGATATTACTGTTTGTGCATTTACAATATTCATTGATTTTTGCCATTGAAAAACGTCCATAAATGTTTGAAGCTACTGACTGAATGAAAGGAGCTGGCATCTCACTCTCTTTGAATCTTCTTTATCATGCTAGGATTAGCAGGAAAAAGCAAAAAATTTCAGAATTGCACCTTGCAATGTGGAGATATTACTGTTTGTGCATTTACAATATTCATTGATTTTTGCCATTGAAAAACATCATGTTATTCATATACCAGAAATGTTTGAAGCTACTGACTGAATGAAAGGAGCTGGCATCTCACTCTCTTTGAATCTTCTTTATCATGCTAGGATTAGCAGGAAAAAGCAAAAAATTTCAGAATTGCACCTTGCAATGTGGAGATATTACTGTTTGTGCATTTACAATATTCATTGATTTTTGCCATTGAAAAACATCATGTTATTCATATACCAGAAATGTTTGAAGCTACTGACTGAATGAAAGGAGCTGGCATCTCACTCTCTTTGAATCTTCTTTATCATGCTAGGATTAGCAGGAAAAAGCAAAAAATTTCAGAATTGCACCTTGCAATGTGGAGATATTACTGTTTGTGCATTTACAATATTCATTGATTTTTGCCATTGAAAAACGTCCAGAAATGTTTGAAGCTACTGACTGAATGAAAGGAGCTGGCATCTCACTCTCTTTGAATCTTCTTTATCATGCTAGGATTAGCAGGAAAAAGCAAAAAATTTCAGAATTGCACCTTGCAATGTGGAGATATTACTGTTTGTGCATTTACAATATTCATTGATTTTTGCCATTGAAAAACATCATGTTATTCATATACCAGAAATGTTTGAAGCTACTGACTGAATGAAAGGAGCTGGCATCTCACTCTCTTTGAATCTTCTTTATCATGCTAGGATTAGCAGGAAAAAGCAAACAATTTCAGTATTGCACCTTGCAATGTGGAGATATTACTGTTTGTGCATTTACAATATTCATTGATTTTTGCCATTGAAAAACGTCCAGAAATGTTTGAAGCTACTGACTGAATGAAAGGAGCTGGCATCTCACTCTCTTTGAATCTTCTTTATCATGCTAGGATTAGCAGGAAAAAGCAAAAAATTTCAGAATTGCACCTTGCAATGTGGAGATATTACTGTTTGTGCATTTACAATATTCATTGATTTTTGCCATTGAAAAACATCATGTTATTCATATACCAGAAATGTTTGAAGCTACTGACTGAATGAAAGGAGCTGGCATCTCACTCTCTTTGAATCTTCTTTATCATGCTAGGATTAGCAGGAAAAAGCAAAAAATTTCAGAATTGCACCTTGCAATGTGGAGATATTACTGTTTGTGCATTTACAATATTCATTGATTTTTGCCATTGAAAAACGTCCAGAAATGTTTGAAGCTACTGACTGAATGAAAGGAGCTGGCATCTCACTCTCTTTGAATCTTCTTTATCATGCTAGGATTAGCAGGAAAAAGCAAAAAATTTCAGAATTGCACCTTGCAATGTGGAGATATTACTGTTTGTGCATTTACAATATTCATTGATTTTTGCCATTGAAAAACGTCCAGAAATGTTTGAAGCTACTGACTGAATGAAAGGAGCTGGCATCTCACTCTCTTTGAATCTTCTTTATCATGCTAGGATTAGCAGGAAAAAGCAAAAAATTTCAGAATTGCACCTTGCAATGTGGAGATATTACTGTTTGTGCATTTACAATATTCATTGATTTTTGCCATTGAAAAACGTCCAGAAATGTTTGAAGCTACTGACTGAATGAAAGGAGCTGGCATCTCACTCTCTTTGAATCTTCTTTATCATGCTAGGATTAGCAGGAAAAAGAAAAAAATTTCAGAATTGCACCTTGCAATGTGGAGATATTACTGTTTGTGCATTTACAATATTCATTGATTTTTGCCATTGAAAAACATCATGTTATTCATATACCAGAAATGTTTGAAGCTACTGACTGAATGAAAGGAGCAGGCATCTCACTCTCTTTGAATCTTCTTTATCATGCTAGGATTAGCAGGAAAAAGCAAAAAATTTCAGAATTGCACCTTGCAATGTGGAGATATTACTGTTTGTGCATTTACAATATTCATTGATTTTTGCCATTGAAAAACATCATGTTATTCATATACCAGAAATGTTTGAAGCTACTGACTGAATGAAAGGAGCAGGCATCTCACTCTCTTTGAATCTTCTTTATCATGCTAGGATTAGCAGGAAAAAGCAAAAAATTTCAGAATTGCACCTTGCAATGTGGAGATATTACTGTTTGTGCATTTACAATATTCATTGATTTTTGCCATTGAAAAACGTCCAGAAATGTTTGAAGCTACTGACTGAATGAAAGGAGCTGGCATCTCACTCTCTTTGAATCTTCTTTATCATGCTAGGATTAGCAGGAAAAAGCAAAAAATTTCAGAATTGCACCTTGCAATGTGGAGATATTACTGTTTGTGCATTTACAATATTCATTGATTTTTGCCATTGAAAAACGTCCAGAAATGTTTGAAGCTACTGACTGAATGAAAGGAGCTGGCATCTCACTCTCTTTGAATCTTCTTTATCATGCTAGTATTAGCAGGAAAAAGCAAAAAATTTCAGAATTGCACCTTGCAATGTGGAGATATTACTGTTTGAGCATTTACAATATTCATTGATTTTTGCCATTGAAAAACGTCCAGAAATGTTTGAAGCTACTGACTGAATGAAAGGAGCTGGCATCTCACTCTCTTTGAATCTTCTTTATCATGCTAGGATTAGCAGGAAAAAGCAAAAAATTTCAGAATTGTACCTTGCAATGTGGAGATATTACTGTTTGTGCATTTACAATATTCATTGATTTTTGCCATTGAAAAACGTCCAGAAATGTTTGAAGCTACTGACTGAATGAAAGGAGCTGGCATCTCACTCTCTTTGAATCTTCTTTATCATGCTAGGATTAGCAGGAAAAAGCAAAAAATTTCAGAATTGCACCTTGCAATGTGGAGATATTACTGTTTGTGCATTTACAATATTCATTGATTTTTGCCATTGAAAAACGTCCAGAAATGTTTGAAGCTACTGACTGAATGAAAGGAGCTGGCATCTCACTCTCTTTGAATCTTCTTTATCATGCTAGGATTAGCAGGAAAAAGCAAAAAATTTCAGAATTGCACCTTGCAATGTGGAGATATTACTGTTTGTGCATTTACAATATTCATTGATTTTTGCCATTGAAAAACGTCCAGAAATGTTTGAAGCTACTGACTGAATGAAAGGAGCTGGCATCTCACTCTCTTTGAATCTTCTTTATCATGCTAGGATTAGCAGGAAAAAGCAAAAAATTTCAGAATTGCACCTTGCAATGTGGAGATATTACTGTTTGTGCATTTACAATATTCATTGATTTTTGCCATTGAAAAACGTCCAGAAATGTTTGAAGCTACTGACTGAATGAAAGGAGCTGGCATCTCACTCTCTTTGAATCTTCTTTATCATGCTAGGATTAGCAGGAAAAAGCAAAAAATTTCAGAATTGCACCTTGCAATGTGGAGATATTACTGTTTGTGCATTTACAATATTCATTGATTTTTGCCATTGAAAAACGTCCAGAAATGTTTGAAGCTACTGACTGAATGAAAGGAGCTGGCATCTCACTCTCTTTGAATCTTCTTTATCATGCTAGGATTAGCAGAAAAAAGCAAAAAATTTCAGAATTGCACCTTGCAATGTGGAGATATTACTGTTTGTGCATTTACAATATTCATTGATTTTTGCCATTGAAAAACATCATGTTATTCATATACCAGAAATGTTTGAAGCTACTGACTGAATGAAAGGAGCTGGCATCTCACTCTCTTTGAATCTTCTTTATCATGCTAGGATTAGCAGGAAAAAGCAAAAAATTTCAGAATTGCACCTTGCAATGTGGAGATATTACTGTTTGTGCATTTACAATATTCATTGATTTTTGCCATTGAAAAACGTCCAGAAATGTTTGAAGCTACTGACTGAATGAAAGGAGCTGGCATCTCACTCTCTTTGAATCTTCTTTATCATGCTAGGATTAGCAGGAAAAAGCAAAAAATTTCAGAATTACACCTTGCAATGTGGAGATATTACTGTTTGTGCATTTACAATATTCATTGATTTTTGCCATTGAAAAACATCATGTTATTCATATACCAGAAATGTTTGAAGCTACTGACTGAATGAAAGGAGCTGGCATCTCACTCTCTTTGAATCTTCTTTATCATGCTAGGATTAGCAGGAAAAAGCAAAAAATTTCAGAATTGCACCTTGCAATGTGGAGATATTACTGTTTGTGCATTTACAATATTCATTGATTTTTGCCATTGAAAAACGTCCAGAAATGTTTGAAGCTACTGACTGAATGAAAGGAGCTGGCATCTCACTCTCTTTGAATCTTCTTTAACATGCTAGGATTAGCAGGAAAAAGCAAAAAATTTCAGAATTGCACCTTGCAATGTGGAGATATTAATGTTTGTGCATTTACAATATTCATTGATTTTTGCCATTGAAAAACGTCCAGAAATGTTTGAAGCTACTGACTGAATGAAAGGAGCTGGCATCTCACTCTCTTTGAATCTTCTTTATCATGCTAGGATTAGCAGGAAAAAGAAAAAAATTTCAGAATTGCACCTTGCAATGTGGAGATATTACTGTTTGTGCCTTTACAATATTCATTGATTTTTGCCATTGAAAAACATCATGTTATTCATATACCAGAAATGTTTGAAGCTACTGACTGAATGAAAGGAGCTGGCATCTCACTCTCTTTGAATCTTCTTTATCATGCTAGGATTAGCAGGAAAAAGCAAAAAATTTCAGAATTGCACCTTGCAATGTGGAGATATTACTGTTTGTGCATTTACAATATTCATTGATTTTTGCCATTGAAAAACATCATGTTATTCATATACCAGAAATGTTTGAAGCTACTGACTGAATGAAAGGAGCTGGCATCTCACTCTCTTTGAATCTTCTTTATCATGCTAGGATTAGCAGGAAAAAGCAAAAAATTTCAGAATTGCACCTTGCAATGTGGAGATATTACTGTTTGTGCATTTACAATATTCATTGATTTTTGCCATTGAAAAACATCATGTTATTCATATACCAGAAATGTTTGAAGCTACTGACTGAATGAAAGGAGCTGGCATCTCACTCTCTTTGAATCTTCTTTATCATGCTAGGATTAGCAGGAAAAAGCAAAAAATTTCAGAATTGCACCT
Source organism: Phyllobates terribilis (assembly GCF_046119375.1). Classification (NCBI taxonomy): domain Eukaryota; kingdom Metazoa; phylum Chordata; class Amphibia; order Anura; family Dendrobatidae; genus Phyllobates; species Phyllobates terribilis. The sequence continues at coordinate 2,151 of NW_027363806.1, read as the reverse complement.
TGCAATGTGGAGATATTACTGTTTGTGCATTTACAATATTCATTGATTTTTGCCATTGAAAAACGTCCAGAAATGTTTGAAGCTACTGACTGAATGAAAGGAGCTGGCATCTCACTCTCTTTGAATCTTCTCTATCATGCTAGGATTAGCAGGAAAAAGCAAAAAATTTCAGAATTGCACCTTGCAATGTGGAGATATTACTGTTTGTGCATTTACAATATTCATTGATTTTTGCCATTGAAAAACATCATGTTATTCATATACCAGAAATGTTTGAAGCTACTGACTGAATGAAAGGAGCTGGCATCTCACTCTCTTTGAATCTTCTTTATCATGCTAGGATTAGCAGGAAAAAGCAAACAATTTCAGAATTGCACCTTGCAATGTGGAGATATTACTGTTTGTGCATTTACAATATTCATTGATTTTTGCCATTGAAAAACGTCCAGAAATGTTTGAAGCTACTGACTGAATGAAAGGAGCTGGCATCTCACTCTCTTTGAATCTTCTTTATCATGCTAGGATTAGCAGGAAAAAGCAAAAAATTTCAGAATTTCACCTTGCAATGTGGAGATATTACTGTTTGTGCATTTACAATATTCATTGATTTTTGCCATTGAAAAACGTCCAGAAATGTTTGAAGCTACTGACTGAATGAAAGGAGCTGGCATCTCACTCTCTTTGAATCTTCTTTATCATGCTAGTATTAGCAGGAAAAAGCAAAAAATTTCAGAATTGCACATTGCAATGTGGAGATATTACTGTTTGTGCATTTACAATATTCATTGATTTTTGCCATTGAAAAACGTCCAGAAATGTTTGAAGCTACTGACTGAATGAAAGGAGCTGGCATCTCACTCTCTTTGAATCTTCTTTATCATGCTAGGATTAGCAGGAAAAAGCAAAAAATTTCAGAATTACACCTTGCAATGTGGAGATATTACTGTTTGTGCATTTACAATATTCATTGATTTTTGCCATTGAAAAACATCATGTTATTCATATACCAGAAATGTTTGAAGCTACTGACTGAATGAAAGGAGCTGGCATCTCACTCTCTTTGAATCTTCTTTATCACGCTAGGATTAGCAGGAAAAAGCAAAAAATTTCAGAATTGCACCTTGCAATGTGGAGATATTACTGTTTGTGCATTTACAATATTCATTGATTTTTGCCATTGAAAAACGTCCAGAAATGTTTGAAGCTACTGACTGAATGAAAGGAGCTGGCATCTCACTCTCTTTGAATCTTCTTTATCATGCTAGGATTAGCAGGAAAAAGCAAAAAATTTCAGAATTGCACCTTGCAATGTGGAGATATTACTGTTTGTGCATTTACAATATTCATTGATTTTTGCCATTGAAAAATGTCCAGAAATGTTTGAAGCTACTGACTGAATGAAAGGAGCTGGCATCTCACTCTCTTTGAATCTTCTTTATCATGCTAGGATTAGCAGGAAAAAGCAAAAAATTTCAGAATTGCACCTTGCAATGTGGAGATATTACTGTTTGTGCATTTACAATATTCATTGATTTTTGCCATTGAAAAACATCGTTATTCATATACCAGAAATGTTTGAAGCTACTGACTGAATGAAAGGAGCTGGCATCTCACTCTCTTTGAATCTTCTTTATCATGCTAGGATTAGCAGGAAAAAGCAAAAAATTTCAGAATTGCACCTTGCAATGTGGAGATATTACTGTTTGTGCATTTACAATATTCATTGATTTTTGCCATTGAAAAACGTCCAGAAATGTTTGAAGCTACTGACTGAATGAAAGGAGCTGGCATCTCACTCTCTTTGAATCTTCTTTATCATGCTAGGATTAGCAGGAAAAAGCAAAAAATTTCAGAATTGCACCTTGCAATGTGGAGATATTACTGTTTGTGCATTTACAATATTCATTGATTTTTGCCATTGAAAAACGTCCAGAAATGTTTGAAGCTACTGACTGAATGAAAGGAGCTGGCATCTCACTCTCTTTGAATCTTCTTTATCATGCTAGGATTAGCAGGAAAAAGCAAAAAATTTCAGAATTGAACCTTGCAATGTGGAGATATTACTGTTTGTGCATTTACAATATTCATTGATTTTTGCCTTTGAAAAACATCATGTTATTCATGTACCAGAAATGTTTGAAGCTACTGACT